>NC_045545.1:23072712-23411462 GCF_009769535.1 Thamnophis elegans
AAGAAAGAAAGAAAGAAAGAAAGAAAGAAAGAAAATGTATTTTGCTCTTTAAAACTCCCATTTCTACTTTGACTGTTTTGGCTGATTCATTCCACTATAATTTTGTAACTGTTTATATGTCCTGCTGTTTATACCAGATCTCATTCTAATCTAAAATCTATTTGAAGCAGAGAGATGGGAAAATAACACCTACAACTTCTCTACAATGGCACATAAGCCAGCATCTTAATTAAGGTTCTTCCTGGAGAGACAATTACGTTCAGATCTAACTTCCTGATCAGAAATTCTCTAAATTCTTCTCTGTTCAAAATAAATATAATAATACTTCTTATCAATTGTGTCTTCTTTCCACTGTAAATGTCATGGGCACATAGTTTTTTAGGCTTTTAAAAAAAAATCCAACACAATCCAGGCAATGTGTATAATATTCTTCACAGCCAGGACGGCGAACTAGTTGATTGGAACAGCCATAATATTAAGATAATTCATGAGCTTTAGAGAGCGTGATGAGATTAAACAAACATAACCCAAGAATACCAGTTAAGAGATCAATTTAAATTCAGATCATTGTGTCCAGTATTCTATGCATTTATAGGGATTTTTCCTTTGCATTGCCTGCTCTATATCCCAAAAATTCAAATAACTTTCTAAGAGAACAGACTCCACTTAATATACAATAACTAGGTGTTTAAATAATGCTATAGGTTCACGAAATACTCTAGACAATTCATTATACTGTATACATTATACTGACATTTTATGATGATTGATTGATTCACAGTCAGCCAGATGTCTAGGTTGGATTTAGCATTTTATCCACCCATTGACTCTTTCCCAAGGACCAAGGATAATCAGATGCTGTTTGATGGTGTTAAAGATATTGTCACAGGGTGCAAGCTGTTCCAAGTAAAGCTGCCTTTTGCGATTGACTGATGGTGATTTTGTGAGTGTCAATGTTCAAGCGGTGCTCCAGATGTTGCAGAATTACACCCTAGGGACCTATTAGTACCATCTTTGCTTTCTTTTGCCACAATCGTTTTACTTCTATTTGCAGATTTTTGTATTTTATGATTTTAATCCAGTACCTTTTCTTCTATTCTGCATTCTCCAGGTACTGCCATGTTCACTATCCAATCCATACTTTATTGTCTTTCTTATCCAGAATTGTTAAGTCTGGGGTATTATGTGGTAGGTGCTTGTCTGTTTGAATTTTGACATCCCAAAGCACTTCAATGTCTTCATTTTATGTTACTTGTCTCCCACCAGTTCTTGCTTGCAGGAATCTGGTATTTCTTGCAATATCCCAATGCTCTAGTATTGCTATTTTGTCATGCCATAGTTTATAATCAGTTTATATGATCTTTTCCAACAGCTAACCAGGTGGTCCACTGTTTCTACAGCTGTTTTATAGAGGTAGTATTTGCTGACTGTTGCTGTCTTCTAAAGTTCATTTTGTATGCATTTGTTCTTAAGACTTAATCTTGTGAAGCCGGAAAATTAGTAGTAGTAATTTGATTGTGCAGAGACAGTCCAATCCATTTTTCCAAGCTACATTCATGGTTCTTAGTGGTAGCCTTGAGGATAATTTGTATTGATTATTTTTTTCTTCTGAAGCATAATTTAAGAACTGCAGGAGAAGGACTGGCAGAACCTGGGGGTGGAGTTAAAAGAGGGATCAACCTACAATCTCTACATAGCCACAAGCGAACTAAATCCACATATATAATACCATGATCACAACAAATTGACAAATGATGTTCTTTCAAGGACGGTCTTGAAGTGGGATAGCAAAAAGATAGAGCCATCTCCTGAAATGTCTCAAGCAAGTACAGATTTCAACACGATGGAATACAAAAAATTATTATTGTTGCCGTTCTTGTTTTTGATGTTATAAAGAAATTAACTGATGTTTTCTCTCTGGCATAAATTGCACATTTTATTTTATTTCTGTGGTTCATGGGATGGGGCAGGAACTTAATGGAAGAATAGTCCTGGTATATCCTCCCAAGGATCCATCTTAGCCCACATTTTATTTCTCTCAGATAACCACCTGCCCAGTTTCAAAAGAGAAAGATGCCTCATCTCTACCAGTTGTTAGCTTGTAGCAGATATCTGGAACCAATGTTATAGATAACACTGACTCTTTTAAAACCATCCTCATTGATTACCATCACACCTTCTCCTCAAGCAGTGATGTGCTGGTTAATCTATAACAACCAACCGTGCCAACTCCACATATGCTATCACTACCTGATTGACTTGCATGACAGCAGGATTGAGCTTTGCTCTCAACCAGCTGAAAAATGCAAGAAAGTGTTAGCAATCTCTTGCAAGCTGGTATGAGCCAGCTTCAAGCACACCACTGATTTCAAGCCTCCATTTCTAAAAACAAAACAAAGCAGCTTTATTGCTTCACTTCAGATGACTACTGGAACATCCTGCAGCTCTTGGAGTAGTCAAAAGAGGCTTCTGTGTATGCATGGCACTACAGGAATCTATTTCCAGCATTTCCAGTGAGGAATTGGGTATGCTGAAGCAGATCCAAGAAATACCGTAAAGCCCTCAGGAAACTGCTTCTTTGGATTGCTAACTCAAGCAGGCTAATTGCAACAACTTTGTAGTTGAGAGACAGTTTGGTGTAGTGGTAAAGGATCAAGCTAGAAACTGAGAGGCTGCAAGTTCTCAGCAGAAGTGGGTTGCTGCTGGTTTGGCCTGGTTTGGCCAAACTGGTAGTGCCCCAGAGCAGCTGAAAGCGAACCGGTATGGTGGCTCTTTTGGCCCATCCACCCACCCATGCTCTAAACCTGTTTTTATAGCAAAAGACAAATTGCATACACGTGCACAGCATGCGGTGCCTGTGTGATCCCTGACAATCAGCTGGTAGTTGCAGAGGCAGTGGATTGCGCATGCATGTGCAGCGCGAGTCAGATGCATGCACAAATGGAATGCATGAACACACGCACAATCAGCAAACCGGTAGTGAAGGTAAGAGACACCCACCACTGCACCTCAGGTACAAAGCCAATTGGCCCAGTCACTTACCTTCAGTTCCCAGAAAGCAGGCAAGGGCAAACAAATTCTGAAAATCTTGCCAAGGAAACTGCAGGGATTGGTCCAGGAAGTCACCAGGAGTGAACCTTGACTCAAAAGCACAAAACATAGTAAAAGCACCTGCACCAAGCCAATCTCAACAATATCACACAGAACAAACATCCATTAGCAGATCAGGCCAGTGGTACGGAAACATGCCTTGTACATTTTACATTTCTTCTTAATATTTTTTATGTTAAAAAATAATTGTGATAATTAACATTGCACCAAATGAGGGTGCTTGGATAAGGCATATGTGAAAACTGGTGTGTGGGTTATGACTAGGTGGAAAGAATACATTATTGTGTTTTTTGTTGCAGAAGTATTGGGGTCTGAAGTATTCCTTTGTTGATTTAATTTTAGGGAGGTTGAGTGGGAGATAACTATGTGTACATTTGTTGGATTATATTGTTTTGCTCTGCCCAAGTCAGCTTTGGTCTTTGCCAATGCTATGTTTCAGTATTTATCTACTTATTTTTATTTATTTATTCCACTGAACATTGAGCCACAGCATTACAAAAGACAGAGGCTTGTGTATTTTATATACAATTGATTTATTCTTCCATAGACTTGGGCATAAGCCAAGTTATAAACTGACACACAGGCAGATAATGACTGGGTTTGCATTCAGTTTTACACCATTGCTATGCTGTCATTAAGCTAGAACAAATATTGTTATATTTCAAAAGATCTATGCGAATATAATAAATAAGGGATGTTTTTGTTATATATTGAAGCTCAGATGACTGTGATGGAATGTTGTCTGGATTTCCAGGAGGGAGGGGCCACATTCCAGAGAGTAAAGAGGCAGTGAAGTATGGAAAGTTTGGTCAAGAAGAAGAGAGTTAAAATGGTTCCCAGAGTATAACTGTAGTGCTGAAAATAGTTGCTTTAGATTGGCAAGATTTCTGTATATAGGTGAGGAACAATAAGGGAAAATGCTCAGAAGGAACTCTGTTTGTCTTTCTTGGTTCTGGGGCCTGACAACCATGTGGCCTTCTGTCCCACTTCCTAGAATAGCTATGCAATAGCCATGGGACTTGCAAGAATTGTGATCCTTCCCCTTCCCTTCTTTAGTCCTAATTTTCCTCCAGGAACTTGAAATAATATCAAGAACATTCCCTTCTCCCAGTTCTACCTCAGCATAAGAACCCTCTGATATTAGGTTAACCTGAAAGAGTGACTAAGTGAAAGTGGTTGTTCAATTCAGAAGATTTTCTGCTCAAGCCTAAACACAAGAATCTAGTCAACTAATGCTCAGCACTAAATTTGCACTAGATAATAGTTAACAGAACTCAAGGGGGTTTGGACTCAGGCCATTTGTGGGAACATAACAATTCTAGACTGAGTCTTCTTTTGACTCTGCCTCCAGGCTCTGCTTCTTTTTCTCCCACATACTAGCTCTGTTTAAGTTTGGAAAAGGTTATTAGTGAGGCAAATGAATAGGAAATATTAATTTACTCAGGACCAATTCTATAACGGAATGCATTTTTGAAATTATTTCTTGCGTAGCATTAAAGCTATGTTTAAAATATAAAACAAACAGAAAAGAAGGCAATAAAGAAGTCATTACAATATAAAAAGTACCAGGTGTTGCCTCCCCAGGGAGCAATTTCTTAACATGTGCTTTTCGCAAATGATGCCTAATATGATGAAAGATTTACTTACAGTTTTCTAAATATTATATTCAACATTTCTCTGGAACTTTTTTTTAATATGCTGCATTGCAGAAGTATGTCCATTTTGCTTTCTACCTAAGCATCTAACAGAAATGAAATTTTATAAGCCATCATAGAATGCTGCACTTCTAAGCGTGAGTTTATTCATTTTTATTTTCTGATAGCCACGCTTAATTTTCAGTGAACCAAATGCCAAATTTCAGCGTGTGGTCTCATCAGTCTACTAAAGAAGTTATAGCATAATCATTTTTATGGACTACTACTCCCTGTCTTCCTTTGCATGTATTTGAAATGGTCAGTCATCGTGTTCAAATTGTGAAGGGAAACAGTTCCAGCTGACTTCTGGGGGGAAAAAAATGTGTGTTCTTTCAGATTGAAAAGAAGAAAAAAGATACTTCAGAATGGCAGAGTCACTCTGTAGAACCTCTTCTTGCCAACTCCTTCAAGCAGGTGTGTCTTTTTTAAGGAATATCCCAAACCACTGCTTATTCTTTTAATCTAATTGCCTCCATGTAATAAAGATACTTTATTTTTATATTTTGGCTTTATTGCTTTGGATAAAGTTTAAGCTGAGGTAAATAGACTTTAATTATGAAACTTTGCATGACTATAGAGTTAAAAGTCATTCTGAACCAGAGTGTCAGGGAAGGGGCATCCAATCAAAATCAATATGGTGGCTTTGATCTTGTGCTTGTAGCAGCCATTATTATTCTATTGGACCATTTCTTTTCCCCTTGTGGATATCCCTACTCTTGAATATGATAAGAGGGGTATATAATGGAAATAAATAATGGGTAAAAATCGTTTGATACTGAGCAAGAAGTAAGACAAAATGTATGCCTCCTTCATTGTGTAATGATTTTTTTTTTGGCTAAACATATCAAAGAATGCTTGTGATAATATTACAGAAATCTTGTTGGGAACATGAATGTCTATGTCAGTGTTTCTCAACATTAGCAACTTGAAGATGTCTGGACTTCAACTCCCAGAATTCCCCAGCCAGCGAATGCTGGTCTATGTATTGTTGCAGGTGTATAATGCCTGATAATTTAGCAGGTTTAAATGTATGACGCAAGGAGAATTCAATACAATTTGTGTAGAATCACTGCCAACCAATTACTTAGTATACCAAAACCTAGGCACTCGTGTTGGAGAGAAAATGTTAAAATAGCCAAATGCTGAAGGGAATGTACTGGGAGGCATGTATGGATATACATTGAAATATGTGATAATTTTGTTTATTTTTTCAAGTTCTTGTTGAATCCCAGTGATTTTCTGAACTAGTCCTTGCAGTTTTTTCTTGGCAAGATTTTAGAATTGTTTTGACATTGCCTTATTTATAGGTCTGAGAGACAGTGACTGGCCCAAGGTCATCCAGCTGGCTTTATGTTGTCCTAGTTTCTAGCCTGATGACTTAACCACTTCATTAAACTTCTTCTGGATGATGAACGTGTATGAGTATTTTCCTCAAATTTGCTATATGAAAACAAGAGGCATGCTAGCTGAAACATTGAAGTTGAATGCAATGGCAATGATTTATTTGTGCAGCATCTGATAGAATAGGTTGGGAAAGGATAAAGATAAATGTATATCCATGAACAATGGGTATGAAAGGAGTTTGTTGAAGCAGTTTGGTCAAATAAAATTAATCATAAAAATATTTGAAGGAAGAGTGAACAGTGTGGCAGGAAAGGGGAAAAAATGGAAAGTCGAAGTTGGATAGCAAAATAGCAATAACATTCAGACTGATATACCACTTTACAATGCTTTAGAGGCCCATCTAAGGAGTTTACAGAGGAAACATATTTTCCCCGACATTCATTTTCCAACCTCAGAAGAATGTAAAGCTGAGTCAACCTTGAGCTGGTGAGAATCAGCAGAATTGGCCTGCAATACTACATTCTAACCATCACACAACTATGGTTCTTGGTTACATGGATGGAAGTGAGAAGAACCTCAAAAAGAAAGAAGTGAATATTTTGAAAGCAAAAGGCAATATAGGGATGGTGGAAGAAAAGTGTGAAATGGTATAGTGTTTGGTATTGGTGTAAGGTAGATTTAGTTGTATTTCCTCTTTCTCATCTCCTGGCCTCAGTTTATTAATTTCATTTTACATTCTTTGCATAATGTTGTTTAACCAAAAAGGAAGCAGCATGATGGGTGTGCATATATTCAGATCTCTACAGGGAAGACCGGCACCTGGTTCACCATGCTGGAAATGGCTGTATAATATTAAACGGGGCTCTTATGGCTGGCAGATAATTTCCTTTCATGATAAAAACTTTCCAAAATTCACACATATCTTCACAAATGATATGTTTGGCTCTGTTTTGTTTAATTAACATGGAGAAATTTAAAAAAAACTGAAAGCAAAACTGTGAAACTCATTCTCTTCTGCCTCTGATGTTTAAACTGTAAGTACCAATTCACATATGCAAGTGATTGATTCTGCAAAGCATCCCATATGCACATCCTTACCCAAAACATTGTTATTGACAACAGCAGCACTCATTAGATTTATAACAGAATTTCTACTTTCATTGGAACATATGATGATAAATAATATACTTCATATCCATAGCTTAAGCAGATTTATTTTCCCTTATGCATCTTTACATTTGTCTTCATTCCACATAAACTGAATAGATTTCACCGAACTCAACTGTTGTCTCATAAGTTAACTTATGGAAAAAAAATACACAATATCAAAAGCAAAGTACAATGTTTTCTACCTATATTTCTGTTCATCCTGGTTTTACAGTCAAATTTTCTTATTCCTTTGTACCGTTACCCAGAAAATAAGACCTATCCTGAAAATAAAACCTACCATGTTTTGTGTGCACCTAATATAAGCCCTACCCACAAAATAAGGCCTAATTAAGAGCCTGAACAGCTGCACAGCCGCCCATTCCTTCTGGTTGCTTGTGGTGTCATGGCCACCAAGGGAGGCAGGGAGGTGGTGGAGCTGCCCCATGCGCCCCGCACAAGCTTGCCTCAGTGCCCCACAGCCAGGCCACCCATGCCCCAACACCTGCCTCACAACAGCCATACTACTAACCATGTGCAGCAGGAACCCATCTGGCCACCAGTCCACTTCTGCTTGCTGCAACAGAGCAGGAGGCCAAGTGGTGTTGTGGTGCCATGGCCAGGATGTGAAGCAGGTGTCGTGGCATGGATAGCCTGGCTATGAGCCCTGAGGTAAGCAGTTGCAGGATGCATGGGACAGCTGTACCACCTGCCTCACCTTGTGCTGAACCACTGGCACATCACTTGGCCTCCTGCTCTGTTGCAGCCAGCCCTGAGGTGACCTGAGGTGACCATGCTCGCTGCCTCCTGCACCTCAAAAATAATAAGACCTCCCTAAAAATAAGGCCAAGAGCTTATTTTGTGGGGGTCAAAAGAAAATAAGACCCTGTCTTACTTTTGGGAAAACACGGTAAGAAAAGGAGATAACAGATTTTTTTTTAACAAAAAAAAAGAGATTATGGGAAAGTAATAAATTGTCATATTTGGGGGAATTAATCTTGCAACATTGGATGAGTCCATTCTTCCTTATGTGTGGAGAAGAATATAAGAGACAAGTAGCTTACAAAAGGACAGGATTAGTCCATCACTCAACTAAACAGGAATAAATATTCTGAAATATTCCTAAATAACTATCGGGACACAGTCATAGCAGAAACAAGCCTGGAGAGCATCTTTCCATTCCTTGTTTTCCCTTTTTCTGATACCTTGCAGTTAAGGTAATATGAGCAGAGAAGTGTCAAAAGAAGAATAAAAAGAAGGCAAAGGAGGGAATGATGGCTGGCAGCACCATAAGCCATCTGGGAAATTTGCCAGATGTTTTTACAATATGAAGGAAAAGAACATTGGGAGGATTTTCAGGGCTCTAAGGACTATTGTTTCCTCAGGCATTTGGGTCAGGTGGTAGATGAGCTCTGTTATTATTGATGGTGAGTGAGGTCGCTGTTTATCCTTGGGCACAGGGGAATTATATGTGATGGATTTGTGTGTTTCAATCTTGTAAGCTGCCCAGAGTCACCGGTGGGAGCTGGGCAGCTAAATAAATAAATAAATTCAAGTTGTGATTAGATGTTGTTAAGAAGCAACATGGAGCAAAGTTCAATAATCATGACCTGGTGAGCACAGCTAGGGAAATTCAAGGGAAATATAAGAATTCAAATTCCTTTGCCTCAGAGGTTGACACATTTGTAGCGGGAATGTATTATTAAATTATTGCCTATATCAATTATAAGTATAAACTCATGAGTGCTTTTGATCATCCATAAATTTTTATTCAAGCTTGGTCAAAATTATGAATTCCAAGTCATGCTGCCTTCTATAAATTGCTTTAGACTGATATACTGTATACTGTGAGGAGTAAAGGTAGAAGTGGCAGCTACCTTAGGCCCTGCTTGTTTCAAGGTTTGATCCTGGATTATTGTAGTCCAGGGATAGATAACCCATGAACCACTGGCTGCATGCAGTCGTCATGAGTCCATATGGGACCTCAGTAACCTATATGCCTGAAATCCAGCAACAGAATGAATTTCAGCAACCCAAGTTTGCTCCTTGAAGAGAACGTGGGTAAATTTTATATGGGAATATCATCCATTTCCCTAAAGAAGGCCTTCAGGTCCAAACCACATCCTTGAATTTTTCCTTTCCATCAGTGAGGTGAGAACAAGATGCAAAATATCTGATGCATCCCTTTGGGTGATGTCAAAGCATAACATGATATATTCCCATAGCTTTTCAGAAGATAGGGAGGCTGAGTTGTAATTCCCATCTTCCACCAATATTATATATCTGGCTCTTCAATTTCAGACAGAACCAGATTACATTTAAAAATAATATTCTTTAGATATGTCCCAAAGGTGCCAAGTTGTTGTTTCAGATTGCTTCTCAAGAATTTTTTTCATCTCTGAAGAAGCTTCTTGGATGAGAAAAGGAACATTTTCAAAGAAAAACCAGAAAGTCCAGTGGCCTCTTGAAAACCACCTTTGGGACAACCATGACCGGGATGACTGAGAATCTCCATAGACATTCTCTAGATTTGTTAAAAGAAATTGTAAGAGTGACATCATCAGTCATAATATCCAGTTTTTCTTTTTTCCCTGAAGCATTTCCCTGTGGCTTTTTCCCATAATTTTTCAGTATGTATCTTGTATTTTGATGACAGAGATTAAAAAAATTGTTCTAATTAAACATCTATTTCTTCTTTAGCTGCCTTTTGTTAACTGAAAATATTTACATCCCTCTGGCATTTTTTATCCCTTAATTCATAATTTAGGGTTAAACAACGTCACAGTCTTGAATGTTTCATTTTATCTCCCCCCCCCCCCCGAAAAAAAGGATCCCTGGTAAATATAATCTAACCATTCTTGCTGTAATATTTCTTATTTATTTAATAGATTTATGTACCAATCCAGTGGCAATAAATCACGGAGGCTAAAATGCATAATCAGAAAGATATAAAGAGAAATAAGAAACATCAATAAAATACAGCAAAATAATAACTACTTGAAACATTATTCATCTGAATAGGCTACATGAAATATTGACTGTGTTGTATAAAGGGACTTTTTCCCCTAGTTTCCAACTTATTTTCCCTTTAACACATAGCCTTTAAAAGGAAGAAGACTTAGAGCCTCTGTAGAAGGTCAAAAAAGTCAGGATGGTAATGTTGATGTACCATGTTTCTCCCGAAAATAAGACTGGGTCTTATTTTCTTTTGGGTCCCAAAATTAGCACTAGGGTTTATTTTGGGGGGATGTCTTAATTTTTCAGTGTACAGGAGACCCACTTCTTTTGCTTGCTCATGGCAGAGTAGGAGGCCATGCAGTGTGCCAGTGCTGCCACTGTGAGGTGGAGGGATGGAACTGCCCCATATGCCTCGCACAGTGGTGGGTTTCAAATTTTTTTAGAACCTATTCTGTAGGTGTGGTCTGTTTTGTGGGAGTGGCTTGGTGGTTATGTGACCTGTGGGAGTGGCTTGGTGATCATGTGACTGGGTGGGAGGAGCTTGTCAGCCATGTGACTTGGTGGGAGTGGCCAAGTGAATGTCACTGAATTCTTTGCCCCAAACAATGACCTACAAAAAGAAGATATAAAAAAAGGAAATTTAGTATTTTGTGCACCTACTACTTAAATAAGAATAAAATAAGTACACAAAACAATAAAACAACTACTTACAGAGAAAATATGGCTGTCCTTGCCAGTCTTCAACATTACTGACCACCTTACACACACACTTCCAGCCCCTCTGCCTCTTCCCTCTTCCTGGATTCACTCAAAGTTTTAAAAACTCACAGCCTGTGCACAGCACACACTCTTCCAGACCCTCTGCCTCTTCCTTCTTCCTGGATTCACCCAGGCATTTTTAAAAGAGTGGAAGAATGTGTGCTATGCACAGGCTGTGAGTTTTTAAAATGTCTTGTGTGTGCACAGGCTGTGAGTTTTAAAAACGTCTGAGTGAATCCAGGAAGAGGGAAGAGGCAGAGGGGCTGGAAGCATGTGTTCCTATAGTATCTCCCAGCCCCTCTGTCTCTTCCCTCTTCCGGGATTCACTCAGACATTTTTTAAAATCCATAGCCTATGCACATGTACACACTCTTCTAGCAGCCCCTCTGTCTCTTCCCTCTTTCCCAACATCCTCTCCCCCAACCCCAGCCACTCACCAGTTCTTTCTTCTTCTGGTTCTTCTTCTGAGAACTTTTCGGCAGCATGGTGAGGATGGGCGTGGCGAGTGAAAGAGCAAACAAGGGAGGGAGCATTCCTTTATGGGGCCTCCTGACCAACGGGTATAGGAAGGCATGCTAAATTTCACCATCCGGTATGGCCCTACTGGTCCGTACTGGTTGAAACCCACCCCTGGCTCCGCATCATCTTATCTCAGGGCCTCCATAGCCAGGCGATCCATGCCCCGATGCCTGCCTCACAGTGGAAGAACTGGCAGCCATGTGCAGCAGGAGTCTATGTGGCTTCCAGACCATTTCCTCTGCTTGCTGCAATGGAGCAGGAGGCACAGCATCATGAGCAACCAGGTGGAAGGTGCAGGCAGGCAGCTGCACAGGCTAAGTAAATCTTACTTTTGCAGTGGCGGGGGGGGAGTAGGGATTATATTAGGCACACATGTGAAAAACATGATATGACTTATTTTGGGGATAGGTTTATTTTCGGGAAAACAGGGTACTTATATGTAGTATATACATAAGATAGTTCTGCTTAAGTATATATTAATACAATGGCTTAATTGGTTTATAGTAGTTAAGAAATTGACTTGTTATAATTCATGATAGTCATAAAGAAGCAACACTACAATTTGCAGACAACTGGCAAAAAGTTGGTCTGCTTTATTTAAACCTAGAGATAATCTGTTAAAATAAAGTCATTTATTCCTAGTCATTTTACAAGCATACTCAGCCATAGTTAACACCTAATAATTGCCACATTCTACTTCACTAAAGTTGGCATGCCGTTAGTCTTTCAGCGTAGCAGTTTGAGAACAGCTATTCCCAAACTACTAGGAGCATCTCCATAAACAGCAGATTAAAAAGGTGAATCACCTTCTATGCGATTAAACTGTGCACAAATAACAAACTAAATTGTTTTGCTAAATTAGTCTGACATTATTTGTCTCCGGAGATTTCTAGAAAACTTTGTAGGGAAATATAAGTATGTAGGGGGTTTGAATCATTTTGCGGAATAAAACGAAGAGTTCATTTTTTGAGTCAGCTGTTGAATAGTCTACTCAAATGTAATTGAGATGCTAATCTACAAATTTAAATATCATATAGAAACAGTAACTAAATCATTAGTTTAGGAGAAAGATCATTTATTTTGCTGTAACCTTCATAATGAAAATTATTTTCTTATTTAAGGAAATCAAAGTCCTGTGACTATTTCTGTACTTTAAAAAAAAGAAGTAATGAGCAGTAAGCTCAGCAATTACATACATTAGTAAACATCATTTACTAAACAACAAGCTTCCACTGACAGAGAAAAATATGTTGAAGAATGAAACTTTAGGATGATTTCATACTTCATGAATCTCATTCTTCACTCAGATGCTTGGAGAGCTAAAGGTAACACTGAGTGTTAACTGGAGAGTTTATGGAACCATTTTCCAATTCAAGAAACATTTTGAAAGAATTAAGTCTTCATTTGTTCTAAAAATAGAAACAGGAAGTAGTACCCTGCAATGTTTAAAACATAGAAGCATTTTCTTTAAGGAGTTTCCAATCTGAAGGCACTTGGGAAAGCAATTTTGGTCAAATATAATAATTCATAGAGCTTGCCACCTACATAGTATGCATGAATGTTTCGAGCACAGATATTAACTAAACCAACTCCTTCCCCCTCAAAAAGTTCTAACAATCTCATCATATGTTATGGTAATTATGATGGATGATGGATGTAATCAGACATATCTGGAGGTGCCAAGCCAGAAAAGGTGAGTTATTCTGAAAATGGCAAAGGTTTTACAAAAGTTCTTGGCTTTTGATTCCTTAGTCTTAATGGAAAATGTAATGCATTTTAAAGTGGGCCTGCTGAGAAGTATTTCTCCTCCCCCTCTCCCCAAAAAATCCAAGTAGTAGAAGCACCAAACTTTGCTACAAAACCTTATTTCCACAAGGCAGAATAGGGGTGAATACACATATTGGAGTTCACCTGTCACTGCCCTGAACAACAATGCCCCAATTACTTTCTTTTCATCCTACCCATCTGCCATCGAGTCAGAAAGCCAGAGGTTTCCCTCCTCCAATCAGCGATAAGAGTAGGTGATCTTTATGGTAGCCACTGACATTTTGCTTTTATAACAAAATAACCCTAATTGTTTCTATGTTCTTCACTGCAATTGCAAACAGGCTTCCCACATCTCTGCACTTCCTTGTTCAAACAAATGGAGTCTTACCATTACATGTCATTGAGAAGTCCCTTGCTGGAAGGAACTTTGCAAATCACATCATCTTCATTCCTGAATATAAAGATGAAATGGTTGAATAACTGAGTCTTCAAGGAAGGAGTCCACCCAGGAGAGAAGGCAGTTTTTGTGTCTAGTGTCCAGGTCACCTGGATTGTCCCTACATTTCCTTTTACAGCAGCCCCAGGCCAGAAGAAAGACTATCCCTATTTATACTGTCTTTTAAAAAGGGGGGAATAGAACTATTTAACAACCTAATGTCATAAATCAAAGTCAAACAGCTAGATAACATAGTGGTGCTTCAGAGAAGGAAAGCTCACTATTCTGTTAATAGTGTTCCCTATGAAACAAGAAAACATATGCCTGCTCTATCATAAAAGCCTTTCATATATTTTTTAATAAAAGTATTGTCATATTATCTTTCAAAGTAAAGAGAAAAAGAAAAGAGGATTAACAATAGTAAAGTAGATGAATTCTGGTATAGCTGCAAATACCGTGGTGTTTAAAGAACCAATTTTGTCATGGAGAAAATCCATCTATGTGGTCATTAAAAGTCGACACCAATTTGATAGCACATAATTGATAACAATCGATCAATAATTCAAGTTGAATTTCTGATGTGAGTCTTGCAGGATATTATTAACCCAGCTGAATTTCAGTGGGATACCTTCATAGGTTACAATGCAATATGTTTTTGAAATGCTGCACCCTTTTTAAGACAAGGAGAAGGACAGTACCAAAGTCTCCAGATTGCCCCCCCCCCAAAAAAAATAATTTAAGACATTTCAACATTGAGTTGATGGCACATAATTAGTGTATCCCTCTAACCTGATCAGGCAGGGAAGGGATTTGCAGTCAAACATAACTGGATAACACAGACTGCCTATCCTTATAGTACCATAAATTCCTGAATCCCCCAAAGCATTGACTCAGGTTGGAATTTTATCCAGGGATCCAGAGAAGGAACTATCTTCTCATATTTTTGTTTATTATTATGATAACATATATAATTCCTAATAAGCAAACATTAACAGATTCTTGATTTGGCTGTGTTTCACCAACTTATAAGTCTATAATATCTATGTTATGTTCAACAATGTAGGCTTGTTTGAAAGATCTTTGGGGGAAGTGATATAGGAACACCTACCTTCTTGTAAGAAAAGTAGCCAGGTAAATTCTAACCTCTCCATGTGTCACGTTCTGAGCATGCTCAATAAAGTTGTGTTTAAGTGGGAGTTACTCGACAGCTGATTGGCTGACCGTCTGAGAGCTCCTAGTATAAAAAGGGAGCTGTCAAATGAGAAGCCGCTGTTCCTGTCCGAAGCCGGTTCCACACTGTTAGCTTGTTACTTTGAGGAATAAACTTGTTAGCCTCTTTATTCCTGTCTCCACCTCAGTCATTCCGGCATAACCCATGGCCCTAGTACACAATACTGGGGACGAAGGTGGGATTGCGTGAGTTAGCTGGTCACTGCCGCTGAAGTCACTAGCTGAGCCACTACCTAGTTTCTCTGTCGCGACGAGACGTCGCTGCCAACCTGACAGGAATGGCCACATTAACATTCGCGCCATTCAGCCAGGACTCCGAGACGTGGGAGTCCTATACAGCCCAGTTTTGAATGCTTCTTGGTCACACATGACCTCACCGAGTTGACAGATGAAAGAAAATGCACGTTTTTCCTGTCACTTTGCGGAACTGATGTGTTCCATATGGCAAGGGCTCTCACAGCCCCCGACTCCATCAAGGCAGTCCCGTGGCAAACGCTGATGGCCAAACTGAACAGCCATTATGCCCCATCGCCATCCAAAATTTCCCGCTGGCATGCCTTTCATCAGCAGAATCAAAATGAAGGAGAATCTGTTAATAACTATGTTGCTGCGCTCTCTCCAAGATGGGGCACCTAAGTTGGCAAGAGCGCATCGACGCTTTCCTATTGGCACATCATGCCATGCCATCCCCTGAAACCAACTCCAGCCCCAGGGAGCTCTTAATGGGTCGCCGCATTAGGACACCACTTGACCGCCTGCATCCCAACTATGCCACCGCGACACCTCTTGACTCTCATGGGGGTGCCCGCTCCTTCACCCATGGGGAGGCGGTGTATGCCAGGAACTATGTAGGGCATCCCTTGTGGCTACTGGGTGTTGTGACTGACCAGACCGGATCCTATTCCTACAGGGTGAAGCTGGACGACGGAAGGACTTGGAAGCGCCATTGCGACCAGTTGCGCAGCAGGAGATGCCAACCGACCAGCCCGTCTGTCCTGCACCCAAGGGAGGACAGTGCAGGGCCCAAAAACGCAGCTGCCGTGACCGGTCGACCAGCAGACACTGAAGCCCGAAGCGGCAACTTACCTGGTGGGCCAGCCCAGTCCTGGGGGCCTTTGCGACTCGTGCTGTTGCCATCCTGTGAAGCAGAGTCATCAGAGGATCGTCCATCATCCCAAGACGGCGACGGAGGGCCTCGTGCATCCAGCCGCGTTAGGTGGCGCCCAGCCTATCTACAAGACTACACTTGCGCAAGCGTAGGGGGGGAGGAGTGTCACATTCTGAGCATGCTCAATAAAGTTGTGTTTAAGTAGGAGTTACTCGACAGCTGATTGGCTGACCGTCTGACAGCTCCTAGTATAAAAAGGGAGCTGTCAGATGAGAAGCTGCTGTTCCTGTCTGAAGCCGGTTCCACACTGTTAGCTTGTTACTTTGAGGAATAAACTTGTTAGCCTCTTTATTCCTGTCTCCGCCTCAGGCATTCCGGCATAACCCACGGTCCTAGTACACAATACCATGTACATTATTATTTTCTATGTAAGTGAAATAATTCTCTTACAAAACAACTGCACTTCTTTAATAGTCATTTGGTAATTTCCAGTATAAACTGATCATTCAGATTTTAATCCAATAGATGTTTGAATTAAAAAGAAGATTTCCTTTATAAATATTTCCTTAATGCTGCCTAGTGCAATGTTGCCATCAGGGCAATGAAGTGATTTTGATGTGACAAAATGATTTGGTGTATGCATGGGAACATACTTTCTGTCTCTCAGAGACACCTTAATGATTGGTGGCTGCATGAATCCAGAGAAAAACAACATTTAGAAGTGTGGAAAATGTACATTGTTTAAATAGCCTATAGATCTGATTTTCAGTAACACTGAGTTTGTGGCTTGTCCCATTAAGCATATCAGCATAGGTTAAATTGAGAGCATTACTTCCTTTTTTTCAGCACATTGTTTGGATAATATAATATCTTCTTTCCTGTAGAAGTCTCCATGAAATTTTGTGCATTTTTCCAGGCATATTGTGTTTGCATAAAGATCTGTCTGTATTTCAAATGTATATTTTCTTAATATATCAATTTATTGTACATGTTTTGTTTTGTTTTGCTTTGTTTTTTTTTTTAAAAAAAAAACAGAGAACTATAGTGCTGTTAAATTTGAAGATGTGTGAAAACTGAATGATAATTGCATGCCGGTTTGCTTATTAATCCTGGAAGTGCTAATTGGGTCAGTTTATATTAAAATGCAAACCAAACAAATTACTTATCCCTCCTTAATTCTAAACTAGAATTGCTAATGTTTTTTCAAGCCTGAAGGGGGGAGAAAACATACTGTGAAGCCAGTTTTGAAGCCAATTGGATTACTTCACAGGTGACAACATTCTCAGCTATGCCTTTGGGCAGTAGAAGGAATTAGAATAGGTTTCTCAATATGGTGACCCAGCAGACACCTCTCAAATTCTGAGAACATATTATGGGCTTTGTCATAAAAGAAAGCTGCCAGGATGGGACATGGCATGCCATACAACATTTATCAGAAGTTCTACAAAGATGGTTCTGTAGGTTTAGCATCCTTTATTCTTTCCCACAGATTTCTTTGTTAGATGGTGACAACTCCAAACAAAGCATAATTTGTATTTTCTATAAAATACCTCTGGAACTGATATGGGGCCTCAAGGCATTTTTTTTAAAAAAGTAGTAGTGGTCCAGCAGTTCCCCAATACCAAAAGCCATTTCTTTGTAGAGATAGTACATGGCTTACAACCATTTGTTGAGTGATCATTCAAAATTACAATGACACTGAGAAAAAGTGACTTATGGCTGTTTTTCACACAAGGGTAGCATCATCCCCATGGCTACATGATCAAAATTTAGATGCATGGCAACTGGTTCATATTTATGATGGTTGCAGTGTCCCAGGATCATGTAATCTCCTTTTGTCACCTTCTGGCAAGCAAAGGCTATGGGGAATCCAAATTCACTTAACAACCCTGTTACTGACTTAACAACTACAGTGATTCATTTAACAACTGTGGCAAGAAAGGTCATAAAACTCACTTAATAGCAGAAAATTTGAGCTCAATTACAGTTGTAGGTCAAGAACTACCTAGATGTCTTATTTGGTGCCCACTCAGACATTATGGGCGTAAATGGTATCACTTGGTACAGCTGCATTCTTACAGGGCTGATTAAACACCCAAAGGCAGTTTATGCTTCCCTTGATCTGGTACATATTTATTTCTTGCATTTATTGGTCTCATCCCCATTCTCTTGCACACAATGTTTGTGACATACTATGGTCTCCTTGCCCTTGTGTCATCAACACATGACTCACACTATTTCAGACCAGCAGATTAATTTACAATGATTTTTGAACTCTTCATCTGATGATTTATAGAGCTTCTCTTTATGTGGAATTATCCCTCCCTCCCCTGCCAATAAACAATTCCAAGGTTCAACAATTTGGGACCTCCTTTTACCATAGCAACAGCAGTAAATTTGCCACTGGAGAAGTATATGTTAGAAGGTCATAGGCCCGCCTTGCTTGGCAATTTAGAAATGAAGGGCCTTTGAGTGGCGATTTATTATTTGAGTGGAAAGGAAAGGAAAAGAAAGAGAGGAAGAAAACCAGGCCAAGTTTAAGGAAAGCCTAAAGGTACAGATGGTAAGCTTGCTGAGAATTATGAATTAATCATTCAGTTTACACAAATTATAGAGACCTACCTGACAATTTGCTGGTCACTACAAGATGACTCACTTCATGAGAATAAACCTGCTTCGCGGAAGCATGGCACATTCACAATAACCTATTAAAACCTTTGATCATTCTCCATTATTAGCTGTTTTCAATGCTTTTTAACTTACTCACTTTATACACTGCATTAGGTGGGCACAGGTCACAAGCACTTTTGGTTGTGAGAGGGAGACATACAGAGAGAGAGAGAAAAAAACAACAACAACAACAACACATTCTTCTCTCTTTTCTGACCATAAATCATACCTGTACTGGACTAGGATCTATAAGTACTGTAATTTACATTAATAATATACTGCTTCCCCATAGCAAGGTTCAGTACATACAATAAGAACCTGGAGTCTTGAGCTGAATTTTGCAGTTTAATGACTGTTAATGAGTTTTGGAGTTATTTGTGAGACTATTTCCCTTCTACAGAAGCCTTTTTGCTCAACTTCAGGGATCTGGTTGTCTGAAATCTATGGCATTCAGTTAAACTTAAGGCCTAGTTTCTTGATAATGCAATTAATTTTGGGTTCATTGTATTTTCTGAAAAGCAACAGACACTTCCCAAATTTGACTTTCCTTCTTTCGTAAATAAATATATTCAGCTGGTTGATTTGACTTTTCTGTGTAGTTTGTGGAAGAATTTTTCAGTGTTTCCTAGTCTTGGCAACTTTAGATTATGTGGATTTAAATTCCCAGAATTCTGGCTGGCAGAGAAATTCTGGGAGTTAAGGTTCACACATCTTAAAGTTGCCAAGGTTGAGAAATACTATTCTAGATCACTTGATAAATTATGTTATGGTTTTATAACCTCTTACCAATAAATATCAACTTGATCCTGGATTAATCACATATTTAGGTTAAAAGTTTTTAATTGTGGAAACATTGTCAGTCTTACCAACAAAAAAACAACTGGTTGTGTTCCATAGACAATCTAGAAGTACCTGCAATGATAAAAAGTAATGAAATGTGCCTCTTAGTATCGCAGCACAAGTCTCTGTGCTTTTGTATTTGGGTGCTGATGTTGGATCTATGTACATAAGTCATATGATATGCCTTGCAATGTTGTGACACATATTTAATCACTTGCCCTGCTCTTGTCCTTGCTATGAATGATGTCTATAGCTTATCATGTATATGTGAAAGGAGAAGAAGGATGAAAGTGAGTTCCATTACACATCAAATTAGAGTAAACGTAGGCATTTTGCGGCCATCAGATTTCATAACACCACAAATGTTAGCAACTGAGTCTTTTGATTTCCTCTTGCTGTGATCAGAAAGATGGGGAAAAAAACCTGACAAAAAGTATGTGCAATTGAAATTTTGCACAAACACCTGCATTTTAAGTTAAGCTTAAAATAAGTTCAAATTTGCTTCAAGTCAACGCTTGGGGCTTTGTGAACTTGTCTAGCTAGTTTTATTCATACAGGGTACAGAAGCATTTTGCTTTATTTGGGATATGTTTTTTGTCTCCTCTATCTAGACTATAGAGTGTTATTTCCTGGGTTGAAGCCCTCTTAAGCACTAAACTTGGGCCTGCTCTGATGGGCTTCCAAACCAAGACAAGGTCAACTAGCTGCTGTTACTATCTGACAGTGTCTAAATAAATACATAAAAACTATAGAAATTAAGTTGTAACTTCTCCTGCCTTCATTTCCTTCTTCAGTGACAGGCAAGATAGGATGGAAAAATGTTCACTGATATGTCTTTGAAGGGTAGCATGTTTTGTTGCTTCTGATCACAGGCTTCCCAGGGGAATGGCCTAACTGATCGCTTCTCGGCCTTTTGGCTAAGATCAAGTGTAGTGTGTGTGTGTGTAGCCTAACTGATTTCCCTCTTAGGAAAAAGCTTTCTCATTATGGTTTTAGGGAACTGCCAGACTGAACGGGACATATTGGCAAAACATGGTTTATTCAATTATATTGGAATTTGCAGGAAATGGTCTTCTGTTAGTATGCAAGCAATAGGAATAAGTTGGTCCAGTGCAATACTATGTCATGTAGACAGACTGTCCTTGAAAAAAGTCCATGGCACAATAAAAATGGCATTTGGGGCCTTGCTATCTACCCTTCCAATTCTTGTAAACAAAGGCTGGGGTCAATATCTGAATTAATCTAACATTCATTCACTCCTTGTCAAGAGGGTTAAATCTGCCCCTAAGCCTGCATAGTGTATAAGGCTACAAATGCTGTGTAAGGTTGCAAAGCATTTTCCATGTTGATCTCATTTGTTGTATTGAATTAAGTCTCTGGTTCAGTCTGTGAATTTGCTTCAATGGGTGATTTAATCATGCCCCCCTCCCCGAATCAAAAGACCTTTTCAAAGCTTTATACATTTTTAAACCCAAGAGCTGTGAAGATGGTGAAGCCTGAGATGGTGAAGCCAGTCCCCTTGAAAGTTTCAAGGGAGTTCTCTCCATCCCTTTCACTTTTAACTGAATTTGGGGATGTATGTGGGTGAAAACAGTTTGGCTTTAAGGTGGCAATTTCCTTTTATTACTCCCACATGTCAAGTCTTTTTTTAAAAAAATAAAATCTCTGTGAACAAATAACAATTTCTCTTTGTAATAAACAAATAGCAATAATTCCAATGAACAATGCCACTCAAGTGCAAGAATCACTTTATATTCTAAACCAATTAACTCCTTGGGATGAATCCCCTTGCTATTTTGTCAAGACGGCTTTTTAGCCATTCATCCTCTTCAAAGTGCAGGTTCTGTGGACCACCTATCTTTAGTCCTGAATGGCATTGCAATGTCTCATTTGGGATTAATGTGCAATCTGAGGAAATGCATAGACTTACAGATCCTGCTTGAGAAGCAGGTGGCCTTTGTGGGCAGGAAGACCTTTGCAGAAATTGAGCTTCTGCACTATCTATACCCCACTCCTGGGCATTCCAAATTCTTATTCTTTACACATCTCCCATGTGACTATTGTAATGCATTCCACAAGAGGTTGTCCTTGAAGATCACTCATAAACTGTAGCTGATCCAGAATACATTGACACGAGCAGCAAAGCAGAGCCGCACATATGCCCATGTGACTTTTCTGCTTCATAAGCTTCACTGGTTGTCAAGCTTCCAGTACAATTCAAGATGCTGCTTATTTTTATTACGTGTGTGTGTGTGTGTGTGTGTGTGTGTGTGTGTGTGGGCGCGCGCGCGCACTTTCCAGCATAACTCTGGAACGCCTCAAGCAATTTCAACCAAACTTCGTACACAGATGACTTACTCTCTGGAAATAAATACTGTGGGGTTAAGACACCCCTAACACCCCTCGGGGTGTGTGTTCTGTTAAGATAGAGTCTGTTGTGCCTTAAAATGACTTCTACTGTACTGCTGTAAAATGGCTTCTACAGTACAGAGCAATGGAGTTGCCATGGTAACGGCTTCACAATACTCCACAAGGGTACTCCCCTTTGGTACGGGAGAAAATCCAACATTGGAAATTACATTTGGTCTAGACATTTCCCCCTATAAATAAATATCCGGGCAACCCCGGGTTATCACCTAGTCACCTATAAAACCTTTCATGTCATAGGACTTATTTATGCAAGGGATTTTGACTCCTATGGCATCTACATGTCCTATATAGTTGGGTAGTGTTGGCATTCTTTGGTTGATTACATAGTGACAATTTATGGGACCAGGAAATAGGGATTTTCAGTCATAGCCCCTCACTCTGGTACAACATCTCACCAGACATTCAAAAGGGCTTAATCTAACTTTGCTTATCTGAGTCTTGAAGATCTGGTTCTTTTCCTTTCCCAGGCCCGGTGTCTTTTTATTATTCTTTCTGGATGACTTATATATGTTTGCTGGTTATAGTTCTCCCCCTATTCCCCTTCCCAAGTCTTGTTATACTGACTTATAATGGCAGAACAAGATGTTCCTCTGAGAGATGAGCAAGAAGGCCAGGAGTATACAGCAAGGGGATATATTTCTAGCAGGGTCACCAAGGCACAAAGCTACTCGGTTAAAAAAAAGCAGGGACCTATATATCAGACAGCAGCAATACAGAAAGATGCTGGAGGCAGATGATCACTTTACTGACAACAGCAAAACTGTCATTTCATATTGTGTGTCTTAAACCACCCCACTATTTCCCATGAAAACTTCATGACTAGAAAATATAAAGTGAACAAGGATATGGAGGTGGATGATGGACCCCTCAGATTGGATGGCACTCAGCTGGAACTGAAGAATTGCTGGCGATATTTTAGAGTACTAATGGTGTTTATAATGAGAATGGATTTAAACCTTTGGGACATGTGGTTGATGCTGTCATGCAGGAAAAGAAAATCCAAATCTGCTAGGATAGAAATGCAGTGGAAAGATGGAAGATAATTAGCATGAACATGGGAAAACACAGTAAAGTAAAAAAATAAAATGAATCAACCTTATATTAATATTTTAGAAAACAGCAGATTAAAATGGATTGGAACCAGTCACTTTTAGTTAGAAGATCATGCTGTTTACTACTCGTGTGATGAAAACTCAAAAAGAATGACATTGCTTTTGTAGTTATAAAAATGTAGCAAAGACAATAGTTGGGACACAGCTCAACCATTGATCAAATAACATCATTAGATTTCACAGATAATTCTTTATTATTATGGTTATCCACATTTATGCTACAACAACTAATGCAGGAAAAAGGGAGGTTGACTACTTTTAGGGTCAAGTTCAATATGAAATCAACAGAGCATGAAAGCAAGATGTACAGTTTGTGGAACTGGAGTGCCAGGTTGGAAACAGTAAGTAGGAAAATGTCTATGGAGATTCTCATTCATCCTGGTCATGGTTGTCTAAAATATGCTTTTTCAATAGGCAACTGGACTTTCTTTTTTAAAAGATGTTTCACTTCTCATCCAAGAACCTTCTTCAGTATGCCATGTGCAGATCTGTACATTGAAGAAACAAAACAACCACTTCATAAACACATGGCACAACATAGGAGAACAAACCCACCAGGAGAAGATTTAGCAATCCGCCTGCATTTAAAAGATAAAGGCCACTCTTTCGAAGACAGCAAAGTCCACATATTGGACAGAGAAGACCACTAGTTTGAAAAAGGGGGACTGATACAATTTCATCTATCTCCAATCTACAACACAGTCCTTTCAACAGCTCCAAGAAGGCTTCATACCCATTTTCACCACTCATGTGAACCTGATGACACAGATGAACCTCCAGGTGTCTTGGATGACTCTCTAAAAGAATGCAAATTATCAGCTGTCTGAAAGGAGAATAAATCCTTCCATTCCCCATCATCCGAGCTGAACAAGGTTCTTGGATGAGAAGCGAAACAACTTCAACATCTCTGGAGCTTAGTTCTTTCATTGAAGAAGCTCAGAAGCTTGCTTGAAGAAGCTCAGAGAGCAGTAACAACTCCCTACTCACTAATGGTTTGGAGAAAGAGTAGGATAAGGTCCATTTGAATCTCAGGGAAAACATCATTCCAAACAACAGGTATTGCTCTCAAGAAGGTGCTTTAAAGTGCTGGATTTCATTGATAGGAACTACAGTAACTATGTCAAATAATTGTCAGAATGAATGTGAAAAAGAACTGTCACAGATTAAGAAACAGAAAAGGCAAACCATCAGAGCAAATGATGGGAATTGCCAAGAAAAGAAAAGAAAACCCAAAGCCAAGAAAGTCAACACTCTAAGGAAGGAACTTAACAGAGAACTTTTGGAAGCAGTTTTATAAAACATCTGCAAAGACAAAAGATGTCAGAACCCAGAAGGAAGTTACAATATCAAATTGGTATGCAAAAGGATGGCGATGGATAGAGAGCAACTGAAACAAAGAAAAATCAAAGAAAGAGGTAAGGAGAAATTACAGATATAATTTTCTACAGTAGATGTCAACATCTAAGATACATTAGAAGATTCTATTTATTCATACAATTCTCCAGTAGTAATTGGATGATGTTAGAAATGGCAAGAATTGATGAAATATCTATTGAAATATTTCAAGCAGAAAGAAATAATAAACATTCTAACCAATCTATGTCAGGAAATATAAAGAATGACAGTGTTCATCAGATTGAAAGAAGTCAGTCTTCAATATCAGAACAAAAGAAACAACACATAACAGATTGTCGAAACTACTTTATAATTTCTCTAACTTCACATACTAGCATAATAGCATGGGAAATTAAGATCATATAATAAATACTCCAGAGCCCATTAACTGTAGCTGTTAAGCTATCAGATGAAAAACCAGGAGACTGTGAGTTCTAGTCCTTCCTGAGATGCAGCTGGGTAACCTTGGGCCAGACACTCAACAATGGCAAACCATGTCTAAAAAACTGCCAAGAAAGCTGTATGGACTAGTCTTGGCAGTTGCCAAAAACAAAAACTGTCTCAAAGCTATGAAAAAAAGATTAAAATAAATGCTTAAGATCTCCAATGAAGATTATGGCTCATGGGAAGAGAAATCCCACTGATGACACTGGTTTTAGAAAAGAGGAGGAACAAGACATATTATTGCTACTGCATTGTTACTGTAGTATAATAATTTACTGCATTCTGGGTAACTGAGAAAGGCAAAGAATAACAAAAGGAAGTATGTAGGTGTATATGTGTGTATTTATGTATTGCATGTATGTATGTATGTGTATCAATTTATTCTAGAACTAATCTGTGGCTGTGGAATGTACTTAAGAAAATAGAAATCCCAGAACATTTTACTGTACTATTCTCATGAGTAACTTGTACCAGAGATGAGTTTCAGGGGGTATGCTCTGGTATGCGTATACCAGTGCCAGAAATCCAGTGTGCATTTGCGTACCCATTCCTCTGGAAGCCCTGTACCGGAATGGTCCCTCCCCTGGCCTGCCCCCTCCCCCACTCGCTCCTCCCACCAACCCGGTCACCACTCTCTCTCTCTCTCACCCCACCTGCCCGCACCATGCTTGTCCCACCCACCCACTTCCTTTGCCAGAGGAGAGGACTCAGCTGTTGGAAGAAGCCCATGCTTCTTTATCTTTGACAAGCGCCTTGCAAAACTAGGACTTTGCAAACTGCTTCTCAAAGAGAAGAAAGGGGGGAGTGGGATGGACTTCCTCAGACAAGCCCAGAAAGTTTAACCAATTTTGTTGTATTTAAATACAATGACAATAAAGATTATACTTATACTTAAGTTGGTTAATTTCCATTTATAAAGGTCACATGATGGTACGTGGGCTGCTGACTGACCCAGCGCCTAGCCAGGATGGCGGGGCTGTCCTGGAGCATCTCCCAACTAGGAAGGAGTGCTAGGAGAAAGTGGGACTGCCAAAAGCCCAACTGCAGCTGGCAATAGGGCACAAATGAGTGGCTGCCCAGCAGAATTGAGAGCGGGCCTTGTGTGGGCCTGGAGGCAGCGTGGAAGTAGGGGTCGAGGCTGTCCTCAGCACCTGCAATGGCCAGCAACCTGCCACCTGGAGTTCTCAGAGAAAGGAGGCAGGGAAGTGAGCCCCGACCAGAATTGAAAGCACGGATATCATAATGTAGTATGGTGGGGGAGGCTGGAGCAGTAGGTTCCCTGGTGCTCGCAGCCACAGCCGCTGCTTGGAAGAAAATCAGCTGGAATCTTGAGTGAGAGCCGCAGGGCAAGACGCAAGCAAAGAAATGGGTCACCATGGGCATAAAAAGCACCATCAGATCACCTCCCACGGTCTGGGAACCAACCAACCAAATAAATAAAGTTGGCTTCGCTTCCTTGCACGGCAAGAGAGAAAATTGCCTGAGACACCGCTGGGAGAATCCCCTTCGAATTGCCGGAACAGCAAGTTTCAAGGCAAAATGCAGATTCCTTGCACGGCAAGAGAGAAAGTTGCCTGAAACATAGCTGCATCTCAAGGAGTCTACAAAATGCCATGCAAAATCTGCCCTGCAACATACATAGGACAAACTAATAGGAGAATAAATGCACATATCGCAGAACACAAGAACGCAGTAAGAAAAAATGAAAAAACTTCTTCCCTTTTCCAGCACCTTAAAGCAACAGGACATGAAATTGATTTTGAAGGAACCAAATTAATCTCCAAAACTTAACACTTCAACAAGAGAATAATTATGGAAGCTATCGAAATAGAGAAACACCCCATAACATGGATAAACGTGATGATACTTCTCGCCTACCAGACATCTGGAAACTAGCCCTAGTCAACAAATGAGCCCCACCCACGACCCAGGCCTGATATGATACAACTACACAGCCAATCAATCCACTTACTGAAACAAAGCCAGCACTCCACACACCCCCACCAAGATTTATAGAAAGACAACAGCTCCTACCACGCTTTAAGCCCAAAACACCAGCCTGAAGATGGTGAGTGAGACCTCGCCGAAACGTTGCCAAAACAATCTCAATCTTACACAGGAAAAGACCCAAATGACAAAGCATATATCTTGATGTTAATGTATAAATATGGTGCTTACATTTTTGCATTGATTATTAGAACACAAATATGTTAGATTGGTATTGGTGTTATATTGTCAACTGCATCCATATTTTTCCAACATTATTGTTTGTTGCATATTAAGATTATCTTGATTATTCTTGATTCTAATCCAGATCACTGGCATACCAGTTTTAACATCCTTGCTTCTCCTGGCAAACTCCTACCAGTTTGCAACCGTTACTTCTGTTCAACCATCCTTGTTGCACACAATTAAGACAACCTGCAGTTCATTCAGGACTGCCTGATTCTCGTACTACTGCAGAGATTGATTTTATACTTTACACTGAATCAATATGCCTAAGTGAATTATGAGAAGGGATTGGTGAGAATTTAATTCATTTTTTTAATTGAGAGGTTAACAGAATCTACACATTTCTTTGCAAGTGAGATGAAAATCACTTCTTCATGGAGCAAAACAATAAAAAAAAAATGAATTGGGCAGATTTGGAACAAATCTCCAGCACTGGAAATTTACAAACTGGAATTCATTCTATGTGTATTCAGCCATATTTGTGTCAATGAATTAGTTTTCCCACCTTTTTTCCTTGCATTTTCTTTCTTTTGCCAACTATATGACAATCAAGCACTCTGGCCAAAAATTAACATGCCTTCAAAGTTTGGTTCATAGAGAGAGACAGTTTATTCTATTTTTTCTGTTTTTAATTTGTAATATATATTATAATGGACATTTGTAAATGTCTCAAAATTGCATATACTTTGTTGTTTCCTACCATAGTGAATCTCCATTGGGGTTGAGGGTTGGAAGTGTGGAAAATGCTACTTTTTGCCAAAGTGATTAAGTTTCCTTATTTTTTTTCTTTTCTGTGTTACATCTAATAGGTTTTGAATTATAGTTCAAATAGTTTTTACTTGGTGATTTGAACATGGAAAACTTTAATTTCTGTAATAGGGGGGAGGAAATAAACCAATTGTTCATAGAGGAGAAAACTAATGTAACATGGCATTAAAAGAAATACAACCACATTACAGTAGTTGTCATCCTGTCTGAAATCAAAAGGTGTGTTTTGATTGTTCCTGTAGCAGGTGTGTTGTGGGTTTCCTGACAACAAAAAGTCATGAACAGTAAGCATAAGCATTGCATCAAATCCGCCAAGTAATCTAGGAAACTATTTATGTGTTGTATAAACAGATTTTTCTCACACTGTTTTTAATGGTATTACTTTCACCAAACAGTCACAACATGTTCTAACAATTCTTCTAAGCTTTAATAATGAATATCCACATATGTTTTGAAAGAATACAGGGCTATCTGCCAATAGGGGTGCTTTAAATTTCCTCTCTTTTCGAGTCAATCCAGAGCTACTGTTTGCTTCTGAAATGCATTTCCAACTCTGCCTTGGTCTGTTTTTGTAATTGCATGAAGTGTGTGTACTGTGCATACAGGTAGTCTTCATTTAATGATTGCCTCAGACTATGCTGCTCACAGTTATGACGGAGATGAAAGAATAATCACAGTGACCAAGGTCTACATTTATGACCTAGCCAGCAATTTCCCCTCAGCCACGTTTTTACCTTTAAATCAGTTAGACCTGTTTCTTTTTCTTTTTCTTTTTATCATCCTTGCAAAGTGGAGAGATTGCCTAAACAAGTGATATCTTACTTTTTTTCTCTGCAGTGCAGAACTTCTAATCATAAGTTAACAAGCTTAATTTTTATGATCTTATTTAGTTGATTAGTACTCTCAAAATAGGAACTGGTGAATGGATCAGATCCTTAAAACTCCTCTCTGAATCAAAGGGAAAGACTAGGATCATCCACAAAGTTTGGTCCATACAGAGCCCCCCCCAAAAAAGATAATAAAATACCAATCTCCAAATACAAACATTGATTTTCTTCTTGCTAATTATCCCAGCACCGGGGTGAACTGGGAGGGCGGGGGGAGGAAGAGCTATTTTTATCCATGAGGAATCTCTTACCAAGATTCTTAAAGAAAAGCTGAAATAAAGTTGTAAAAACTCACACTCAAACATTTTTCACTAAGCAACTTTGCTTGACAACAAATTTATCATTACAGTTGTTAAAGGGGGGGCTACCAATGAATTTTGGCAGTCAGTGTGTGCATGTTTCATAACATATTTTTTCACTTACCCCTCCAAAAATTGCATTCCTTGATATTTTCTTCTATTTGTTTTAACCTTCCTTCTTCTAGATTACTGATTACAATGGTAAATCAGAGAGACTCCACTATTAAGTCTGCAAGAGCAATTAGTACGTAATCAAATAAAATATACAGGCTTTTACTATTTTTTCCAAATATGTAGGATGGGAAATATACAGCTCTTGACTGCACCATATTTCTATGCAAATAAGAGTTAATTAACTCTGAATTCTGAAAACCTGTGTCATTGAACTATAAATCAATAGTGTTGTTATAAATTACAAAGATAGTACATTGAACTGCTCTCTTTACCCTGCCTAACATCATCTATATTGACATTTTCTGTCAATAAATAATAATGTCACATCTAATAGGTCATTCAATTGATTTAATCCTGGTTGGGTGTAAAACTATGTTGTTCTGCCAAATATAACGGAGAAGGAAAGATGTATATATTAATTATACAGTATGTATGTACTTTTGGGCATCACTAGTTTTGAAATTGTGCTTACACTAGGAAGTAGAAGCATAGTGCCAGGCTTGTTTCAAAATGTTGGGTTCAAATACACATAACAAGAAAATGTAGCTTTTTCATAGAGTCCATATATTTTATATGGAGCCGAGGTGGCGCAGTGGTTAAATGCAGCACTGCAGGCTACTGCTAGATCAGCAGTTCAGCAGTTCAAATCTCACCGGCTCAGGGTTGACTCAGCCTTCCATCCTTCCGAGGTGGGTAAAATGAGGACCCAGATTGTTGGGGGCAATATGCTGACTCTCTGTAAACCGCTTAGAGAGGGCTGAAAGCCCTATGAAGCGGTATATAAGTCTACTGCTATTGCTATTGCTATTTATTGCAATATACAATAAGATATATATTCCTTCATCACTTATCACAGTATAATACCCAATTTTTTGTTTGTGTGTGTGGGAGGGGGAAGCTCAGGACTGTATTGGTTGAAAACATGTGGCAGAGGCGGTCATCCTGTAGTGGCTAGACAATGGCTAAAATGATGATGGTAGTATAATTGTATGGCCAGTTTGGTCTAGTGGTTAAGGCACCAGACTAGAAATCAGAAGACTGGGCTTTAATCCTACTTTAGGCATGAAAACCATTTGGGTCACTTTGGACCAATTATCCTCTTTTTAGCTAACCTTCTTCACAGGTTTGTTGTAGGGATAAGAGGAAGAGAGAGGAGTGCTGGTTATGTTCTTTGCCTTGAGTTATTTATAAAAATGATAGATGATAGATAGATAGATAGATAGATAGATAGATAGATAGATAGATAGATAGATGATAGATTATTTTAAGTGAAGTGTATATGCTGCATGTTATACACTCACATTTTTCAGAGTTTTATTTAAAAAAGTTAATCAAAGTTCTGAGTTACTTTATAGCTATTGCCTTTCCCAAACCATTGTTCATCGCTAGTACTACATTAAAGAGAATCCTCTGTTTCATGAGGATAAGGTATCACGAGGCCAGCATGTCAGGCCATTCATTAAGTTCATAATTGACCAAGGATTTGAAAAGTATGAGCTGCTTCCTTCAACAAGCCAACCTGTGGGATCTCATGGCTTATTCATCAGACCCTAATCTTTTATCTTCATGAAATATACACAGTATTTTCAGATATTTCTATAGTTTCTTTGGATGCAAAGCTATGAAAGAAACATCAGCACATGCCTTTTTGAAAGAATAATGAAGAGCTGTTCAGAATTTACCAAAGCATTTATCATTTTCTGAAGTGCAGAGACTCTTGGGGAAAGCCACAATATTAGTGTGCCTGAGTGCTGTCACGGGTAAGCTCCAGAAAAATACCTATTATACAATAATGAGATCTGCACTTACTTTCACCAGCTGCAGGATAATAAGATATCTCTTTTATCTTTCAATAAATGTCATTTCCTACTTAACAAGTCATGGTGGAATGGCAAAAAATGATGCTTCATTTGGGAAAATTAAGATCTGACAATAACTTTACCATGGAAACTTTTAGAAAATATCAATTGCTGGTTTACAGTATAAATTAGGCCGTATTTTTATGGATTCTGTAGTGACTTTACACTCAACAAGGAGCCTTATTCCAAATGAAAGGGATTTTTTTGTGTGTGTCTTTTTCATGTTCCAGAGAAAAAAGATGCAAAAAATGAAGGTAATGTGGGGGGGGGGGGGGGGGAAGGCCTGAGCTAAAATCAAAACTGTGCCTTTGCTAAGCCACTTTCCTTGTTCTTCGCTAAATTTGATTAAGCATAGTCAAGAAGAAAGGAAAATGAGCATTGGGAGATTGAAAAATGACTTTCATGAAAGGGGAACTTGAAAGCCAGAAATGAACAGATATTTATGAAAACAATGTCTGACAATAAAAACAAGGAATGTCAGGTAAGAAAGAGATAACTGAACTCCAGTAGAATTTGTGAAACAGAATTCAATAAGGCAGGTCTTCTCAAAGCTGAAAACATTTTTTTTCTTAATTGATAGGGACTGCAAAGTTGGGGGTGAGGGAATTTTCAACAAATCACTGTAGTTGATTTATAAGTGCTCCACTGCTGAAGGGTCTCCAGTATCCTGTTCTGTTTCTATTTTTTTATATCCCAAGGGTAGTAAAGAGAGTCTTTTTGATAACTTGGGTGTTCTTTATATCCAGAAAAACAAATGCAAGTTTACAACTTTTATTAAAACAAAAACTAATCGCTCCACTCAGGCATTCATACACATATGTATACCTATCCAAGCAGAATTCTTTCTAACCATTTCTGATATTTCTCATTCCAATGTGAGGAGAGATTTTTCTTTGAGAATTGTACAGAGTGTGGAGTGCCACAGATATTTTGCCTTTGAGCTTAGAATTCTCTCTGGGCATCTCTGATTGGAAGACAGAAGCCCAAAATGTGGCTTGGACATCCAAACATCACAGGATTACAACCTCAATACTGGATGTGATTTTAGTATAATTTATTTAAATATTCAGAAATTCATTTTGCATTGTTCAGAGAATACATAAGACATATAGCTTAGATTTTTATATAGACTATTCTTTTATGGTTTATTTATTGTGTCTTTTCAGAACCCTGGGTCTTTAGGTGTTTAAGAATTTTTAAAATTCTCACCCTGCTGTCAGTTATACTTTTAATTTATATTTACTTTAATGCATTCTAAAGTTGACATTTTCTTTTGCTGTATTTATAAAATATGTATTTGTATTGTATGGGTTTAGCTTATATTTATGAAAAACTAGTCAGCGTGTTCTGACTAGTAGACCTCCTTAAATGCAAGAAATAATTATGACTATCAGAAAAATAAAACAATGTCTAAAATAATTCTAAATATAAAAACAAAAAAAACATAATAATTGCATTTTCCATCCTTAAAATTTGCAGCATTCCAATAAAATCTGTCATCAGTGTCATAGGAATTGTTTTAAACAATTTTGTGCTAGTTGTATCTTTTGGTCAACTACTGAAAGCAATTTCACTAACCATTTCATTTATTTAATCTGTATCAGCTACGTTCAAAAAGCAGAAAATGCTTATTAATTCAATGGTCATCACTGACCTACAGCAATCAAAATATTTATTCCCCTATTAAAAAGTAACTTGTTGTTTAATAGGATTGAATTGCTGTCCCTTTGTCTGAAAAACAAAGAGGATCCAAGGCCACATTTTAAAAAGTGAGAAAAAGTTTCTGGCTTAAAAATGAACGTGTAAATATTCTGCTTTTTGTGGATGATATGGCATTGATGTCATACACGGAGGTAGTGATGGGAGGACTTCTATGCAGGTTTAGCTCATACTGTGCATTCAACTATCTAAACATCAGTAAGTCCACAATCAATATTATTTTGTTGGTGGGAAGAGGCAGACCAGGTGTAACTGGAGCATGGATAGATCAGGTTAAGTCTTATCTATGCTTAGGAACTGTTTTTAAAGAAACAGGTTCTGGGATCCCACATGCTAAGAGTTGTTATTTAAAGTCTACAGCCTGTGCCAATGCCATAAGGATGGCTCCTTTAAGAGCTGCCAAGAAGAATTACAACAGAAAAAAGTAATGTTTTCCTACTCTGGATCTGCATATTGTATACTTCTAATTCTGTGTCTACCAAGTCCTACTTAGATTCTTTTTGAAATGGCATTTTCATCCTTATGGTTCCTCATACAGTCAGTAGATGTTCAGACTGGATTTGGCATTTTTATCTACCTATTGAATCTTTCCCAAGGACCTGAGATACCGGTAGGCAGATGTGAATGTTTGATGGTGTTTGAGGTATCATCGCAGGATGTAAGCTGCTCTGAGTAATTCTTCTTTTTGCAATTGACTGATGGCGAATTTGTTTATGTCAGTGGTGTTCCAGTGAGGCTCCTGTTGGTTTAGGATTGCACCAGTAGGCATCCAATACTATTGTTACTATCTTTGCTTTCTTTTGATACAGTCATTCTATTTATATTTGCAGGTTTTGTATTAAAATTAATTATTATTGTACTTCTCCTTAAATTAGTGATCACTCTCATATTTCATCTCAGAAATATAACGTATAAGGGTTGGGATGCATTTTGGAGGTCCTCCAATTTACCTTTCTGCTTAGTGAAGGACTCAACACTGCACCATACCTAATAGATAGTTATCCAACCTCAATCCAGGAAAGGAAAGTTCACTACATCTCAAGATACTCTGCTTCATTGTTTTTGAATAATTATATAATTTCGCAATACATTTACATTTTAATTATTAATTTTAATAATATAATTCAAAAATAGTTTTGGATAATTATTATAAGTTCTTTCTGTCAGGATAATTTTCCCAATGTGCAACCAAAATCTATTTTCTCATAGTTTAAACTCTGTGTTTGTTTTCCTGCCTTCTGTACCAACTCTGAACAATTATGTACATTCTTAATATGTATATAGCATATAACTGTCATGTTTTCTTGGAATCTTCTCTACTTCAGGCTAAATATACTCAATGCTACCATTATTGCTACTATTTTTTCTTTCACAGCTTATTTCTCATCTTGGCTGTGTCCATGTTTGCTGAACTCAAGAAATAATGACTTTTGATCTTGATATTATAGTTGACACATCCATGGATTGAATTGCATTACATTGCCTTGTGTTGCATTCCTTTGTTTCGCTTTCCTTTTCAAAGCTACATCAAACTGTTGGTTGAGTTCTCATTTAGCTTTGGATTCCACAAGACATGTATTTTTATATATATATTCCTAGAATGGTATGCTCCAAAGATACCCATAATTTCCTGTTATAAAAGCACTGCCATCCTAAAAAAATTATACTAAACAGATAAATTACAGATAGAGGGAAATCAATAGACAATCATTTGATCTGAGTGAAAAATGTCATATTTTAATAATTGTCTTTTCTTGGAATAGTATCCACCTTACTGTTCAAATGTACTAGATTTCCTTATTTAACACTAAAGAAAAATATTTTATATGTTTGAAGCTATAAAGCTAAACACTAGATACTGAAATCAAATGTGTCTAATCCTAAATATCCATGCCTACTCAGGAGTATGTGCTCTTTTGTTCAGAAAGAGCCACTATCATGCATGTAAGCTGAAGATTAAGGTCCAAGTTATCATTTTTCCCCAAAAGCTTTCTTAATTAAACTAACTGAAATAAATTTGAAAAACTGAAAAATGCATGTGTTACACCATTGACCATAAATCAAAGAATATCAATAGTTGGTGAAGCCTGAATAAAATAAACCTAGCATTAAAGACAAGATTTATAATTATTTTGCAATGTCAACTTAAGAAGATTTGCTTAGAAGTCAGCTTCACTCTGTTCAATGGGGCATTCACCCAGATAAATGTGCATGAAACTGTAACCTTGATTCCATGAGACAAACAGCCTTAATCCACCGTTGCAATTCTTTAGCCATGCTTCAAGAAATGATACTCCATATTAGAGTTAAAATGGCAAGCTCCAATTGCTTTGGTACAGCTAAAATGTTCTCCTCATTTACTACTCTTGCTGTAAAGAGATTGGATTTTAAAATTAATTTCCATGAAATGGGCAGCGGGAGGGAGGGAGTAGCTGCTAAAGACAACTTTTGTGATAGGTGTAACTCTTTATCAGTGTAAGTTCCTATGGCAGTAAGATTGTTATGCAGTAACTCAGCATTGATGGTTAGGCTTGCAATATGATTACACAATTACACTTGGTGTGACTATTCAGTTGATCAAATCCAGCCTTCACAAAAATAAAACATATATTTTTATTTTATAAAACAATAAAACAACAATTCACTTCCCAGATCCCCTTTTCTGGTAGTTACTTCTGTACAATTTTTTGTTTTCATTTCAGTCAATGAGAGACGTGACTTTTTCTGATTGCTGTGACCCATGTGACTTGCTCTGAAGTGTTTTCTGATCTTTACATGACAGCCAAGCAGTTGGAAAAATTTAAAATGAAGCATCTACAAAAGCTGAACACGAAAGGAAGAACAATGCTTGGGTTATGGATGAAATTAAATTTCCATTTCCATGACAAATATCTGGACATATGGACTCTCATAAACTTTAAGTAGCGGCTTCAGCTGTATCTCTGGGTGCAGCTGAAAAGCCTGACAAATGAAAAATAGCTCTGCATTCTCACAATTGCAAGGTCACCAGTAATTGATAGTTTGAATACATTTACATATATTACTTTCCAGCTTCAGAGTAAGAAGGAAAAGAGGGTGATCATATGTAGAGGAAAGAGGTAAAGCAACAAAAATGGATGAGGTGATGATATGCTCAACTTATTATAGCAAGATGTAAGAATGATTCCCTGATGCCCAGGAAATATTAGAATCTTTATTGGCCAATTGTGATTGGACACACAAGGTATTTGTCTTCAGTGCATATGCTCTCATTGTACATAAAAGCTATAAGCAATAAATCATGATCATAGTCATCATAAAAATACATTCATAATAAATCATAAGATACAACACTTAGTGATAGAAGCAACATAAATCATATTAGGAAACTAAACAAAACAATATATATTATAAAGATACAAGCAACAAAGTTATAATCATAAGTTGAAAAATAAATAGGTAAAAGGAAACATGAGTAACAGTCTTACTAAATCAGGGGGCACCAACCTTTCAAACCTCAGGGATCACTAAATTCATAATTTTAAATACCACAGACCATTAATATCATCTGCCTAATGACCAGCTGGGTAGGCATGGCTAGGTCATATGACTGGGTGGGCATGGCCAACTTGATGTAACTCACGTCAAGGGACACTTCGCCAGTCTCTACTCACCTGCCTGCCCGGGCTCCTTGGGACCCCAACAGGAAGCAGTTGTTGGAGCTAAGCAGCCATCATGAGAAAGAGTTGGGAAAACAGATGGCTCAGTTCAAATTGGATCTGACAGAGAAGGAGGGTCAGCAGAAGCACTTCACTGAGGACTATGAGCATATACTTTCCAAGCAAAGGGAAGACCTGTGGGAGTGCAAGGCCAGGTACCAGCACCTGGGGGCTCAGCGGGCTAAGATGGTCAGCCGGTTCCAGGCCATGATGCAGTCCCACTGGAAAAGGCCCTCCAGCTCTTTGCCACCAGTGGCACCCTAAAGCCCCACACCAGGAGGCTGAAGCAGACCCCAAGTTCAAATTTCTCCCCACCTCTGACTCACACAAAAAGACCCTGAAGGAGGAGACTCTTTGAAGCAACACCAACATTCATTGCACATGTCCGGCCCAGGGGCCATAGTTTGAGGACCCCTGATTTAGTGCAATATAAAAAATGCAACCACTGCTGTAGTAAATAGTTTGACAATGAAAGGAAAATTCACCAAGCTTGTATCTTCTTCACTTTACAATTTACCCCTTTTTTGGCAATTTCTCCAAATGTACGGTGTAGCCATTCAGCCAATTTTTAAGAGATTAGCTATAAATTTCTTACAGTTTAGTTTCAAGTTGTGCGAAGTAATTTCCAGTGTCACTAGCCTCACTAATCAAGCCACTTGCATCAAAGCCAAAGGATGTTGCAAAGGAATAAGGCGGGACTGAGTAACTATGGGCCTTGTATGATATGTGGATTTCAACTTGAAGCATTCCTGAGGTGGCATGCCGCTTCAGGAATTCTGGAAATTACAGTCCACAGGTCGTAAAGGAGCCATAATTGTCCACCTTTGGAATAAGGCAACCCAAATATTTTCATGCTTTTCTTTCCACTTGCAGAGTAAGCAACTAGTATTCCATACTTATTTACAATTATAAGGAATCTGACAGAGGTCTGTTTGAACCATATAACGGGTAAATGCTCCCCCTTCAGCAATGGTATAGGAGTGAACAGGAAGAGGGAGAAAAACATATAGCTGCTTTATTAATGCACTCCAACTTGGTCCACACTTTCCAAAGGACAAAGTAAAAACCCTATGTGCAATTTCCCTTTCAGGCTCTGTGGTTCTTTGAATTTTGCAAGGCAGTCCTCCGATTGAGTAATGAGTACACACATTAGGGTAAATTGTCTACAAAAATGTATGTGCTGGGAAAATTCTTTTCACAAAAATGTGCATCAGGATTAATAGATGCCAAAATAAGTTAATGGCGTGCTGCTGAATGCCCAATCAGTAAATGGCACAGCAACAGCCAGCTTAGTTTGGGCCTTAGAAATGTACGTTAGAAATGTCTCTGGGTGAGACAAGTAAATGGCTCCTACCTAGTGCCTGCCTAGATTTGTAAGAATTTATCTGCTTCAGAAAAAGCCTAGGAAATGCATATAATATATAAATGCATAGAAACATGGGTGGTATATATTTACCTTCTCTATCAGTTCACAACCACTTCTACACATGCGCACTGCCTTCCATGCACTTTTGTGAAAAAAAGGCCTAAATGGGATGCCATAGAGCTGGAGCAGGAGCCACCTGAAATGCATATGTGCTTCAGAAAACATTGAGAGCCAGATTTGTCTAATATAGTGTGTTAACACACCAGGCTAAAAATTTGGAGGTAGTAAGTTCTAGCCTCGCTTTAGGCATGAAAGCCTAAGGGTTGCTTTTGTGGGGAAAACAGCAAGAAAGAGTATTGGATTTGCTCACAGCAGTGGTGGGTTGCAAATATTTTTACTACAGGTTTGGGCGCACTCCTGTGCACACTCATGCTCCCGCACAATGTTTCTGTGCATGTGCAGAAGTGTCCGGGCGTGTGGGCTGGGTCTCCCACCACCGCTACTACCGGTTCGGCCAAACCAGGTTGAACCGGGAGCAACCTGATTCACTGCTTTCTGTACTTTATAAAATAATGGTTGGGTTAAAGAGAATCTTTAAGAGCTCCTCACTAGATAATTTATCCATCCTACCTAACATTGCTTGATTGCTTCTGACAGACTGCCCAACTGCATATATAAGTCTTTAGACCAGAAGGTTGGCTAGGTAGGTACAGGAAGCCAATTTTAGGATCAGGGAAAGCCAAAACTTATTATTTCTGTACAGAAGCAGAAGAGTGCACCTCCAGGTTTCTCAGCTAAGGAGTGCAACAGAAATCAGGTTTAGTTATTTTTATACAATTTACCCCAAGAAACAAAACAAAATTGCTGATTGGTTACAAAGTTATACAATAGTTACACATGAGCACAAAGCAAAGCCAACCCATTATACTCTATTAATTAGTTAATCCTATTTATCATCATAAAAAATGACTATCCTACCCTTTTTGTTTTTCCTATGCGAGTGCTAAACTTTGCTCATCTCTGGATCCTTGTCTGGATGCCATTGCTAACCATTGCTTAAGATAAATTTCACATCACCTTCCTTGATTCTAGTAACAGGTGTGCTTGCAATTAGCTGAGTATCAAAGCTGCAAGTTGTTAATTAATGTATATAGGAGATATTTGTGAGCAGACCTATGGAGTGTTTGTGATGAACCCCCCTCTGAATCTCACTGGCAGATGTTAAATAAATGCTATTATAGCAAGCAAAGGCACAACTAATAATTCTGGCTAAAGTTAATCCATAACTTACAAAAGTCTCTAATTACTTATTAGTAAGCTGACCAGGGCATTTGAGCACTGCACGCAGCATATGGTGCCTGTGCAACGCTCCGCCGAGCAGCTGGAGCATCGCAGGGCAGTGGTGTGCATGTGTTTGCAGCTTGTGTGCACGTGGTGAACTCCCGGCCCCATTGCAGCGTATCACTTGTGACGGGATCCGGAACCCACCATTGGTTCCCTCTCTGCCTCGTTCTATGGGAAAAGCACCCAGACTCCTGACTAGATGTGAAGCAGAATTAAAAACAAGGACAGTCTTAATATGAGTAAAGGGTCATGTTTCTGAGCCCATCTTAAACAACTATTTTAATGCTAAAAGCTTTAGTCAGACCGCCTTCCCTAATATCAACCTGCCCTTCAGTTGAATTCTTCTCCTTGCAAACAAGCTGTTGAGAATAATGTTGATCTAAGGTTAGATCTATTTGATGATGGCTAGAATCTAGATCTTTTCATGCGACAGCACTTTAGGGGGAAAACTTGAATATTTCTCTTCTCAATGGATACCTTGATGAATGGAAAAGGGTTGTTCTGCTATTCAGCTCCATGTTTTTAGTTTTTTTTAAATTATTTTACCTTGCTATCTTGATGTCTATTTTGAGTCACTGGTGCTTTTTATTCATTTGTTTTAACAGTTTTTAGCTGTGTTTTAGTTGTATATTAAAAGTTGATAGCAATTATCTATCTAAAGAAAATACTAAAATGCTTAAACACTAAAACTGTTGCATATCTCAAAGCTGTGGCATCCCCCTTTCGTGGTGAAGAAAATTGAAAAATAGAATAAATAACTCAAGAAATGGTGCTATGATAAATTAAACAAAATATGACCTCATTTCCACATCACTAGATTTATAAAAAGCACAACACTATGTATTGTACTTGTAAAAAGTTTGCATAAATAATATATTCTTAATTTCTGTAGTCATTTCTGAAACTTTGACCTTCCCAGCTACAACAATCAATCTAGAAACTTTAATTTCTGAAGCAAAAAAATTGTATCAGCCATTTGCAGGAACAATTTCCTATCAATATTAAAGAAGTTTTTTTTTAATTTTATTGAATAAGATATGCTTGATCCAAATAAGTGGTGGGTTGTAGGCGGTACACCCCGATACTGACATGCTGAAGCCTGTCTGGAGTACTGGATACCATTCCGGTACGGTGCTTCAGAGGGCCCACCTGCCCGCCTGAGCTCCTTACGTGTCTTTTAAGGCTTCCGCACTTCCGCGCATGTGCATGGCACATACAGTGCCTGCGCGATGCTCCACGGAGCAGCTGGAGTGTCACGGAGGCTTGTGGAGGTGCTATGATGCAACCGCGTGCTGTGCATATGTGTTTGTGTGTGCGCTGCACAAGTCCATGTGGATGCCGCCAGGTCCGTTCCAACCTTACCAGTTGGAATGGGATCCGGAACCCACCACTGATCCAAATATACCAGTGACTGAGTCTGAGAAATAAGATGTGAACATTAACAACTAGAGATAAGGATACATCTGCAATGTGTTTAAGTACATCTATGGATATTTTACTGCAAGGACTTTTAAACCTGGACTTATTATGTTAGCCGTACTTATGAAAGAATATTTTTTCTGAGTAAAGAATTTACTTAGATCAGAGACCTAATTAGATAAATGACACCTTGATTTACCAGGCCTCAGTACAATGGCCTATGCATTGATAGAGCAGATTTTGGGAGCAATTGATGACATTCACATGATGATATCATCAAATGATCTAAATCTAAATGAATTACCTTGGTGTTCAATGGACATTCATAAATAACAAACACCAATTTTCCACACTTAGTCCATTAAAATGAGGTTTTATTCTACTCCGTTGTCATGCTAAGTGTGATAGCTGAGTCTGCTGTGTAACCAATTAATCCTCTTAAGACCTTGGCAACCTTCATATTACCAGCAATGAAACTTCGAGCCTTACAAGTATGGATAAATTGTTGCTTCACTTGAAATATATTAGTGTTCCTATCTAGCTTTATTTGATTAAGTGCCATTGAGTTGATGTTGACTCTTAGCAACCACATAGATATTCCTTAGACCAGCTCTATTTAGACACTGCATTTAAAAAGGGGGAAATATAGATGTAAGACCACCAACCTGCAGAGATTAATGCTTTAGGCACAGATGTGGTGGTATTCAAACAAGATGCTAGTCTAAGCTAAAAGAGGGTTAGGTAGATTATAGTTGTCTTAGTATGTCTCCCTCGTTGCTTTGATAATTCTAAGCTATAATATGGTTAACTTGTTTGCAGTTGTGAATAGAAACTTTATTTTGGGAACACCGATTTGGGGTTTAACCTGCTCTGTAAAACCAGTTTGAATGTACCCTTGTGGTAGGATTTCTTAACCTGTCTCCATTACGCACAGCACAGTTTTGTGCACTAAGACACAAAACAGATTGGGTTACATGGAAAGCCAGAACTCAAAGGATTATTTACGTTGATAGCAGCCTTCTGAAATGGTCACTGATGGTAGTGAGGATTCTCAAAAGTGCTTTTTGTCGTAATACATTTGAAGCATTGCTTTGCTCGAAGCAATGATATTTATAATGTCTGATCCCTTCTACCTGAATAGGTGGATATAAGGTGGGAAAAATCAGTAGATTTGTTGAAGCCAAGCACTTTTTTTAAAAAAAAGGAAAAAGAAACACTTTGCCCCCTCTCAGTTCATGTACAGCAGAGATAGTATTCAGCAGGTTCTGACCAGTTCTGGAGAACAGGTAGAAGAAATTTTGAGTAGTTCAGAGAACCGGTAAATACCACCTCTGACTGGCCCCATCCCATCTATTCTCTGCCTCCTGAGTTGTAGGAATAGAGGAAGGGTTACGTAAAGACATGTGTAGTAAAAATGCCATGATCTCAGTAACTGGTTACCTCTTAACCTATGAGTTCACCTAATTAGCAGAACCAGATGTAAGTAGAGAGGAAAGATTATGTACAGACCTGTGCAGCAAGCCTCCATGATCTCAGTGACCAATGACCTCAACTGTTTATTAGAACCAGGTAGTACCAGGAACCTTTAGATATGTGATGCCTCTACTCTGGCTGGGATGGACTTAGATATTGACAAGTAAAATGTACCAATAAGATGCTGTTGCTACCCCTGCTTTTGCTTTGCTTGTTAAAACTGTATAAAAGCCAAATAAACTCTGCGTAAGGCAGACAGACATTTTGGACACCATGCTGTGATGGATTTCTGAGACCTACACCGAGTTTCAGCTAATTGGGAGGAAATGAGGATTATGCAGTAACCTTCCCCTGGAGTGGGGTGGGAATGGAGATTTTACCGTATCCTTCCCCTGCCATGCCCACCAAGCCATGCCCACCAAGCCACACCCACAGAACCGGTAGTAAAAAAATTGAATCACATCACTGATGTACAGGTGGTCCTTGATTTATGACCACAACTGAGCCCAGAATTTCCGTTGCTAACCATGACAGTTAAGTGTGTTTGCTGCATTTTATGACCTTTCTTGCCACAATTGTGAAGTGAATTTGGCTTCCTCATTGCATTGACTTTGCTTATCAGAATTTTGCAAAAGGTAAACTACCTGACCCCAGCTCCCAATTATCTTGTCATGGAGTTGTGCAGCTGAGGTTCAGATGAAGTCAGAGACATTAACACAAACTTGCAAATCTTTTATATAAATATATTTAACATTTAAATTTACAGCAGCCTTTGTCATCGTCCAGAAAAGGAAGGATGCAAGATATTCAGGAACACAGGAATATCATGAGGTAAATCTAAACAGTATATAAAACACATAGAAGAAGGAGGGGGAAAGGGGAATTTCCCCCTTTATGCTTATAGCAACCAATCATAGCGTACATTGCATCATGCATAGGTCAGCATTTACCAACTAATCAACTACAACTGTGTCTTCTGACCTATGGTACAGTTTACTGTTCCAGCTACTAAATTCAATATCCTAACCAGGGCTGGTATTTACTTACCTTCCCTACCGATTCGCAAATGTGAGTGAATGCACTAAATCTTCTGCGCATGTGCCTTTTTCTTAAAAAAGGGCCTAAATGGGATGCAGTAGAGCCGGGGTGGGTGGGTGGGGCCACCCACGATTTCCACTACCAATTCGGGTGAACCGGTCTGAACTGGTAGAATACCACCTCTGATCCTAACAAATATGAATTTTGATCACATGGGATGCTGCAATAGTCATAAATTTGAAAAATGGTCACTTTTTTCAGTGCCATTGTAACTTTAAATGGTTGTAAATAAATCATTAAATAAATGGATGTAAATCAAGGACTACTTATTTCTATTTTGCTATGGATTTAAAGGTAGAGAAATCAGTCCTCCTTTCCCTGTATTTGTGCCAGGGACAGACAATATTGAAAGATAAGCAATCCTTCCTGCATTTCTCTTGCAGGTTTTTTTTTAATCACAGTTGTATGTACATTGAATGTTCATTAATCAAAGGCAGTTGACTTCACAATGAAATATTCCAGCAATGTATTTCTTTTTAGCATTCTACAGAGATCCAGTCACATTCCTTTCAGAAAATTATATTATTCATCACCTTGCATATACACATACATACCTTCACACTACTCAATATTTGCCCAATATTATGTGGCTATTAAGCAGGTTCCCTCTGCATTGGGTAGGTTTGGGAAAGTAATGATCTTTTTTTTCATTTCTGTAAAGTTTCAATATTAATAATTCTCCCTTGTGTGGATTATTTAGCTTTTTTAGGCGGGGGGATCTGCGATTTTTATATAAGGTATTGCTGCTCCTACTTGGTTTCTGATTGCTGTGATAATGAGCCCATGTAAATGATCACATCATCATATAATGTGCCACATTTTCATTTCTTGCATTAATGTAAATTTCTTACAGACCCAGGCAGACAGCAAATAGAAAATGTTAATGGCAGATGCGTGGTTAAAATTAGGCTCATGCAAATCAGCCCTGATTGAATTCGAATTGGAAATTTGATATTTGAAGAGGGCAAGATTCAATTGGGAAGAAAAGAACAAGGGGATGACCAGCAGCCAGGTGGATGGACTCTGTTATAGCAATGCTGGCACATAATCAAAATCAATGATTCAATTTGAGTTTGTGATGTGAAATTCAATTTCTTATGCCTAGCCCGATTTTAGCAGAACACCTTCATAGGTTTCACCGCAATATGTTTTTTTGAAATTTTACAGCTGCACCTTTTTAAAGACTGAGATGAGGGAAGTATGGTACAGAAATCTCCAGATTGCCCAATAAAGGATCAAAGAAAAAAGTGCCATATGCCAATGTAAAAGTTGCCACCAGTTCTTGCAAAAATGTACAAGACCTATATGTCTATGGAGATTCTCAGTCATCCAGGTCATGGTTGTCCCAAAGGTGCTTTTTCAAGAGGCAACTGGACTTTTGGGGTTTTCTTTGAAGACATTTTGCTCCTCATTCAAGTATAATGCAGTGAACCATATGCAGATCTGTACATTGGGGAAACAAACAACCACTTCATGAACTCATGGCACAACATAGGAGAACATACCCATCAGGACTAGATTCAGCAGTCCATCTGCATTTAAAAGACAAAGGCCACTCTTTTGAAAACAGCAAAGTCCACATTTTGGCAGAGAGGACTGCTGGTTTGACAAAGAGGCCATCTACCAGCATGTCAAAATTGAACAGCCCACTCTCAACAGAAGGGGGATATGACATCATGTATTTCCAATCTACAACACGACACTTCCAAGAAGGCTCCACATCCATTTGCACCACTTAGGTGACCCTGATGACACTGATAAACCTCCAAGTGGCCTTAACAGCTTGCTAAAACAATGCAAATGACCAGCTTTCTGCAAGGACTATAAATCCTTCAATTCCCCACCATCCAGTCAGAACTGAAGAAGCTTCAGGATGAGATGTGAAATATCTTCAGAAAAAAACCAGAAAGTCCAGTTGCCTCTTGAAAAAACCACCTGTGGTACAAAACCTATAAGAGTGGATGAGTCCTGATTTCCCATTTCTTCTGAGGCTAGATTAGTGTTTGTGTATTTCTATAATTCCAGTGAGTGCTTTCCTTTTGCTAAAGTCCTTATCAAGTTCTAAAACTTTGCTATATCCAATATTCAATTACCAGACAGGAAGAAAACACACACATACAGAGTGATCCACAAAACACTGAAAAGACAACATTAAGAATACAATCTTTTTTTTTTTTTTAAAAAAGCAGAAAATAATATCCTTTTCAAAAACTATAATTTGAATACTGCTTGTCTTTTAAATACCAGTTTAAGTATCATGCCTACTTTTCAATGCTTTTAAAGTAGGAAATCAGGAAAAAATATTCTAATTAAAAAAGAAATGAATAAAGTAAATCTGAGTTTGTAGGCCAACATGGGCTAGGAAGAGCTTTTGTAGAGGAAAAGTAATTGATTGGGAACTCTTCAGAAATGGCAGAAACACCATTAATCTCTCATCTCTATTTCTACAATAAGGTCTTTCCAGATTGTTGGCCAAGTTATGGATTGGCCCAGCCAACTGCTGGCTTTGTTTCCATTTCTCCTGGTGCGAAGTAGCCAATTATCACACAAGGCAGGAAATTTCAATCCCTGTTCATTCTGTAAGCAACAAAGAAGGATGCTCTTGGGACTTAAATCACAGACTGAGAGCCCCTAATACACAAATTAGCATAGCTTTTATACACTTTTGAAAAACAAAGGGACATGATTATTAGCAAGCAATAGGCAGCAAGCAATAAAGTATTCATACCCCTGGTAGAGGATTCTTCTTCCAGAAAGTGGATTCATCACTAAAATATTATAGCCCTAGTCCTTCTGTCTCTAACTGATAAAGCTGGTAATTAAGTATGCAAAACTTTCTAGCTAATTTATTTACAACAAGAAAGGGGAGTTACTGAATCAGTTATTGGGCTAGTGTACCATAAGTTCCTTGGTAATGACAATCACAGGCAGAGTTTAGAGTCCAAAAAAGGGAAATGGAGACCAAAAAAAGTAGAGTTAACAAAAATGGAAATTCTGTGGCTCAGGACAGCTATGTCAGTCCTAACCCCCCCTCCCATTTGACACTCTGGACCACAATAAAGTGGAGGTACTGAAGTGTCACTTTAATATAAACACAAGTGATAATTAGGATCATGTAGGACAGTGTGTGAATTAAAGACCATAAGTCTAGCATTTGTTTTCTTAGGCAAGAGCCCCTTAAACATTGATCAACACAAATATTTACATTGCAAGCAACAACATCATTATCTCTACAACAATTAAAAGCAAAAAGAAAACAAACAAGGATTCTGACCATCCAAAAATAGGCCGCTATGAAGATAATCCCAAGCAAGAGAAAAAGAGCCATTAGCATGTGGTGCATTATAAAAAGTGGCAGAGTGTTGGAGGAGAATGTGGACATCAGTAACAGCTTGGCTTTGTTCATCAACTTAAGTATAAAAGCTGGTTTTCGAGTAGTCCTATAAAACCCTGTTGGAGACTAGGAACAATTATTACTGTATGGAGTTATACCAGAATTGGAAGTTCCTGCGAGTCCCTTGAATTGCAAGGCGATCAAACTGATCAATCCTAGAGGAAATCAACCCTGACTGCTCTTTAGAAGGCCAGATCCTGAAGATAAAACTCAAAATACTTTGGACACCTAATGAGAAGGAAGGACTCACTGGAGAACCACCTAATGTTGGAAAGGATTGAAGGCAAAAGAAGAAGGGGACAATAGAGAATGAGGTGGCTGGATGGAGTCATCAAAGCAGTAGGCATGAGCTTAAGGGGACTCCAGATGATGGTAGAGGACCAGAAGGTCTGGAGGAATATTGTCCATGGGGTTGTGATGGGTCGGACATGACTTCGCACAACAATGAGTTGGAAGAGATCTTGGAAGTCTTCTAATCCAACTTCCTGCTCAAGCAGGAAATCCTATGCCATTCCAGACAAGTGGCTGTCCAGCCTCTTCTTAAAAGCCTCCAGTGATGGAGCACCCACAACTTCTAAGGCAAGCCATTCCACTGGTTAATTGTTCTCACAATTGTTTCTTTCTTTGATTTGTTTCCATCCATTGTTTTTTGTCTTGCCTTCTGTTGCTTTGGACAATAGATTGATCCCCTCTTCTTTGTGACAGCCCCTGAAATATTGGAACACTGCTATCAGTCTTAGTCCTTATTTTCACTAGACTAGGCTTTTAACCCTTGCTTAACTCTGTTCAAATGATCATAAAATGCCAGACTAGATGAGGTATGTCATTCTCCCACCTCCTCCTGTAGAGGGCACTTTTTTAGAGGCTTTTTAAAACAGTTTTAAACAGTTAAGCACTAAGCAGAGTCATCCACGTTGACTCTGGCAGCAACTAGCTCAGCCTGACCTCAGCTCTTGCCTTTTTCCTTTTACATTTTTTTTCTTTTCATGATGACAGTGGTGAGGCTCTGCCTCCCCTGCCTTCCCTGACTGCACGTCCCTGAACCACATGTATACTATTACATAGCCAACATCGTATTGTATTATTAAATGTTTACATCAATTCGTCTTGCCATCAACTCCCAAAAACAATTATTGGCTCTTCTGTATTTGTACATTATCCATCACTTTCTTCTTTCTTCTTCTCTCTTCCACCTCCCTACCGCCTTTCTTCTCTCTGTCGCCCTTCTCTTCTCTATTTCCCCTTACTCTCTCCTTCTCCTTTCTCCCCTTTCCACTCCTTCTTTCTCTCCTCCTCTTCCCCCCTGTCCTCTCTCCTATCCCTCTCTTCTTCCCTTACCTGTCCCCTCTGCTTCACACTCTTCATCTTATTTACTTGGTGTATTTCAGCTTCTGAGTGAGCTCCATTTTATGTTGATGGTATTTATAATTCCTTTTCTATATACATATTTAATTTTAACATATATCTTCCTCCTTATTTCTTTTTAAAAGAGAGAGAAAAAAGTACACATATATCATTGTGCTTTTAACCTCCCCCCACCTCATTTTGGCCGAGATGTAACCTGGTTACAATTCCCAGCTATTTTCATCATTATATTTATATAATTATGCATCCTTACACGCACCCACCTTGTGATTCTATCTTTAAATCGCAATAGTTTCCCATTGTAAGTATATTTCGTGTTCCCTCTCCATTTTTCCATATCTTGGTTTAGGTTACCCTTAATTGTCTATAAATGGCAATCCATACTGTTAAATGTTTATTATAATTCCCTTAATCTACTATATAGAATAACAAGCAGTATACATCTCACTTTGTCCATCATCTTAGAAGTTCTATATATGTCCATGTTTCGTATATTTTGACCCATGGTTAATTGTCCTTCTATTGTTATATTCAATCAATTAGCAACTCAGTTTAATTATCATGCATAAAAGTGAATCACAAACCTCTGCTTTACAATCTCCCCATATCAATTTTATATTTCTCCATATTCCATATATTTTAACCTTTATTTAATTATCTTTCCATTATCATAATTAATCAGTTAGCAACTTAATTTTAGTGTCATATTTAGGAGTAAACCCCTTATCTCAGCTTTATATTTTCCATATTTCCCAATTTATATTTGGTCTGATTTTTTTCCTAGTAAGTCTTTTGTACCACTTCTCTATTCCTGCCTTTCCCTTTTTCTTTGTTTTGACACGGCCACCCTCTTCAATTTTCCCCAAACCACCATCAAAGAAATCTATTATATTTCCCTTTGTTGGGATGTAACTTTCTTCTTCAATTTTCCTTATGCCACTGTCAACCTCCAAAACATCTTTTGTCCACTTTTTATTTACTTTTGTTGGGACAGATCCCTCCTTTTTCCCTCTACCACTGCCAAGCCCAATGGAGTTTTTTGTCTGCTTTTTATTTCCAACTGTTTCTACCCCTTCGTTATCTCCACCCCCCTTCTTCCTTTCCTTCTTCTTTAAATACCTGCTTCTCTAAATTCAGAATTCTATTTAGGCTTGATGTTAATGATTTATGCATATTTTTTATAATTTCACATAGTTCTTCAAATTCCCACCTTTCCATAATGCCTAATTCCAAAGTTACAGTTAATGATACAGTTCTTATTTCAGAGCTCTGGTCCACCTTAAATTTATCTTATTCAGTTGCTGTGGGGAAGAATGATGTGTGCTATCTTACTCTTTTGTTCTTCCTTAATGTCCAGTTCCAAAATTGCAGTTAGTTATACAGATCTTATTTCAAAGTTCTGGTCCACCTTAAATTTAACTACTTCAACTAATATGAAACCAGAAGAGAAGCTGCAGCCATCTTGTTCTTTTGCACACAAAAAAACCTTTGTATTTTCCCAGCTCTTGACCTTGTTATTATTTTTTCCCTTTCCACTCACCACCTCTCATTGACCACAGTTGTTCAAAATATATCAATTGGAACACACTTGCATACAGACAAACCCAGGTATGTTTCTTTTGCCTCCTGCTTTTCCAAGTTCTGATTTAAGGCAGTTGGTTAATTAAAACATCCTACACAGGCAAGATTAGGTTATCAGTTGTCAATGAGAAAATAGTGTTTTTTTCTTGATCTTTCTCCATTGTTGCATTCCACCTCTCATTAATTGGAGTTGCTTAAGATATATTAGTTGGAAGACATTCGGACAAAATAATTCCTTCAGAATGTTTGGTTTCTATTTCAAATCCAAAACTAAATTTAGAGTTTGTATTTGAGTGGGTTTATCACTTCTCTTCTTTCTCCCTTTCTGTCCAAATGTCTTTTTTGGACATTTGTGTTTCAACCCTCCATTTTCCTTTCTTTCTTTCCTTTTTCCAACATCCAGATCTGTCTATTAATATTATTTGTACTCTCAAGATTCTTTGCCTTTTCCAAGTTTTGATTTATGACTGTGGGTTAAATGAAGTTTCTTACCAGTTTTTCATCTCAACCTCACACTCCTGTTCAGTTGCTTTGGCTGGAAGCCAGTTTCTTGCGCAGCCATGTTGCCATGCTGCCGCCACTACTCTGACTCAGAGGGCAAATCTCCAACCTGTGAGGGACCTGTTGCCTTCCCTTGGGTCTAATGAAACAGTGCCCCTTTTTTGCCCCCCCCCCCCAAGCAGGGTTCTGATCCAAAAAGGATTCCCGAAGTTGGTTTGTCAGACAAGGTTCACGTGAGGCTCTTCAGAGCTCACATCCTCCATATCTGCCAGCTGCATAACTTCCTGTAGAATCACAGAAAGCCTGTATTCTGAATTTTTTCTAATTGGCCTTCTTTATTTTTACCTTTAGAATATTAAAGAGAATCCGAATTTCGTGAAATGCTGGTAGCATTTTAGTTTCTCGTTAGCCTATCCCCCAGTTTCCTCCAATTCAGGCATACCTAATTCAAGCACACGTTTCTGAGTGTCTTTTTTTCCAAGAACCAAGTTTTTTGAGCTGCAATAGGAAGAAGCTGGGAATATGCATGTTATTTTTTTATTCACTTCTTTGAATTATTATATGATTGATGCTTCACCAGTCTTATGCAGAGGCTGGAAAAAATAGTTAAAGTCACAAGGACTAACTAAGAACTAAGAATGTTGCAATAAAGGTTTAAAAGCTGGAGAAGTGATATCATAAGAAAGTACAAGAAAAAACAGAAAAATAACTTAGAAGTGGTCACATTGAATTACATCAGAAGATCAATAGCATCCAACTGCCCAAGGCCAAATGCATCCAAAATAGGATATTCTAAATGTTGCCTCCAATGTCCAGAAGCATTACAGGTTAAAAAAAAAAAAGTGTCTTTCAAATGCTTCATACTATTGCCACAGGAGACCTCTAAGCTCTTCTGCAGAGATTTTACTGAGTAGGTGACAATTAATCTTTAGCAACATAGAAAAGTTCTAAAACAGGTGTGTCAAACTCACATTGTCATGGCATCGTCACGTGATGTATCGGGACTGCTTTCCCCTTTGCTAAATCAAGTGGGGGTGGGGCAAGTATGTGACACATCCGGCCCATGGACTGCAAGTTTGACACCCCTGTTCTAAAAAGTAATAGGTATCAATATTGTTCTAAGATTTCTGATCTCAAGAAGTTATCTACCTGTTGGAGAGACCTCCACTCATGATATTTCGCTCTTCATTGGTCAACTAAGGCCTTGAGCTGGTCCTTCAAAACATTCTTTCAGAAATCCATCACCTTAGATCAGCAGTCCCAATCTTTCTATCTTTGTGGAGCAACGGCAGCGGCAGGGGTGAAGGGGATGGTTTTGCATTGGTTGCATGCAAGTTGAACACATGGAGTTTTGCATGCTCACATACTCACCTGCCGCTGCAGGACCTGGTTCCCAATGGGCCATGGACCAGTACTGGACCACAAACTGGAGGTTGGGGATCCCAGCCTTAGATAATCAGCAGTCGACTGGAATACACACACAGTCACACACACTTGCACACACTTATAACTAAATGCACTGTCTCAAAACCAAAATCAAATGTGGTGCCCCTTTCCCTTTGGCTCAGAAAATATATCCCATAAGATACTTGCTCTGTCTCCTTGCCTGCCAATATACTTTAAGTATAGTCAGTGGCAGGATGACAAAGTCATCCAGAAACATTCCAGCATAATGGTTTTGGCTTCTGACAGTCCTGACTCTTCCAAGTATAAGTTATGCAGTGTCTATCTCTAGGACATGCCACTTATAAAAAAGAACATTAGTCCAATAGGAACTAGCGTGTGGATGCAAAACTGCTCATTATTTTTCCCTGGATTTTCTGCTTAAGCAGCAAGAAAGAAAAAAAACTGTTGTAACTAGAAAACATGTTACCATAGTGCTTCACCATTATGATTAATCTTTCCCTGACCAATTTTTATTAATGACATTTGGTTCCTTGGTACAAATAATCTACAGCATACATTTAGTTAAAATGCAGGAAACATGCTAAAATAAAATGCAATTTTCCTTCTGCTGTCATTTCTTGGTGAGCAAGAAAAGACCGTTGTCAATCAACAGTGTGCCACATACATTATTCTCAAAAGTAAATATATTTCATAAGACTTTCTGCCGAAGACATTTAGCACAAATGGTCTTGGTAGGAACGGGGTGTGGGTGCATGTACATTTTATCCGTAATAGCTTTCTGAAATAATGAAAAGTCTGATGACAAACTATATCATCGTCATGTTGATTTATCTCATAATAAATGGTATGACAATCCAGAAATACTGTAGAGTACAGGTTGCAAGTTTTAGATCTGTGGTTTGTAACTTTACAACACTCCAGTTTTTTTTTCTGCCAATCCAAAACTAAGCTAAAATGGTGGCTTAGTTTAAATTAAAATATTTAACACACTTTTCCCATCAAGGGAACAGAATAGCTTCCAGTAAGGCAGTTTATAGGACGATTGCTGAAGTTACACAGATGCCAAATGAATCTTCCTTCATCTGGGCTATTGTGAATCTGCAAGGGAAAAATATTGCTTCCCCACCATAGTGATATATTTCAGAGCAATATAATAGAAGGAAACAGAGATTCAGCTGTCTGGAATTTTTGCAGGAATTAATCTGGGGTAGGGATAAATATACTTCTGAACCCCAATGGACATGGAACCAATATCAAACTAAAACAAAAGTTTAGGAAGCTAAGAAATGGAAGTATGCTTGTTTCTAACTTTCCTTCATCCCAAAGACATGTAAAGTAGGAATCAAGTGCAGACCATTGAGAAAATTTGAGGTTCTCCTAGCACTGTATCTTAAAATATAAGATTTTAAGTCTACCAATGGGCTGAGAAACATATACCACCACATTAACTCCGTATATGAATCATTGAATGCAAGGCTCCATGTCTGAAAAATGCCCATGCTATATATCCAGGAAGATTTACTTCCAAGTGGTGATAAGGATATTGAGCAGAACAAAGTTCCTGAAATGTATCAACACCTTATGTTACGGCAAAGCTTTCAATTTACTGCTGTGAAAAATAGCAGAGGTGTCTTTGGGAGGCATCACTTTTGTCAAAATGACAAAAGCAGCATCACACCAGCATGACACAAACTCTAACACCTTCATGCATGCACACAACATTGTGAAGCATGTACAAAAGAAACAGTGTTTGTGTGGCACCAGAACAAGACTGCCTTGTCATTTGTGGCTCTATTGAGAATACCAATGCCTACTAGGCCTACATTATCAAGTGACATAGATTCACTTTAATTAAGTCATTAAGGCCCAGTCATTTGATTTGCTTCACCAAAGTGACAGGCCCATATACAATTCCCTTTAAAAATGTGATTAGTCTCAAAACGGTTCATGCTGTTGTTGTAGAAGAAACCTCCTTCAACTTTCTCTACCAGACTGACCAGACTATGTGTTTCCAGAAGGGTAGATTCAAGATTAGTTGCAATATTTGCCAAATCTGTAAGACCTTCAATTTGTTTTCAGGGTACTCCACAAACTAGATATCCATAGTAATTTACAGAAACATGGACACACATACACAGGGATACCTTGATCACCATTGCAACAGAATAATCCCCTCAATCTTCTACAATAATCCTTGAGTAAAACATTTTGGAGTAAAAGGAGCTCTCCTTAAATTCTTCTGATCCAAAGGTTCCTAAACATTTTGAAAGTATACTTTCCTTTAGTGTAATCTTAATGAACCCTGCCTCACCCATTATGAAGTGTGTGAGTAAAAAAGTTCAATCAATTCCAACTTCACTAGATCTTTCTCTTTTGCGAGAAGTTGGAATTTATTGAGTGAAATGCGATTGGAGCTGGGCTGGGGCGACGACATGCTTGCCCACAGAGAGGGCTCAGCATGCCACATCTGGCAACATGTCATAGTTTGCCATCTCAGCTATAGGGTTTCCTGCTTGAGCAGGGGTTGGACTAGAAGACATCCAAGGTCCCTTCCAACTCCATTCTGATTGATTAAATTAAGAGCAAAAAACAGTCTATAAATTAAATAAATGCATTTTTATTTTTAATAAGTATTCAGAATTTATTTTTCCAGTCTACATCAGCTATTACGAGTTAATTACTTGATCTCATTAAGTAATCGCTTTGTTAATAGCTGAAAACTAGATTCAAATTTTATAAATCAGTGCACATGCACTAGAACCTGCAAGACTGTAAAACATACCACTGAATTGTAGACAATGACAAGAAAAAAGTGCTTGATTTTCTAGAAGTGATTTATAAAAATATTATGATGGTGTAGTGTTTTAATCAAATCTTAATCATCTTATTAATTAAGAGCAATAATGTAATACATATTGGGCCCTTGAATTATTATTATTATTCAAATGTCCACTACACTGCGCAAATTTTGTTCTGGTTTGCAGGCAAAGCTTGTGGCAGAGGTTAAAAAGTTCAATTGCAGCTTTAAAGCATGTTTGAACTTTAGGCATGAATAATCATTGATCTGCTCTTCAGCTGAGTTTCAGTTCCTCTCATCTCTCCACACTAATCATTCGAATAATCTCCAACCTATTCTGTAATAAAAGCTCTTGGATTTTTTTCCCCCAATGGGCAACTTCATTTTCATCATTATATCCCAAATAATTTGTAATTTATCCTGTACATAGTTTGTTGCTGCTGGTGCTTCTGTTGCTAAATAAAATAGAGACCAACATAACATTCACACTAAATATTACACATTTTACTTTTCCCATATTGGTTTAGGGCTACACAAGAAACTCACAATAGATATCAATAGGCGCATGTTGATAGAATCTACAAATTCAAATCTGCTGTGTTTTGCAGAAATCAAACCTGTTACCATCTGTCATTCTCCATTCAAAACTACAGTAAAGTATATATATTTGGGGGTGGTCCAATAAAAAGTTGTTTACAAAGAAATAGAATTTTGGCTTTTGAGTCTATTTGTAAGCTACAATGAATCCAGATTTCCCATTTTTAATAACATAGAATGAAATCTATATTTGATTTTATCCTGCCTTTACTTATTTTATAAAAAATTCAAGGTGACAAACACACATAATATGCCTCCCTCCTATTTTCCCACAACCACAACCCTGTGAGGTGGGTTGGACTGAGAGAATGACCAGACCAAAAATTACCCAGCCCACTAAAAGTCTTATGTCTATTTGATACCTGATAACCTTCCCTTGGGCAAAACACTGCATCATAGGACAATAGTTGAAATGCTACCCCAGGGTTGCTTATTTAATTATTTGTTCCATTAAATTTATTATATTTTATTTCATTAAATTTATAATAGTCACCCACCCTATATATAATGCTGATATAATACTATATATATAATGCATATATATATATATATATATATATATATATATATATATATATATATATATATATATATATATATGCATATATATATATATATGCATATATATATATATGCATATATGCATATATATATATGTGTGTGTGTGTGTGTGTGTATGTATGTGTGTATGTATGTATGTATATATATATATATATATATATATATATATATATATATATATATATATATATATATATATATATATATATTAGATTTTTTACAACCCCTGGTAAGCCCCAATTATGGGAGGAAGCTAACTGCTTCCATCATCTGTCCTTCGGCTCGTCACAAGAGTCCATCACGACAGAAACCCAATATTTTTACTGTTGCCTTTGTTATATTTGTGTTTTTTTATTTGTGCTGATAAATAAATAAAGGGAGACTAGTATAGATCTATTTCAAGCTATTTATCTCTCATCAGCTAGCCATACCCTTACTGGGATTTGAACCTGGGCTATATTACATACTAGGCAACAGACCACATACTATGGTCTGGTCATTCTCTCAGTCCAACCCACCTCACAGGGTTGTGGTTGTGGGAAAATAGGAGGGAGGCATATTATGTGTGTTTGTCACCTTGAATTTTTTATAAAAAAAGTAAAGGCAGGATAAAATCAAATATAGATTTCATTCTATGTTATTAAAAATGGGAAATCTGGATTCATTGTAGCTTACAAATAGACTCAAAAGCCAAAATTCTATTTCTTTGTAAACAACTTTTTATTGGACCACCCCCAAATATATATACTTTACTGTAGTTTTGAATGTAATATAGCCTAGTAATATGTAACTAAGCCATACCCTTGCTAGCTGATGAGAGCTAAATAGCTTGAAATAGATCTATACTAGTCTCCCTTTATTTATTTATCAACACAAATATAACAAATGTAACAAAAAGGCAACAGTAAAAAAATATTGGGTTTCTGTCTGGATGGTCTCTTGTGACGAGCCGAAGGACAGAGAATGGAAGTGTGATCTTCCTCCCATATTTGGGCATACCAGGGGTTGTGACTTTAAATATATATATATATATATATATATATATATATATATATATATATATATATATATATGTATGTATGTATGTATGTATGTATGTATGTATGTATGTATGTATGTATGTATGTATGTATGTATATAATAGATACCTTTCACCCTGGCTTCGCTGATAATGGATAAGAGCCTGTGGCCTAATGGCTAAGATGTTTGCCTAGTATGTAATATAGCCCAGGTTCAAATCCCAGTAAGGGTATGGCTAGCTGATGAGAGCTAAATAGCTTGAAATAGATCTATACTAGTCTCCCTTTATTTATTTATCAGCACAAATACAACAAAATGTAACAAAAAGGCAACAGTAAAAATATTGGGTTTGTGCCTGGATGGTCTCTTGTGACAAGCCGAAGGACAGAGAATGGAAGTAGTGATCTTCCTCCCATATTTGGGCATACCGGGGGTTGTAAAATCTAATATATATATGTATGTATGTATGTATGTGTGTGTGTGTGTGTGTGTGTGTGTGTGTGTGTGTATATATTGCATATATAATACTATATATATATATAACGCATACACACACACACACACACACACACACACACACACACACACACACACATATATATATATATATATATATATATATATATATATATATATATATATATATATGCAAAAAACAAAGTAACAAGAGTTACTTTGCAGCAAGGTGGCAGCAGACAAACAAATAAATAAATAAAGGCTAACTTACAGAATTGCAGGACTCCTAAGAAAGTGAAATTTGGGTTTGGGTTGTTTTTTTTTTTGGCCACTTAAGCATTGTTGTCTCTAGCTGCAGTCCCATAATCCTAATTTTCAATGTTCCCTGGCAGCTTTCAACAAGTTGATAAGAAATCCAGAAGAGATTGGAAGAGATGCTTTAAACACTTTATGTATAGTGGGCTTCAGTAGGCAAGAACCAGACCAGCATTGATGCAACAGCTTTTGTTGATTTTTAAAAAAATGGAACTGAGGAACTACAGACAAATGCCTGTTATTTATACACTAGCCCATAGGGCCTTAACCAATCATAAACTAGAAAAAAACTGCCCCCATATAATCGTTCTAAACTTCTTTCCAGTTGGAGTCATGTAAATATTAGTTTCACTTTTGCACAATGTAACAGTTAAGGTCATGTAAAGATTAGTTTCACTTTAGCCCAATTCAACAGTCATGGTCATCTAAAGGTTAATCTCCTTTAGCATAACTATATATATTTAATACAACACATGTAGCAATGCAGCTGCAACAATTTGTCACTCCTTCAAATAGTAGCATCAATTTCCAGGACATGTTAGTTTCCATTCAAAAACATCGAGAGATTTAAACAAGCCCAGGAAAACTTAGCTAGAGGCAACCATATTGCCCCTTCCAGATGTTGTATAATTGCATTTCTTATCATTGATCCCGCTGGCTAATTGGAACCCTACTACTGAATATGTACATGAAGCAGATAAATAAACCTCCTATGTATTTTTTCAATTGATCGGAATCTTTCTGTAAATATAGACATGCACTTTGAAAAGATGGCTCCCAAGTTTAAATGTTGAGGAGTGATTATATCCAGATTCAAGCAATTTTCAACATTAGCCCTGATGCTAAATCATTCTTTTTTTTTTCTATTTTTTTTTAATATATTTTATTCATTTTCACATTCCATTTTACAATCACTTATATACAGGGTATTTGCTATAAGAAAAAAAATAAAAATAAAAAAAAAATAAAAAAGAAAACACAACTCATCATTCACAACCCCACCTGACACTTCCATCCTCCATACACCCCATCTACCCCCTCCAACTTTCCTTTCCTCCCTCAACGCTCCCCTCCTACTTCCCTTTCCCCTCAAACCTTCCTTCTCCCCTTACTCCCAACACGCCCTCCTTACATTCCCCTTACTCCTTCCTTACTCCTCCCTCCTCTTTCCCTCTACCTCCCTCCTTGGTGTATTCCTTTATTCAAGTGTTGTTTATTATAATCTAATAAAAAGTAAAATAAACCAAGGAAAAAAAAATTAAAGAAAGAAAAGAGAAAAGAAAAGGAAAAAAAAAAGAACAACCATATATAAGTGCATTCTTGTTCTTATTGAGACTATGTTAACACCCACCCACCCACCCCCCATAAATCCCCATCCCTACTCCTCCCGACTTCCCAGGGCCCACACCTGGCACTGCCTTCTATCTAAAGTATCTTATGTTCGTATGGATTAAAAATAAAAGCAATATATTAAAGGAAAAAAAAAACCAAAAAAGGAAAAAAAAAAAAAGGGAAACCTTTGTGTTAAGCTCAGCCCCCCATCTTTATATATGCTTAAATAGTGTAAGTCATTCTATCTATATTTTATTCTCGTCTCTTGCTTCTTTGTTATTTATCCCGACCTCCTGTAGACTCTCCCATTCCTCTTCCTTAACCTTGTATTCAGATAAACATTTATCCAAATTTGTATAGACATCAATATACAATCTAACTCAAAAATAATCCCTTCTAGTAAAATTTAAGCAGCGTGGATCATTCCACATATTCAAATATTACTTTATAGAAGAATAATCAAACTTTCCCTTTCTTAACCTTAATTTCAAACAATAATTCAAAATAATCTGACCAAACTTTCCCTTCTTAGTAAAGTTTAAGCAGCGTGGATCAAGTATTACTTTACACAAAAATCAGTTTGCATTCTATCTTGAAATGATCCCGACCAGCTTTCCCTTCTAATAGGATTTAAACAACGTAAATCATTCCGCATGCATTTTGCCCTCATCCCTTGCTTCTCTGATATTTACCACTATCAAATTTATACAGACATTAGTTTAAAATTTAGCTCAAAATAATTTCACCAAGCTTTCCCTTCTAATAAAAATTAAATAGCATAGATCATTCCACATATTCAAATAATACTTTCAACAAGAATCAGTTTACCTTCCGTTTTAAAATTATGTCATCCAGCTTTCCCTTCTAACAGAATTTAAACAACATAAATCATTCTGCATTCATTTTACATATATACATTCAGTATCACCCCACCAATATACGTAAATCATTCCGCATGCATTTCACCCTCATCCCTTGCTTCTCTAACATCTGCCACTATCAAATTTATACAAACATTAGCTTAAAATCTAGCTCAAAATAACTTCACCAAGCTTTCCCCTCTAATAAAAATCAAATAGCATAGATCATTCCACATATTCAAATAATAGTTTCAACAAGAATCAGTTTACCTTCTATTTTAAAATAATCTCTTCAAACTTTCCCTTCTAACAAAATTTAAACAACGTAAATCATTCTGCATGCATTTTACATATATACATTCAGTATCACCCCACCAATACATTCCGCTTTTCTGCCGGAGAGAGGTCGCAAACCCCCATTCAATCCACAACTTTGGTGAATATTTTAGAATGTCTAAATCCTCAAACTCCGCTTTTCTGCTTCTCCGAGGGAGGGGAGCTACCCCCTCCATCTTGCAGCCATGTGGTCTGTTGCTTGCCTTCTCCTTCGGCTTGTCTCTCCTCTTTTCCAAGTGAATCAGGAAGTCCTGCCTTCAAAGTCTTGTAATAGAAATCTCGAGCCTCCGAAACAGAATTGAGACGAAGTCTTTGATTCTCAAATGTGACCGTAATGCCGGCTGGGGCCTCCCATTTATATTGAATCTGATGATTTCTAAGCTCTTTAGTTAAAAAGGTATAGTCCCTTCTTGCCTTTAACATCTGGAAAGGTATTTCTTTGAAGACAGTCAAGTCCTGGCCATCAACTCTCAATCTATTATTGTAAAATTTTTGCATGATCGCGTTTCTGGATTCTTTTGTGGAGAAATATATGATTATGTCCCTCGGGAGCTGTCGCTGTTCCACTACCAACGAATTCTGGCGATAGATTTTCCGAATCTGCCAATCAAAGTTAAGTCCCGGGCTTCCCACCGCATGGCTGAGGGCTTCAACAAAGGTCTGTTTCAGATTCTCTCGCTCCTTTTCGCGGAATCCTCTGACTCTTATTGCGAATGCCTTCTTATTAAAGTTTATCATAACAAGCTGTTCTTGGGTGTCTCTAATTTTTTGTTGTAATATTTGAATATTAGTAGTCAAATTAGAATTAGCCTCCTCCAAACTTTCCAATTTATTCTCTATTTCAGCGGTATAATCTGACAGGGCAGACACGGCTGCAAACGTATTCGCCTTCATTTGGTCAATTTTAGACTTTAAATCACCATATAGCTCCAATACAAATTCCTTAGTTTCTTGTTTAAAATCATTAAACATTTGAAAAAAAAATTCCTGTGTTAAGAATTCTCCAGTAGAGGGCGTAGGAGACAAGGGCTGCAATTCCAGTGTAAATTCTTTAAGCTCATTCACAGATTCTTTAGGCACATTTGTAGAGAGACGCTTCAATTTTGACCTGGGTGCCATTATAAATAAACAAATAAACAGCGCTTTCGCTCCCCTCTGTTTCCAAAAAAAACAAAAAAATGTTATTTTGTTAAGGAGCGGTCTGCAGGAAGGTAAAACCGGCTACGTACATCCCCTATCAGTCACCAACGGAGAGAAATCGCCATTTTGAAGTCCATTTAAACAAAGAAGCCTCTAAGACAAATGGTGCTGGTATTTAAGATAGTAATAAAAGCATAAATCTCACAGGAGTGGGACCCGCCCGTATTAATCCTAGCTTCAAACAACTTTGCTTTGTCCTGGGGGGGGGGTCGCCTGTCTAGGGCTGCAAAAAAAGGCAGCTGAGAAGAACTGGCTGGATCTAATCTCTATCCACAGCCAAAAAAAAGAGAAAGGCTGTGAATTACGAATAGACCCTAACCACAGAGCTACTCCCTGCCCCTTTATAGCCAAAAAGGGGTAATATCTATGATCTTATTTAGATATACAGACCAGATCTCTGAGAGAGCTCGGTTGAGCCCTCCTCGGCGACAGGCTCCGCCCCCCCGGAAGCCACTAAATCATTCTTCATGTGTCTCTGCTGGATGTGTCTTTAAATTAAATTATAATGACTTTGGTAGCACTATTAATAACACAGCAAGTCATGGGAGAATATGTTTTTATCTTCTTCAAAAATGTGCCCCTACATAGCAGTGGCTTCTTCTTCTTCCTTCTCCTCCTCCTCCTCCTGATTTATTGAAAGGAAGGAACTGTTCATGTTTCTCATCTTTTAATTATGAAAGATAAATATTAGGGCATTTGGGACCCAGAAATAGAATATACAGTGGTTTATATTCACGTTTCAGTAGAATAGTTAAAATGAATTATTTCAAAATGGCATCTTTAGCCTTAAATACTAATTGAGTTCTTTCCCTATCTCTAGAGATTATTTTGTTTAAACAGTGTAATTCCTTGCCTTAATAAATTCAGCTGCTAAGAATTGGTCTCTTTTAAATTATTCAGTCTCTTCACTTTTGAGTCACTGGCGAAAGATTAAAGTGATTGATTAAACAAGGGCAGTGGCACACAGCATATCTGCCTTGTGTCAGGTCTGAGTGGGACTTATGAGTTAGTTTAGTATATCTTGTAAAAGGAGAGTATGCCAGGCTTAGCATAACAAGTATATTGCTTCAGTTCAATTAAAGAAAGACTAATTTTTTTGTTTTGTTTTAGAGTGCCAGTGGCACATAATCTCAATATAGGCACTGAGCATTTCTAACATTTGACATAAAATTCATCTTTTCTTAAAAAGTTATAAATTGGATGAAGCAATTTCTCCCTTTTTATTATCACAAAGTCTGTCATTGGAAAAGCTTGGCAGTAGAGCTATGAACACTTAGAGAGGGGCATGGAAAAAGAGCTTTGGACCTTAAACATGCTTGCTTATACAAACAAGCATGTTTTCTTCCATGGGTTTAATGATTTGAATCATTAAAGCAGCTTATTTTGATGGCAAGTCTTAAAGCTGCAGATTTTTCCCTAATCGTACTCAACAAATGTATGCTGTATGTAGTGCATCATAGTTGACTTGGGTCTCTGGGCCATATTGTTAGATTGGTATGGTTTATATGATTCGTGTGCATAGAAGCCAGCCACGCATGAATTTGCGAGATGGTATGAGAAATAAATAACCCACAAAAGGAGGATTATGTATACTTCATGCTAAATATATATAAGAGAGCCAGTTTGGTCTAGTGGTTAAGATAACAGGCCAGAAAGCAAAAGACCATGAGTTCAAGTCTCACATTAGCCATGAAAGCCAGCCTGGTGACTTTGGGCTAGTGATTCTCTCTCAACCCAACCCAACTCACAGGCTTGCTTTTGTGGGGAAAATAGGAGGAGGGTAGTGTGTTTGAATATATTCACCACCTTGAGCTATCTGGAAAAAAAATTAAGGGCGGGGAGATTAAGAGGCTGACATTGCGACGGCACGACATGCCATTTCAATATTTCTGCCGCTGGATGGTCCATTTGGACCTAAACTGTCCTGCAGAGACGGTGATTGAGAAGGGCAGTCCTTCTGATCTCAGGGACACAGCAAAGTTCCTGAAAGATCCAGGAATAGCCTTTTTTTCCGGTGACAGAAATGCAGCTAATGAAGCTGTTGAAGTTGGGACAGCTCCAGAATGGGAAGAAAGCCAAAAGAGAAAGTGTGTCATATTGGTGAGAAAAACTTATTATTAAAAAAAGAGACTACCCCAAAAATTAAGTTAAATTAAAATTGAAGATAGAAGGTTGTAAGCGGTGAAATTAATCTACATTAAACTTAGTGTGTTATCCTGTTTCTTTTTTTTTTTTTCATGGATGGAATTTTTGCAAAGACTCCCTATTTTTTAAATGGAATGGATATAATTTTTTTCTTCTTTTTTCACTTTTCTTACACTGATGGATTAATAAAATTTTCCTTCTTTTTTATAATGCTTGATTGAATTGATTGGATTGTTTTGATCTCCATTAAAGGTTTTTCTTTCTTTCTTTCTTAAACTTGGAATAAAGAAGATAATAAGAAGGATTATAAAGAGGGTTGTAACAACAGGAAGAAAAGCAGTTACACTGCCACTTAGAGGCTGGAGGCTGGATGCATTGTTTTTTTCTTCTTTCTCTTGATCACTTGAGATTCAAGGTTCTTTCAGGTTTTTTACTGACAGTGATAGTAGGAAGAGCACAAGTTGTTTTTAAAAAAATAATTACTTATTTTTAATTTTCAAAACAAACACAACACATAAAATCTTCTTTCTTTACATACTGTAGAAAGTGTTTCAGTTGGTTACAAAAGGTTTTCGTGCATCTCTTCCACCGTCATCAAATATAGTTCATATTAACTCAAGTATTTTAACTCCAATGTTTATATATGTTACCATCATCATACCTCCAGTTTTATTTGACTATCATTGTTTAGAAGTCCTTCATCATAAATATACCAAAATTTAATACATAACCATATACTGGCATTTCATTTACTATTTCTAAGATCCTCCAATAGTACTGAGTCCTTATGTCGTATTCTAGCTAAACATCCATAATATTTAGTAACAAAATTTCCAATCATCCTTTTCAAAGCACTGTTTTCAATTTACATCCAATTTCCTTATGTTGTACCCATATCTATTATAAATTATTTATCATTATCCCTTCTTTATTTGACTATATCCTATATCATAACATTTTCCCCCAATAGTCAAAACTTGACTCTATGTAATTTAGTTCTTTTTTATTGACCTTTATCCAAAATCCAAAAGTTTTTCTTGATCTTCCCTTCATGGGTATCATTCAATATTCATATCCAATTATTGCTTATCATAACACTACACATTGTATACATTATTATCATTATCAATTTTTATTTAATTATACCTATTGTCACTAAATTTCACTAAGTTTAACTAGTTTTAAATTATACTCTTCCGTCTATCAACCTGTATCTTTCCATTGACAAAACAGTCTCATGTCTTCTGCCATTTGTGGTATTAATCTTCTGAACATCTTCTTGATCAGCTTTTGTATGGACTTCTCTAAGCAACTCCTTGCTTGTAAGATCTCTCATATAATTTTGATGCCCTCTTTCTGTGTCTTTATTCCCCTCATCTTTGATTGTCAGCAGTGTTATCAATATTTGCTGATAAGGTTTCATAGTCCATAAATTCTTTAATTTTTCCTTTTTTCTTCTATTTCTTGCCCTTTGATATAGATTCCTCCCCATTTATTTCCTCTTTCAATATTCTATTCCATGCATTTTCAAAAACAAACCAAATTGCCATAAATATCAGCAAATTTAATCTCTTTATATTCATTTTCCACTTCAGTTTTGGTGTTTCAATCCCATATTTGCATTTGATAAACATCTTGCAATTTTTTCATCAGATTTGCTGTTAGCTGCTCCAAGTACTTCCAATTTTTGGTTCTAGTCTCTCATATGTATTTGATAATTTAATTTACAATCTCTATATTTTCTTGACATTGTGCCATATTAACAAGCAGCAGCTGCTCTTGCTTGGAAGATTATTAATGTTAAAACATGGATTCTCAAAAGCCATTTCCCCCTCTTCTCTAGTTGAAAACATACTTCAAAGGGACATCTGGCTTACGCCTATCGCACTGTAATGAGCCATCAAAACAAACCATGAAGAAAGTTCTGCTTGAATACACAAAGCTCCAATCAACAAAACCTCCTTGCATTCGAGCAGCATACCACTGTTTAAATGTTTATTTTTTATGTCTATTTTGTATTTCAAATTAGAAAAAGAGGTCCAATCTTTAAATGAAAAAAAAAATACCTGCAGCAATGAAAGAGGAAAATTTTGGTCTTTAAATCACAAAGAGTCACAGAGAAAAAGTAGAAAAAAAGACTTAATCCATCCATTTAAAAGGCTTGTAAAGATTCCATCCATAAAGATAGTATTTTAAAATGTGAGATAACCACTGTCCAAAGCCATTAGAAGTTTAATTTTGCCGCTTGATTCTTCTATTCTTCAATTTAAATTAATTTTTAAGTTTTTATAGGCAGTCTCTCTTTTAAAACAATAAAGATTCCTCACCAGCTGGAAACACTTTCACTTTCCATTCCTTCCATTTTTGGGGCCGCCACGACCTCATCAGCCTTGGCTGGAATTTTTGTCACCAGCTTGAAGAACTTCTCTTGCTTCTTTCGGGGATTTTGCAATATCCCCGAGATCAGCAAGACATATTCTTCCTGTTCACTGTCCTCTTCAGGACAGTTTGATCCATTTGGACCCCCCAGTGGCAAAACTGTCAACTGCAATGTCAGAGCCTTGAGATTGCACGTCGTGTCATCGGACTTCGGCCCCGCCTCTGAGCACAAGTTGTTTATACAGGTGCTTTTTGGGAGTTCTATCACTAGCTATTAGAGGGAAGACAACATTTTGACTTGAAAGATAATAAATGAACCTGTTTGAAGTTTATTAAAATAGCCTTGAATCCTATGGTGGCAGTACCTGCAAAATTGGAACAATGGCACAGCAGGAAAAAGGGACTGCAACATTGCAAATGATTATGTTTGAAATTCAAAAGTCTATTAGTTGTGACAGAGAAAATTGAAACGAGATTGGAGAATATGGAATGCAAAACAGAAAGATTGATGGAAAAACTGAGGATGTTTATCTAATGAAGAATGTGGAGGACAGTTCAAAAAATGGAAGAAAAAAATGAGCAATAGATTAAAAAAACTGTGGATACTGACAACAAGTGAGCATGGTTGGTAGTGGCAAGAGCGGAATATGGAAAGGGAGATAGATGGATTGGATCTCTACCCCAGACTTCAAAGCACAGAAGAAGAAAAGAGAGAAAAATTGACGGAGATAAGGAAAGAAATCTTGACAGAAACACCAGTGATAACCAAAGATAAGCTGATGGAAAGAGCAGATGCTGGGTTTCGAGCTTTTATGAAATATGAAAGGAGCAACATGTTGCGAAGAGAAGTTCATACAAGATTTATTAAGAAAGTAACTAGAATATTAATGCTACAAGTAGCAAGGGATATAAGACTGCACTATTACTGGAAAGATACAGGTTGATGCAATGAAAATGTATAATAAAAACTAAGCTAAATTTAGTTTACTAGTAGTATGTATCAAATGAAATGACAATAGCTATAGTTAAATAATGATTAATAATGATAGCAATACATATAGATATATTAGTTTGATAATATGAAATTTTATATAAACAACACATGGAGAATATGAGAGGAGGTTTAAAAGCTTTATCTAGAATATGTTATAAAGATGTATTGCGATTGGATGATTTTAGGATATTTAATAGAATGTAATCATATAATCCTATTCTAGATTTTGAATATATATAAGAGGATGTAAAAACAATTATAGTCAAATTAAGGTTGAGATATAATAATCATGATATAGATGAATATATGTGAATTTAAACTATGTGATTTTGACATGAAAAGCAGGTGATGACTATGGAAGAGATGCAGGAAAATACTGTAACCAACTGACACACTTTCTACAATTTGTAATGGAAGATGGTTTTTATTTTATTTTATGTTTGTTTGTCTTTGTTCAAAAATAAATAAACATTGTTTAAAAAAATATTAAGGGCAGAATACAAAAAATAAAATAAAATAATGCAAAACCTGTTGAGTCCTAAGAATTATCTAGATCTGAACACAAGAGGCAGATAAGAATTTTAAAATGTGTGTGTGTGTGTGTGTGTACAATATACACATATATCAAATCACATTTTAAAAAGCAGTTTTCTTTTAAAATACATAAATGCACAAGTGTAAGCAAACATAATGGGAGTAAAATGAATGGACATAAACCTAAACGAAATATATTGTCCATCTCCGCTCAAGTTATTGTCATTATTATCAATAGGGAGTATTCTCCCTATTGGAGAATGTTAGAAACTTGTCCATATACGCAGAGGGTGTTCACAGGAAAAGGTTTAAAAAAATGAGGATGACTGCCTGTACACCTTTATCTAATAACTCTCAGGATCAACGAGAACAGTTTATTTTTACTCACTCTCGCCAAAAGAGAAAAACATTCTGCCCATAATTTTAATCAACAAGGGGATGCCTGTTTCCCTTCCAGATCTTAGTGAATTGAGTAGTAAGGCCTGGGCTCCATATTGTAGCATTTTCTTTCATAAACAATATTTGAAAAAGTATGGACTAAAGGTTATGCAAGACAAGCCTTACGTCAAACCTAAAGCCAACTTGGTGAACATACTCAAATCATGTTTTTGAATTATCTCTTAATAAACCTCCCTCTTTTCCCTCCCTCCAGCCTCACTTTTTTTTTAAAAAAAAAGTGAGAATGAGCCAGGGTTTTTCAGATTTTCAGCCTCCGTGCTTTTCAAGGTGAAAAGTGAGCTTTCAGATAGTGTGAAAAGAATCTTTGAAAAGGTTTCTTTTTTCATACATTCTTACACTTAGTATGCTGCTATAATCTGCAGGCTCCTCTGTCTTCTTCATTAACTATCACACATGCAGCTAGATTAGCTGTCTAAAGGCTTCACTTAAGATCTTAAATAATATGCTAACTTTGTTGTCACAACTAAAGGGAGTTGAAAAATAGATAAATATCAGAGTCAACTGACACATATGGGCTCACAATAGCAATGAATGACCAATATGAGTAAAGATGTACCTCTGTAGGGGATATCCTTGAAGAGTATCTGGAAGTTTCAACTGGTGCAAAACACAGTTGGCAGGCAGTATACTGAGGAACCTAGGGTGGCCCATGTTACACCGCTATTCCATGGGGGGCACTGGCTGCCACTTTGCTTCAGGGTCCAATTCAAGGTATTGGTTATCACCTTTAAAGACATTCATTGCATGGGTTCATGCTATCTGAGAAACCATCCCACCTGTGTTGGCAGAAGGGGCATGCCACTGACCCCAACCAAGGAATTTTGGAGTCCAGAAGAAAGCTTTTTCTACCACAGTTCCTGCTCTTTGGAAGGCTTTGGAGATATGATTATGCCAACTAGCCAGAGGTACCTAATAAAGGTGTGGAATGTTAGAGGTGGCTAATGGGCCACTCCTCTCTAGGTACATTTTGTTTCCTCTCTTTCCATTATGCTTAGTTTTGTTTTAATTGAATTTTTAAATTTAAAATAAATTATTGGTTTAATATTTTACTCTGCATTTTATTCATTCTCTATAAGCCACCAAGAGTCACCTTTGGTGAGATGCCCACAGTGATGTGTGGTGAGGTTTATGGCTGGGGATGCAGTCTTCTCCCCCGACATCCCACTGTCTAAAGTGCTTTCTTTTTTTCGCCTGCCTGAGTTCTGACAGGCAGGCGAAAGAAAGCGCCGCCCTCCACTGGCTTTCTTTTGCCTGCCGCTATGTCCAACATAGAGGTAGGTAAAAGAAAGCCAGTGGCGAGCTGCCATTTTCTTTCTTTTGCCCAGAGGCAGGCAGCTCAGGCGGGCTGCCGCCTCTGGGCAAAAGAAAGAAAGCACCAGCTCGCTAGCTCACCTGAACTGCCCGCCTATGGGCAAAATAAAGCGGCAACCCGCCTCTGCTGGTGGGCTGCCATGGACACAGAGAAAGAAAGCTGGTGGGCTGCCCTCCTGCCTCTCCCCCCTTCCATCTCTTCACTCTCAAACAAACTCTCTCTCAAGTTGAGAGAGAGTTTGTTTGAGTGAAGAAACAAACACACGCACACACCCACACACAAATTACTTACAATTACTTACAAATTACATTAATTTTGAATTCCTCCCCCTCCCTCCGACCCACATATCTTTTCCAGCTGTTTCACAGAGGATTTCAACTCTGTTCTTGCTTGCCATCATGAAAATGTAAAAATGTAAAAGGAAAAAGGCAAGAGCTGCTGAGATCAGGCTGGGTTAGCTGCTGCCAAAGTCCCCAATGGATACTCTGCTTAACTGTTTAAAAAAGCCTCTAAAAAAACGCCCTCTACAGGAGGAGGCAAGAGAACCAAGTGCCTCATCTACATAAGGAATTTTTTGGCTTTTAACCCTTGCTTAACTCTGCTTGAGTGATCAGAAAGTCAGACTAAATGAGACATGTGGTTCTCCTGCCTCCTCCTGTAGAGGGCACTTTTTAGAGGCTTTTTTAAACAGTTAAGCACTAAGCAGAGTCATCCACTGTGACTCTGGCAGCAACTACCTCAGCCTTTTTCCTTTATTTATTTTTCTTTTCATGATGACAGTGGTGAGGCTCTGCCTCCCCTGCCTCCCCTGACTGGATGGCATACAAGTTTGATAAAAGAACAAAGAGTGGGCAGTTGTACCTTCCTTCTTCTCTCCTCCAGTATCATAAGTGGTTAGGTAGGCAAAGATGCGAGAATGAAAAAAAAACCAGTGATGTATACTGTAAGGTGACATGTTAGAGCTTTCAGAAAGCTTATTTCTCAATAACCAATTTTACCTAGTCACTTTCTTCCAATTCTCAAAAATAAAATGTCTTACTCAATTCCCAAAAGATCAGAAGGATCACAATCTCTGCTGATTTCAACATTGGCTCTGTTACTACAGCTACTATTAGTATCCCTGATATTAGTAGATGGGACCTTATGAGTTCATTGGGATGAAGTGAAGGAGTTGCACACTTGGAACTGGCTTTAGAGATCACCAAAAGCTTTTCTGGGTTTTAATGATGATAGTGTTGAAAATAAAAAAAATACAAAGAAAAGTTCCCCATTTAGATTGGGGTTGAATTTCCATTGCTCTCTTCTGCATGTCTCAAGGCATGCTACAGTCTGAACCAAAATGCAATTGATTAGTGGTAAATGATAGGTTTTGCATCCAAATGTCCTTTGTTCAATCTTTGTGAACTCTTTATAGAATTGGAAGAGATTCTGGAGATTGTGTCAGTCAATGCCAACAAAAAACAAAACTAGAGAAAAATTAGAGAAGAAAAACAAATTGTAAATGGCAGGTTTTTCCATCCTTATCAAAGCTGCATGGCTATACATACATACATGCGTGCACACACACAGAGATACATACACACACATACATACATGCATACACAAACATACATGCATACATACATGAATTCTGAATCAAAACTGCACAAAATTATCTAGCCTGAAAATGTTTCCATCTCTATTCCCAAACCACATATCTGTACTAAAGCTGAAACAAGTGTCGAATTTGTTCCTGGGATTTAATTCCAGACATGGGGTATATAAATGGCTGAATAAATAATGATGGTAGCATGGCTTTTGGGACAACCTATAGGATTAGAGTAACATATATTTATTTAATTATTCATTTAGTTCAGTCGATTTATATGGCTTGCCCACCTAACAGCAGGACTTCTGGGTAGCTAACATAAAGTTAAACATTCAATGAAATCAAACAACAGCAAGATGATGATGACAATGATGACAATGACACCTGAGACAACTACCACCACTATAAATAAACATCTAACTTATGAGCTGAATGAACTTTCCAACTACCATGTATAGGAAAACATCCACACTCTGAAGGGTTTATCAAAAGCCAGCAGAGTTAAAGTAAGTATCTTTTAGGTTATGGTGTTCCAGAAGGTAAGCACTACCAGATAAGAGTTATATTTCCTAAATATTACCAGATGCCATTCCCTGACGGATGGGATCATAACGTGTCCCTTCTAGTGGACCCAACTGAAGATCTAAAAAAACAAGAAAAAAATCCACTAATAATTTTTCTTTATGTATTAAGAGCATTATAAGTGACAACATGGATTGCACCCGCAAAAACTGGGAGCCAGTGAAATTCATGGTGCAGAGGTCTAATAAGGGCATATTGGATGTGTCCTGTTTGTGGTGCTGCATTCTGTACCAGCTGGTTTCCGGATGTTGTTCAATGGAGTCCCAGAGTAGAATACCTTCCAGTCATTCACTCAGGAAGTGAGCAGGCCTGAGAGGTCCACATGGTATGGAGAACTTCCATGCAACTTAATAGGAATAGCAATAGCAGTTAGACTTATATACCACTTCATAGGGCTTTCAGCCCTCTCTAAGCAGTTTACAGAGTCAGCATATTGCTCCCACAGTCTGGGTCCTCATTTTACCCACCTCGGAAGGATGAAAGGCTGAGTCAACCTTGAGCCGGTGAGATTTGAACAGCTGAACTACAGAACTGCAGTCAGCTGAAGTAGCCTGCAGTGCTGCATTTAACCACTGCGCCACCTCGGCTCTAAGAGAACTTAAGATCTCTATGATGCATTACCTTTCACAGGAATAAGGTCCGATACATAGATGGAATCAAATGTTTTTGTTTATTCATTGAAGAGACCAGAATTAAGTAATAATGCAGAATCACATTTTCATGTACAGAAAGTGTTTTCTTGTATCTTTCTTGTAATGACAATAACTAATAAAAATGACTCATGAGGAAAAACCAATGACAGTGATATACTGTGTTCTAGGGAAAGGTAATTGACCTTATTGTTAGACACATGGAAGCAAAACTCCTTAGCAAATGTAATTTAGCAGCCCAGAGAGTTTAAGACAAAGCACAGCCAAGCAACTCTTCCCTAGGAGTATTTGTTTTAACTTCACTAAAATGTTCCCTAAAGACACCATTGGGGGCCTATCAGAGTGGTATATTAAAGAGTCTTGCCTTTGAAAACCAACCTTCTAAGTGCTCAGGGATACAAGTCCCTGTAACATATTTCACCATCAATTTCACCACCATTTAAAATGTAGTCCTTTTTAAAACTCCAGGAAGCTTTCATTTTCCTAGCATAGAGGAATAAGACTTTTTCTTAAACACACTGTGTTTTTATATTTCACAATCCTGACTATTAATAACACAGTTTATGTAGGAGTACAGTATGATTACACATAGACGTTCAGTGGCAGCAGAGTTCCACCTGATATGTGGAATTTTCTACACAGTAAAATGAAGGCTGGACTTTTCCTGGTTTAAAAAAAGTCACAAAACATTCCATTTATTGAAATAACTAGCTTGAACTTTCACTCCATATGCAAAAGACATCTAGTTTGCAGAAAGGTGTGCTAAGGCAGCAATTTCAGCAACAGATCAAAATTTTATTGACGTCACCCCATTCCTAAGAGGTCAGTAGTGGCATGTATAAACGCACCAGCATGCCTAACATTCCTGTCCTACTGTCCCTATTTATTTGGAGCCATTTCCTGTTCTTATTCATTTATTCTTTATTCTTGTTATCTTGTACATGAGTGACAAAATAAGTAAATAAAATAAATAAACAAATAAATAAATATTCAAACTTTCATCAAGCTACGTTTCCAGTTAAATAACATATATCTTGAGCTCAAAGAGCAAACAGAAACCAATAAATAGTAATCATCTGGCATAACTTCTGGGTTATCAAACAAATAAGGACAATTTTTGAACCTGGAATAAAATGAACTGAAAAGGTATTACTAGTTGCATCCGGTTCTTCGATGTGGCAGAGAACAAAACTCTCTTCAAATAATAACTACCTGTGGCCTTTCCTTATTAATTCAATGGTGCAGTTATATTTGTGGCAAAATGATACTCTTATGTTTCTTTTTATTTTGGCAGTGGGGGAGTATCATTTTACTTTTTTAAAAATATACATTAAATTAATTGGAATTAGTTTATTTTAGTGACTTAAAACTTGTTCAACAGTATTGTCATAACCTCTTGTCTTAGAAATAGCTATTCAGTGTGATTTTGTAGGCAATAACTGCGGCTCAGAACAAAGGTCAGTTGCCTTATGCCTCTTCTATTTGCAGAATAAGAAGAGTTCCTCCTTGGAAAAAATGTATTCTAACTATGTTAGGATTGAGTGATTTTCTTTTTGTGGACTGAAGATCGCGAGTCTTAAATAATATCTCAAATGCTACTTGCGGGTTATGGTGGTTTTGGCATGCATTCATTTGCAGATGACTAACATAGTCCACAGTTGGATTAAAAACCATGGAATAAAAAGGATTTGTCAAGGAATGGTTCAGAAGCGGTTTGCTATCCATTCTGGTTGTGAGTGATCAGTTTCAAATTTTGTTTTGTTTCTTTGTTTTAACCTATGCAAGAAGCAAAACAGGTCAACAGATGATAAGTAGGAACACGATGCTAGAGGTCAAAAAAATCTTCTTAAATATACATTTTTCTGTATATGTTATATATACAGTATATTCAGTATATGTATGTATGTATGTATGTATGTATGTACACACACCACACACATGTTGTATTTGTGCTGATAAATAATAAAGGGAGACTTTAAACAGTCAGGGGAGGCAGGGCCTCACCACTGTCATCATGAAAAGAAAAAAATAATAAAAGGAAAAAGGCTGAGGTAGTTGCTGCCAGAGTCACAGTGGATGACTCTGCTTAGTGCTTAACTGTTTAAAAAAGCTTCTAAAAAGCCTCCTGTGCCCTCTACAGGAGGAGGCGGAAGAACCACGTGCCTCATTTAGTCTATCTTTATGATCACTCAAGCAGAGTTAAGCAAGGGTTAAAAGCCGAAAAATTCCTTATGTAGATAAGGCATGTGGTTCTCTTGCCTCCTCCTGTAGAGGGCGTTTTTTAAGAGACTTTTTTAAACAGTTAAGCAAAGTCATCCATTGGGGACTCTGGCAGCAGCTAACCCAGCCTGACCTCAGCAACTCTTGCCTTTTTCCTTTATTTTTACATTTTCATCATGGCAGACAAACAGAGTTGAAATCCTCTGTGAAACAGATGGAAAAGGTATGTGGGTAGAAGGGAGGGGAGGAATTCAAAATTAATGATTTGTAAGTAATTGTATTATTGTAAGTAATTTGTTGGTGTGTGTGTGTGTGTGTGTGTGTATGTGTTTTATCTGCCTCTGCTGGCCCGCGGGCTGGCACTTTTTTTTATGTTGAACATAGCGGCAGGGATTTTGGACATAAGAGCAGGGCTTTTGGATGCCCCAGCACTGTGTCTGCCATAGAGGCGGGACGCCTCTATGTTGAACATAGCGCCGGGGCGACGGAGCGGCTTTTGCCTCTTGAAAGCTCTTGAAAGCTCTGCTGCGGACAAAAGAAAGCGCTTTAATCAGTGGGGTGCCGGGGGAGAGGACTGCCTCACCAGCCATAAACCTCACCGCATGTCACTGATTATATATATATCCTACACTTACATGTCTTACCCGTCCTTGACTGTTTGCTAAAATATATTCTTTGTTAACTTCAAAAAATTTCTGCTAAAACTCTGCTAAAGCAAGAGTTTAAGTAGAAAGTTCTAAACTCTAATCCATTTCCAAACTTACATTGCTTGTTTGAAGGATAAGAAAAGTGGAACAATTGGGGGAAAATGTGTATGAGAAAGAGTGGAGAAGGGAAAAAAATCCTAATTTAAGTCTGCCAGGGGGGTGGTATCTAATTTCCACTTTGAATAGAATATTGTTCCAGTAATTATCCTACTATTTAAGAACAAGAATAATTAGTGTAGTAACCTCACAATCTAATAGTACTCCCAGCCTACTGTAGGCATGAACCCTACAATTAGAGTTGGAAAAGAATATGAAACTTTTTTTACACTAAAGATTTCAAGATATTACTGTATAAGCAGCATATTAATTGGGTTTGGAAAAATGGGAAACTACTTTTGCAAATATTTTTTTCTTTCCCCATGAATGTACTCCTTTGCTATCAATGTTTATATGGGAAGCATTGCTAATTGTTCAGTATAAAATAATTGCTGACCTTCATATCTGATCAAGAAGAAAGTTCATATTTCACCCTTCACCCAATTACCAGATCTCAGCTTTTTAAAAGTTCCTGGATGCAGATATTATAAAATGGATCAAAGCAATTGCATCCTTCTTGAACAACAGACCAAGTAACACTTTTACTTTGATTCCTTGGAAATTGGCCTACTCCATGCATTCTGGAAGAATAGACTTGCTGCAAAGCCCATTGATCAAGAATTTCAATTAGCAGAGTTCAGGAGAAGGGCCTTTTCTGCTGTGGCTCTTACCCTCTGAACCAGGGGTAGGTTTCAGATTCCGTTCCAACTGTACTCATGTGTCGTAGTTACCTGTGATGCTTCCTCAAGCCTCCAAGATGCTACAGCTGCTCGGGGGAGCATCGCGCAGGCGCCATACATGCCATACCTGTGCGTGGAAGCATCAAATGCTTAAAGCACAGGTAAGGAGCAAGGGAAGGTGGGGGGCTCTCCGGAGCACCGTATCGGAAAGGTATCCAGTGCTCTGGGCAGGCTCCAGTACACACATACTGGGGCGTACCGACTGCAACTCACCACTGCTCTGAATTCTCATTGCCCCTTGAGATAAGATCCATCTCCTCTCTCTTGGTCTTTGACAAGAGGCTCAAAACTTGATACTGACAATCAGCCTGGGGCCACAATGAAGGCATTCCATGTTACAGGTGGTTAGTGGACTGGGGAGATCCCATCTTATCCTGTTGTTCTGCTTTGTAACATATTTAATTGTTGTTCAATTTAATACTTAAAACTGTACTATTTTGTATTTGCTTTTATGATGTTGTAAGCCACTAGTCACTTGACAATGGGATGGGTGGCATATACATTTAATGACTAAATAAACACTAGCAAAGTAGTGCATTCTAAATCTGTGCAGAGCATCTAATTTGACAATGGGTGCTGCAGGAAGAGAGGTGATTTGCTTTCAAAAATGAAGAAACCAAACTATCTGCATCAATGGATTTGATGATCTTTGATGAGCTTTCTTCTCATACTTCATTTGCCATTCATCCACCTCCTTTCAGTATGTGCTAGTCAAGGCCCTGTCCAGCACATCCCAGAGAAGATGAACTAGTATCAAAACATTACCAACTGTTCCCTACTTTGATATTCCTCATCTCCTGAGTCTTGAGCCATCCTGGAGCCACACATCAGGCATATTCCAGGATGGGAAACTTTGTGAACAGTAGTGAGGACAATCCTAAAGCTGTCTATCCTGGAATTACTTGGGCAATGCTGCAAGCTCTGAGTTTTCTCCTCCAAGCCAATTTGGTTTATCAAGGAGAATCTGATCTAGCAACTGCGAGTCTTATGGCTTCTTAGGAGGCTTTTGAGAGATTTCATAGCCCTGTATGTGCTGGATACAGAAGCTTCCTGAGGAATTTAGGGATGCACCATGAGCACCTCTTCCAAAGCTCTCTCAGTATTAATCAAGGGAAATTTAGGCTAACCAGTTTCAGATGGAAGTGATAGTGCTGCTCAACAAGGTTAGCATATGAGAGGACTTATAGTGTATCTATGTATCTTCGGTGGTGCAGTGGTTAGAATGTACTACAGGCTACTTCTGCTGCCTGCCAGCTGCCTCCAATTTGGCAGTTCAAAACTCACCAGGCTTAAGGTCGACTCAGCCATCCATCCTTCCGAGGTGGGCAAAATGAGGGCAATATGCTGACTCTGTAAAGCACTGTAAAGTGGTAATAAGTCTAAGTGCTATTGCTATTGCTATCTGTAATGATACATTCAGGTTTATTACATGAATCCATTTGAGAAGGTGCTTAATTTGAAGCTTCATTAAAATGAAGCATTTCTACACATTTTCACACACATTATCAATTTAGAAACTGAGCGGGCCTTGGTCCTCTCTGAGATGGGCTGTTTCCCTGCAGATGTTTCATTACCCAAACTAGGTAACATCATCAGTGTTAGTCCTATAATAGTACTGATGATGTTACATAGTTTGGGTATTGAAAGGTCTGAAAGAAAACAAGCAATCTCAGAGAGCACTAGAACCCTCATTTCAACTCTGAGCTATAAATATTCTCCTTTATTGGTAATTTACAAATTATATCCCTATTATTTCACTTCATCCCCATTTTTTCCAAAAGCTATTAAATCTTTCTCAGCTGTCATTGTAAATTCAATTGGTGCATGCTTAACAGAAAAATTCTCAAATCCCATAACTTCATCATAGCACTTACGTTATTTGCCCAATTACTTCTGAAGTAAGACATTATTAATTGAATCTGAATATCTTTTGCTGCTATTTAAATCCATTTGTCCTTCATTTGCCACTCACTCTTCATTAGAAAAATACGGTATCACTCTGCAAGAAATCAAACCATGCGTCGCAAAAATAGATAGGCAGCCTCACTAAATCATATCTATTGATTCCATTTTTTATTGTCCGTGTAAACATGAGATAAAATGCTATGAACAAGACACCCGATTACAGCATAACTCCTCAAAAGTGGTAAATTATAGGATTTAGCTCATCAATGGCTGCCAAGCAACTAAAAAAAGTAAGTTGTAACATTTTCAGTCAATTGCAACAATCCAACATACTAATAAAGCAGCTAAAGCTAACCCCATATAGAAGACCAAGTAAGACTGTGTATCACATTGGCATAAAATCTGAAACCAGAGAAGAAATGGAGGGAATTTTAAAAAATCTTTTGAAGCAAAATTAGTATTCCTAATGTTCGTTTTGTTCCTTTTGTTTACAGTATAGAAAAGAAGGATATTCTGAGGCTGTCAGGTGAAAAAAAAATAAACAGGACCACTTGTGCATAGTCTCAAGCAGAAGGTTTATTATTGGTCATCTGTATTACAAGAATCTCACCAGACTGGCTGCATTCTCTTGGTGATGGTCCAATAAGACTTCAAAGATTCTAGGGGAGGTAAGACCTGTGCCATTTTCTCAGTGGAAAAATCTAAACTTGCCTTCCTCTTAATACCTCTGTCCAGTTTAGCTGGAGATTCCACCACAGATAAACACACTCAAGAAATACTCTTCTAAAGGTAAGGAGAACAACTTAGAGCTATAACTAAGTGTTATTTGCAATTTTACATGGCAGAAGTCTAAACATCTTTTGTTATTGTTCATGCATATTGAAGTCTCACTAACAGGAACGGCTTAATCATGTCTTAGTCTTTCTCTTACCCTAGTTCTTCATTTGACATTATAACTAGGTTTTCTTCAGCAAAACAAACACTTTACATGGGGTTTAATTGGTTATATATTATGGATTGTATAGATAGTCATCTTTTTTGTTCATAAAAATATGTAAGGAAGAGCAGTGTAGACAAGACAGAATAGATTTAAGTGACATTGAGTTTCTACCCCCCACTGAAAATCAGCACTGAACTTCATCTGCATTTGATTAACTGTCACTGTGGATGTTCTATTGGACAGTTATTTTTTGTACTGATAAATTCTACAGTTCAATAAATGCACTAATATTAATCAAAGCACTTTTAAGTTTCATGAATTCTAGGACTCTACCTATCTTGTTCTACTATAACAGAATAACAGGATATCTTCTGCTATTTTAAAGCCTTGCCAAGGTATAGAAAGCTGCAACCATATACTGCATACCTATGAATAAATCAATGGCACTCAATGGAATTCAGTGTATGCATTCATGATATGATTATAGCCACTGTTATTTTACACAGTAAAAAAATTCAATGTTGGACTTGTCAATTAGCACATTTGTTGACATAATGGCAGAAATATTTTTGCATTTAGGATTGTTTTGCTTGGGATTTCCAAACTTTGTTCAGATTTCTAAAAACAAGATATCAGTGTGTCTTCCCTTATCTTCTCTTCCCATGATTTAATAAATGCCCATGTAGAGCTGTTCCTCTGCATAACCTCTAAAATGAATATGAGAACAATATTGTGACGCATACATTACTTCCAAATTAATTTCAGAAAATCAAACTTAATTGAGGAGGCAAGCAGATTTTATCATGGGGTATTGCATAGAACAACCACAGAGCTGGGCATCTGTTATAGCTATTTATATCAATATGAGTTATATTTCATTAATTGCCATTTGAAATTGTTGCCATTTGAATTTAAAATGTAGAGATTTGAATTTGCCATTTGAATTTAAAATGTAGAGATTTTAAAGCCCAGTATTCTCCTACTTTATCTTACAATAAAAGCAGCAGAACATGCTAATGAAAGTGTCAGTTGGTCTTACCTGAACTGCATGTGTCAAAGGTGGCATGGGAGTAGTCACAACTGGGTATTAACACAACCCTTTTGCCCGGAGGCTGAGGTAAATCTTGAGGCCACACCTCCGCTCCTCCTCCTGATTTTCCCAGATTAACCGATGGTCCGTTGCAGAGAAACCTGGGAAGGGAGGGACAGAGAAACACACACACACACACACACACATCCTTCCTCCCCGGTACCTGACTGACCATAACTGAACTAGCTCGGCGCCTAGTGCGGGGCGCCCTAACGGGTGGGAAGTGACTACTTCCACGCCACCTTCGAGACATGCAGTTCAGGTAATATCACCGAAAAGTCTTCGAAGTGAGGTATGGGAGGAGTCGCAACTGGGATATACCAAAGCTAGATGTCCTTGGAAGGGAATCACTGGGCCTGAGCCCTCCAAGAGTGCAGAACTCCCTGAAGAATACTCCTCCGAAGGCCGCCTCTGCAGAGGTATATGCATCCAGCCGGTAGTGCCCGATGAAAGGCGAAGAAGAGGACCAGGCGGCAACTCTGCAGATCTCCTCGATGGTGGCATGAGATGAATTTCCCAAGCAGACTGGAAAGGAGAAGTACAGGGACAGAAAGACTTACGGATCTCCTGAACCAGCTGAACAATGCTTGCCCTACGCTCCCAGGAGAGGAATACCTCACCAGCCACAGAATCAATGATGGCCCCTAGGTGTTGGAGTCTGGTGGAGGGAACTAGATGGCTCTTCTCGAGGTTAATCGAGAACCCCAGGGACCTCAGAGTATCAATGGTGAGACCCAGGTCCTGCTTGGCCCTGGCCGGGACCTGGCCAGTATGAGGATATCATCAAGGTAACAATGAAGCCAGAGAGGGATGGAACGAAGGTGACCTGCGGCTGTGGCTAGTACCTTGGTAAAGGTTCTGGGAGCGATGCCAGCCCAAAGGGAAGAGCCCTATATTGGAAGCAAAAACCTGAGGAACTACGATGCTCAGGGGCGATCATGATGTGTAAATAGGCCTCCATGAGATCGATTAAGACCAGAAAATCCCCCTGTTGGATACCTTCTAGGATGGAATTGAGAGTGGCCATCTTGAACCTATGGTATACCAGTCTGGAGTTGAGTAATTTGAGGTCCAAGATGGCTCTCCACCCCCTGAACTCTTGGGAAGTAGGAACAGGTTTGAATAGAATCCTGATCCCCTCTCCTCTTCTGGAACCAACTATACTGCCTTGATGGCCAGCAGGTGTTGGTTGGCCTTGCCCAGGAGGGACCACTGGCCGGATTCCTAGAGGAGCTGAAAGTTCGGAACCTATTCGGGGGCTGCGAGCGGAACTCCAGCTGAAGCCTAAGCCTAACAGTCTGGAGGACCAACTCATCTGAGGTGATGTGATCCCAGGAATCCACGAATAAGGAGAGATGGCCGCCAATGGGATGATCCAGAAGCGGATCACTTGAACCTGTGGAAGGATCACCCCCCTCATTGAAAGGGCCGCTTCTCTGTGGTTGGCTCCTGAATCTGTCCCTGGAAAACTGCCTATCCCCCTGTCTGGGAAATCTGGGTGCAGTATACCTCTGTTGCTGGAACTCCGACTCAGGTGGAGTTGCTCCCTGGGTTGGGGAAAGAACCTGGTTTAACCCACTGGGACTTAAGCACCTCTAAGAACAGGTCTGGGGTAGGAATCTCCTCCTTCTCCACCTGGGGCCTGTGGAAGGGCCCCTTCTTGTTCCCCCCACTCATGCCAGGGGTGACAGCAGCTGGGCTGGGCTCTGGATTGTTGTCCAGATCTGCCATGGCCTTGGTCTTATGTAATAAGGAGCTAAACAAGGGGGGAGGAAAAAGACCGGTGATATTGGGCACCTCAGGGACCTTGGTGTCCTCATCCTCCAAAAACCCAGTGTCCTTCAGTTCTCCCTCCTCTACATCCGAGCTCTCGCTGGCAGTGGAGGGAGAGGATGATCTAGTCTCTCTGGGAGCAAATGACCTGGAATGGTCCTGGTGACTCCTGGGGTTACCCCTGAAAGTCTTTCTTCTGGAGCCCTGGGACTGGTGCTTCATCCCTGTGGCTATCCCCTTCTATGGCTCTGGCTAGAACCCCCTGAAAGCTCTCACGGAGTTCTGGGAGGGAGGGATGAACATCTGGGGGTTGCAAAGAGTCCCCTGAGCCTGATGATTGTGGGGCCAGCCAGTGCCTGGAAGGGCTAGGAACCCTGTCCCCAAAGATGCCCCTGAGGGGTGAGCATGTGATAAGGGGGGTGATAGGGAACTGCACCCTCAGTCGGAGACCCCTGGGGATCCTGGGAAATCAAGCTGGGCCTCCTCCAGCATGGGAAACCTGCAGGGGGAGTGAGATCTGGAGGGCAACGGACTGATGGCATCCCTAATCCTCTTTGGAAGCCCTGGTGACCTGCACCTCCTTGCCGGAAGTCTCCCTCCTTGCGGCCCTGGAGGTGCCCTCACCCGGGTCCGACTCCCCTGGGGATCTAGGGCCTGCTGCTCCCCCGCTCCTCACCATCTCCACCATTCTTACTCACGATTATGTTCACCACCTCCTCCTACCTACCAACCTTGGCTTGACTGCGCGTCCTGCTGCCTTAAGGCTCTGCTCCCTCCCGAGCTTGCCTGCCGCCGATCGGACCGAACGCCGGCCCAACTCCAACCTCTGGACCCTCCCCAGATTACCAGCGGAGTTCTGGCCCCTGCAGTCTCCCTCTGGCTCTGGCGGTGGTTTCTGGATGCCCGTGGCATCCGTAACCAGGCATGCTGTCCATGCGCTCCACTCATGGCTTCAAGATGGTCGCGATCCAAGGTGGTGACCACCGAGGCTTCTGTCTGAGTTCGCCGCTCCAATCCTCTGCTGGGTTCTGCCTCCTGCGATCCCCCGATGCCTGATCTCCTGGAGTTCATGGCTAGGTAAGGGCTTCTCCCCCCCCGCCATGACCGTCTGGCTGCTCGGGGCTTGTGCTAGCGAAGCGGCAAAGCTCTAGGGCTAGCAGCAGGCGAAGCAAATGAGGAGGGGTGATCCAAAAAAAATGAATTAGTCTGTTGAAAAGTTCTTCAAAGTGGAGAGTCAGGAAAAACACTCCTTCTGGGCCAAAGACTGAGGTTAATCTGGGAAAGTCAGGAGGAGGAGCAGAGGTGTGGCCTCAAGATTTACCTCAGTCTCTGGGCAAAAGGGCTGTGTTAATACCCAGTTGTGACTCCTCCCACACCTCACTTCGGAGACTCCACATGCTAATGAATTGCATAACCTTGTTGTTAGTTATGTCCAACCCATCGCACAACCCCATGGACAATGTTCCTCCAGGCCTTCCTCTCCTCTACCATCCTCTGGAGTCCATTTAAGCTCACGCATACTACTTCAGTGACTCCATTCAGCCACCTCATTCTCTGTTGTCCCATTCTTCTTTTGCCCTCAATCTTTCCCAGCATTAGGGTCTCCAGTGAGTCCTTACTTCCTCATTAGGTGGCCAAATATTTGAGTTTTATCTTCAGGATCTGGCCTTCTAAAGAGCAGTCAGGGTTTATCTCCTCTAGGACGGACTGGTTTGATCGCCTTGCAATCCTAGGGACTCACTGGAGTTCTCCAGCACCATAGTTCAAAGGCCTCAATTCTTTGGCACCCAGTCTTTTTTATGGTCCAACTTTCACAGCCATACAATGCAACTAGGAAAACCATAGTCTTGACTATATGCACTTTTGTTGACAGGTTGATGTCTCTGATTTGTAGTATGCTGTCCAGATTTGCCATAGCTTTCTTCCCCATAATCTGCATATTTATAATTCTGCCCAGTGTATTTACACAGTTTCAGCTGACAATACTATTGGGATACTTCTCCAATTACATTAAGATACATGAATGTGATATTGTTTATTTAATGTATAGAGATTTCTGGAACTTTGTACTAATTTGAGCTTCTGGGTAACCTGCTTCTCAAGTTCACACACACACTCTAATTTATCCCTGAATGAGAGACAGAAAAACAGTGTTTTTGATTCTGTTCCACTCCACTCTCTTCCCTGTCTTGTAACAGTGAATATTAATCATAGGAATCAAGGATTCCTGAAAGAGTCAAATGTTTTATATAGAGGGCTGATAATGGTACACTCTTTGGAAAGAACATTTAGAATTCATTGAGTCATTCTAAGTAAATCTTTTGTGTAGCTTCTTTCAGGAAACAACAATCTGCTTTTGGCCTACTTTCTCTCCATCCCCTCAACTGTGCCACACCATTTTTATGATGCCTTTAATACTGAATGTTATATAATGCAACAATTACCTTTTAGGTCTTTGTGATAGTAGTTTTACTTTGTGTAAATCCATACATAGCACACAGTTGTTAACTTACACCAATTCCTTAAAGTTCTGATATTAATTACCTTGATTGAAATTTAGAAATGTAAATGTAAATTATTATTACTATTAGTTTTCTCCTCATTCCTGTCACCCATCTCATCACACTTATAACTGCAGGATGTAACTTTGTTGCTTGTATCCTTAAGATTTATATCAATATTGATTGTTTCCTGATTGCTTATTTGTACCCTTTGACTATCATTAAGTGTTTTACATTATGATTCTCAATGAATGTATCTTGTCTTTTATGTACACTGAGAATATGCACCAAAGACAAATTCCTTGTGTGTACAATCACACTTGGCCAATAAAGAATTCTACTCTATTCTATTCTAAAATTGTGCCCTTCAAATATTAAGAAACAATTCATCCCTCTGCTTATTAATCTATATACGTGTGCTTCATCATTGTAATGGTATGTGGAAATGACATTGGGTGAAGAGATGCTGCTTAAGGAATGGTCAGATAAGAGGAACCATAGCCTATGGCTGCATAGTTGTCTGAGTAAGAGGCTCTGAATAGACTCTCCCTAAGTTATCAGGCTGTAAAAGTGACAACAGGAGAATTGTACTTCCAATTTGCAAGATTCTGCTAATGTAGCTTTACAATAAGATAGGATTAGCCTTAGGCCATGAAAAAGCTAGACAGGAGGAAAATTGACTTCTTCAAGCTGTGATGTTGGAGAAGGCTCTTGCACATTCCTTGGATAGCCAAGGTGACAAACAAGCAAGCATTGGAACATAGAAAGCCAGACATATCACTGAAAAGCAAAATCTCAAAAAATCCACTTTATATCAGCCATATTATGTGATCAGGCTCATTGGAAAAGACTGTTTTGCTTGGAATGGTTAGTGGTAAAAGGACACAGGCTGACCAAAAATAGATAACCTCAAAGCCAATAAAACAACTGAAAGGAGCCATACAAGATCGGAAAAAGTGGAGCGAGCTGGTCCATAAAATATAGATGGGAATTGAACATGGTGGAACAGATGGCTCACTATCAGAATTAGCTTATCTAAGTCTGTTTCCTGTCTAGTCTACTTGGTAAGGCTAACGGCAATCTTGCAAACCAGAAAGTACAATTCTCTTGCCATCACATTTACAGCCTGATAACTTAGGGAGGGCTATCACAGCATAATGATTTCTAACAGTTAGTTCTTATAAATTTAGGGTGCCTTAACTATGATGGAATATAGTGGAGATGGAGCCCCAGGATAAAGGGACACATTCCAGAGGAGTAACTCAACTCAGATATTATGTATGGGAGAAAGAGGGTAAAGACTAGGGTGACCAGATGACCTGATTTCAGCAGGACAGTCATGATTTATAACAATTTTTCCCGCGTCCCTCCGCCTTTTAAAAAAGTCCCAATTTTTTTCTGGCTTCATGTTGAAAGCCCAGTGGATTTGCTTAAGAAATCCTAACCGGGGCAAGACAAAAGACACCCTGTCTAATCCCTCTCTCTCTCTGTCTCAGTACTTTCATTGAAGAATAAAACGTTAAAGCAACAAAACGGACCGCCCCCCCCCACCGCACCGCTTTTTTACCTTATTTTATAAGAAAAAAATGAACTAGTACCATAGAGCTGCAGGAAATGGCTAGAGAGGTCGCCAGTGTTACTTCCTGGATTTTCCGGGAGGGGAGGGCAGGGAGGTTGGAGGGAAAGTTTCTTTGAAAAATATTGAGTTTCTGTGTGCTGGTAAGTGTGCTGGGTTTTTTTCTTTTATTTTTTAATCATTTTAAATAATGTAGGTTTTTAAAAATGTGCAGCTGCTGTTTTTTATTCAAAACAATATGTGATGTGCCATGGAAAAATCATTAAAAAAACCCTGAAAGAACAAAAGGTTTTTTTTAGGGTATTTTCCTGATCAAAACTATAATTGTTTCTGCATGACACCCTTAATCACAAATAGCCAACTACACTTCATTCTAAATAGTTTTATTTCCTTTATTGTATGTGATTACTCAAGCTCTGTCTTCGAAGTAAATCTTCTGCGTAGCTGCCCCCCCTTCAAACGTTCCATCTTTTTCTCCCTCAGAGGTAAACCAGATGCCCGGAATGTCAGCAAATTGAAAATCTTCATCTCTGACATCCTTCGTTTGTATTTCAGGGACATTCAAACATTCAACATTCTCACTTTTTTCTTCATATTTGATGTTAAAATCAGCAAATAATCCAGCTTTCTTTCAAATCTGTCGTATGTCAGATAGCTTTTGTAGTGCAGAAAAATCATTTGAAATGAATCATTTGAAACTTGAAAGACGCCATTTGTACGCAATTAGTATTTCCCTTTAGAGGCTTTAAGGTATTTGCAAGTAAAAACAAGCTGGGAGCTGTACAATCTTATCTGATCTTAGACCAACCCAGCCAAGCAATAAAAGTGTCAAGTTGTAGGGAGCCAAATAGTAAATTGGTTTACAGCCCACTTACAGAGAGTCAGAGGAGATGTTGGAGTAATCTTTCCTTTGTCCATGTAAGTAGCATTTAAAACATTTAAAAAATAGGGTAACCACCGTCCATAAAGTCATAAAGAGATCCAATTCGCCGCTAGATTCTTCTGTTCTTTGGTTTCAATTAGTTTAAATTTTTATGCGGACGTGTCTTCTGAGTAATAAAATCACCTTACCAGCTGGAAACACTCACGCCATTCTTAGGGGCAACCTGCAGTTTCGGTTAGTTTACAGCTAATCCAGAAGTCACTGGCAAAGGAGGTTAAATTCCAAGCCCCCAGGGACTTTGCGAACGTCTCTGGGGTCACTGGATCTCCTCCAACCTTTCACTGTCTCTCCGGGACAGCTGGGTTCAAAAATGAACCGTCCAATTCCTTCGGAATAGAGGAATTTCAGGAATAGCCTGAAAATACGTCTTTCACTGCTAAGCCCGCCTTCAACATGAAAGAAACTATTATTCTATCAAATAGAATAATGTTTTCTGAAGCATTGAAACAAAAGGGCACAACATCCTGTCTAAACTGCAACCAACTAGGCCATACATTAACTCAGTTTTAATCACAAATCCCTAAGACCGAAATGAAGCCAGTTTAGCCATACTAAATTAAAAACAAAATTCTGTCTTTAACAGATTCTGCAAACCCAAACTTTTTGTCAGAAATTGCCAAATAAGGGGATCAATAATGAAACCCAATTATTTTAAAAGGAAAAAAAATGTCACAGTTCAATATATGTTTAGAACAGGATGGAAGAGATAGTCCATGTCCAGATTTATAGTAATATGCTGTAGACTGTTCTTGAAACTATTGAGGATGAAACTGCAAAAACACTGCATGCTTTTAAAATGCTTTTCCCGTTTTCTCTTTTATGCCATTTTACAATGTCACAAATACAGGTCTAGGTCAGAGGTGAACAATTTGTAGTTAAGAGCTGCAAGCATCTCTTTACTGAACATTCCAGAATTACTATAAAACCAAAATGGGGATGTTCTCTTTTAAAATATAACCTTTACCCCAGTTCCCTTTCAAGTCCCAGGTCCCTATCACTTTGGGTCATTGTCCTTTCCACTGTTACCTTTTCTTTATCAAAATGCAGCCCATGATCCCTCAAAAGTTATATGTTAATGGCTTTTAGTCTGATAAATTTTGCCAACACCTTTTCTTTTATAAGTTTATCTGCAGAAAAATACATTCTTAAGATGCTAATTGGTACCCTGTATGATAGAAAGATGGGATATAAAACTGAACAATAGGAATAAATATTATATATATATATATATATTATAATATATATATATATATATAATTATATATATATATATATATAATATATATATATATATTTTCAGAGCAGGGGGATTCAAATATTTTTACTACTGGTTCTGAAGGTGTGGCTTGGTGGGTGTGGTAGGGGAAAAATACTGTAAAATCTCCATTCGGTCCCCACTCCAAGGGAAGATTACTGCAAAATCCCCATTTCCTTCAGGTCAGCTGGGACTCGGAAGGCAGAGAATAGATGGGTGAGGGGCCAGTCATAGGTGGTATTTACTGCTTCTCTGAACTATTCAAAATTTCTGCTACCAGTTTTCCAGAACTGATCAGAACCTGCTGAATATCACCATTGATTCAGAGATTGGCGCCAATATGTAGACATTTCCAGATTATGGTAAAATGGAGTAAGAAAAATCTGATAAGTGAAAATTCTTCCTTTATCCAACATAAACAGAATCAGTCTGAACAAATTTCAGTTTTCCAGGATCTGCAATGAGACAACTTTTAATAAATGTTATCATTTTATTCATAAACAGTGTGGTACACTATATCCCGTAAAAATTATCCAACAACTTAAGCATGTATAAATTCAAGCGTTCTGATTTTGTTGCTTTTGTTTTGATGAAAAAAGGCCTGTGATCATGGAGGTGGTTATTGGACTAAAAAGTTGATCTCACCTCCACTTCATTGTATGTCCCCCATTATCTTGGCTGCTTCTTTAATTTTAAATTAATGTTGTATTTAATCTTTTATTGTTTTAATCGGTTAGAATGTTGTTTTATTGGATTGTAAGACACCCAGGATCACATGACGGTGAGATGGGAGGCATGTAAATTTAATTGATAAATACATATCTCCTAATCCAAGGTTTCTTCATTGTCTATAAGCATTGAATCACATAGAGAAAACATATAACTGATGAACAAGTCAAATATCTGTTTCCGTGTGTAAATGAAACCTAACTTTTCATCTTACTAGATCATTTCTATAGTATAAATTTCAAGATGACTGGGAAAGCAGGAGAAAATGAAACACGTATTATTGTGGTGGCACAGTGGTTAGAATGCAGTAAAGCCTTGGTGGTGGTGGTTAGAGTGCATTATTGCAGGCTATTTCTGCTAACTGATGACTGACTGCAATTTAGCAGTTCAAATCCACCAGGCTCAAGGTTGACTCAGCCCTCCATCCTTCCAAGGTGGGCAAAATGAGGACCCAGATTGTTGGGGGCAATATGCTGACTCTGTAAACTGCCTAGAGAGGGCTCTAAAGCACTATGAAGCAATATAAGTCTAAGAGCTATTGCTATTTGGGCTAGCTCTGCCACTTTTGGGCAGTTCAATTTTGACGAGCTCAAGGTTGACTCAGTCTTCTATCCTTCTGAGGTTGTTAAATGAGGACCTAGATTGTTGGGGGCAATATGCTGACTCTGTAAACCACTTAGAGAATGTTGTAAAGTGGTATTGCTATTAAACATTCGGCAATTAAAGCAAAATACCAATTTTGCCATCAAATGGAAGTGGAGAACATGCCTGTTTTAAGGATAAGCCTTCTGGTGTCCAAACACAATGGTATTAGCATAAACCAAAAACAGTTGGAAGGATTAGTGGTCCTAAGATCCAGATATATAAGATATTCTTTCCATCTGTTAACAAGATGCTTATGCACCAGCTTTCAATTTAAGAGTTTTGTGAAAATCAATTGACTGAATCCAAAGAGGTGCTAAGCACCTCTGGTTTCTATCAGCTGAGGAAAGGAAGTTGCAGGTGCTCATCATTATCTCTAAGAAACTGGCCAGTGACTGGAATGTAGAATGTGACATTACTATATCTCAAGCACCAAATGCTCCGAACAATTAGCTTCATTTAAGCAGGCAGTCCATTCGCCCAGCGATGTGTCACATTTACACTCGTAACTCCTGTTAGCAGTAATAGGAGTTAACAGCATAAATTCCCCATGAAAGAAGAGATGAATGGACTCTGAGGAGTGAAACATTATGAAATCCTCTGCAATTTTAGCCTGCTCTGAAACCTTCTGATTCAGTGGAAATGCTCTCTTGCTTTGCTAGCAGACATCTGGTCTTTTAAAAAGCCTGTGAGCCAGTGCATCTCTGAAAAATAAAATTTGCAATTATCATGTTAAATGGTGGGTTATTATTGATTCCTAAGTCCAATTCATAATGCAGACCAGGCTTGAGAAATCTTTTGGCTATCATGTGTGTTTTGAAGTATTGATAGGCAGTCTTATGATATTACAAATTCTGCTAGATCTACTTTTTAAAAAATGTAAAAAGTTGCATGAGTGTTTATCACTATCCTATGTACTGCTTACAAATATTAATTTGGTCCATTCAGCTAACCTACAATTTTGAGCTTATAAACAGAGTTGGTCAAGGTATAATGGAAAATGCAGTCTGAATTCAAAGGAAATAGAGTTTATACTGATATCCAAGGTTTAAAAAGTAAAGAAAGGTTCATGGACAATTAAAAAAAAATTGGGAGACAACTTGACATGAGGCCTTAAAATATAGGGTGTTCTCAGTGTCTGTCTAACCACCCTTGGCAACAATAATTTCAACTTTGGAGCCTAGGCTGTTTGTGTAGACTGATTTACATCAAGTATTTCTCTGTACAACCAAGCACTTCTCCATGTCCTTGTTATTTATCTATCTTTATCTATATAAAAAATAGCAGGGTGTGTGTGTGTATGTTCCAGCATAACTCTGGAATGCCTCGAGCAATTTCAACTAAACATGTACCAAACAGATGTACCAATTAACTATGGTCCAGTAACTCTGGAAACAAATACACCCTTGGAGTATGTGTTCTGTTACAATACAGCCTTTTATGCCTTAAAATGGCTTCTACTGTACTGTCGTTAAATGGCTTCTACTATGCAGTGCAGTGGAGTTTCCATGGTAATGGCTTCACAGTATTTCACAAAGGGGTGCTCTGTGGTAAGGGGGGAAAATCCAACATTAGAAATTATGTTTGGTCTGGACATTTTCTCCCTATAAATAAATACCCGGGCAACACCGGGTTATCAGCTAGTCTTTCATAAAGAAAGAATGGCATTCACGTGGACTGGATGGTTAGCAGTAGGTTTCAAAGTCTCAATCACAAGAATCAGGGTCATCTCACTGTTGTTTGAAGGGCCTGAGATTCTGTAAACATTGTCTCAGTTCCCTTCCTCAGCTGAAGATGGCTCTGTGTTCACAAGCAATTTGGAACATTACGCCCCCTGAACGGATATACCTATCCTTTTGCTTTTCTAAAAGGGCCTGAAGATCTGGTTCTGCCAACTGGCCTGGGCTCCCAAAATGACCCCTGGGCTGACATTCTGAAAATAGTTAATGGACTAAACTACCCCCCCCCTTTTCTCCTGTGTGCATTTTGCTCCCTTCCTTGCCATTTTATTTTTTGGTCAATGTTAAATATTTATGATTTTAACTTCTTAATGTTTCATTTTGTTGCCTTTATTGCTTGTTGGCCACCTACAGTTGCCTGTAGGCAAAATAGGTGGCATATACATTTAATAAGTAAAAAATAATAAAATAATGTTTCTATACTAACATGAAATTTTTCTAAATATTTTTCCCCATGTGTGCTCTTTACAATACATATTTTATATTTTAAGATTATACATATTGAAGATGTTCAGATTCCTTTTTGCATCCATTCTGTTTTTATTTATATTTTTAGGGAGTTCAAGCATTATTATAATTATTTAATAGTTCTAATGCAGGGATGTCAAACTCATGTCATCACGTCATTGTTACATGACGTATTGGGACTCCCCCCCCACTAAACTGGGGGTTGGTGTGACTAGCTTGTGACATATCTGGCCTTTAGGCTGTAAATTTGATACCCCTGTTCTAATAGATCCTTCTTCAGAGGACATTCAGTCAACATTTTAATGGATTACACCTTTTACCAAAAATATGGAATTCTGAAACAGCATAATATCATGCAATACATTAGACGTAAAATTCATGTGACCCAATTGGGTGACTATAGATAAGTTATTTTCTTCAGACTACCTAATCAAGGTCTACTGTTACAGAAAACAACAACAACTGGAGAAGGACTGCTTTGTATTATGCCTTTAAACCTTGGTGAAAAATTGGGTTAGAAATCTAATAAGTCAACTATATAATGTATATTTAAAAATATGACATTAGAAGAAATAGAAATGCCAGATTGTATCTAATGCTTCCTGGAGAGAATCAGATACCTCTTTTAAACATATTTTACCAAACAATGTGAACTTTCCATTAATATATGCCTTTGTATGTTTTTTTTTTAAATGGAGAAATAGTATAAACATTGAAGTATAACTTCATTTCAGGGTATGTATTTATTCAAACAGTCTTGTTGGTAAGTTTTAAAAATGTTGAACTCAACATATCTCTTATTGTTAGAGATGTCTTTTAGTACATGAGTTTCAAAACCAGTTCAATTTTCCAAGACTAAAACCAAAGAAGTATTGTCCATGTACTTTCATGCCAATCACACATGGAAATGTTCTTGAACCTTTCCAGTTGAAAAAGTAGGGCTGTATCCAAATGTCTCTGTCACATCTATCTTCTTTGTTTCCAACCTTATACTTAATTATAGACAGCTCTCGATTTACAACCATTCACTTAGTGACCATTTGAAGTTATAACTGTAGGAAAAAGTGACTTGTGACCGTGTTTCACACTTAAGACCATTTCAACATCCTCATGGTGATGTTATCAAAATTTGGACACTTGGCAGATAGCATATGTGGCAGTTACAATGGCAGATCCCAGGGTCAGGTGATCACCTTTTGCAACCTTCTGACAAGCAAAGTCAATGGGGAACTCAGAGTTACTTAACATCCGTGTTACTAACTTAACAATTAAAGTAATTCCCTTAACAGCCATGGCAATAAAATGGGGCAAAACTCAGTAATAACTTGCTTAGCAACATAAATTTTGGGCACAGTTATGGTTGTAAATGGAGGACTAACTATAACTGAGTTTAACCACCTTACTGCTGGTTATCCTACTCTTCTCTTTCTTTTTACTTTTCCCAGCATTAGAGCTTCTGTACAGAGTGTCTAACTTACTGAGACTCTCGGCCGCCCTGAGTCGGCATACAAATCCAATAAAATTCTTTAAAGTTCGGTAAAGTTTACTTTATTTTAAACAACTGTTCAGAGAAAACTAAACTCTTGGTTTATATTATTAGATTGACTTATATTCTTAAGATTGACTCAAAATTTATGTTATGAACTGAATAAGCGATCGAATTAGGAAGCTGGAATTTAAATTGCCTGAAGACTACATACCTTATACATCCAATTTTCTCAATAATTAGTGAGCATCTCCTTATTGCTACTTACACTAATTGTTCCACAGTCCTATTCAGGATATACCAAGGAGATAAATCAGTGAGTTCCTTTCCTCCCTTAATTAGTGATCTTGTACAGCTATAGTCTACTCTGTCCTTTGTTTCAAAGTAAATTCCACTTGATGAAGGAAACAAATGTTAACTGAAATACAATAGACTTAGGTATTATGTTGAAACAGATCTAATTAGGGAGATTTTAGGGAAATATTTTAATTTACCAAAGAAAACACATTACAGCAGGGTAAGTTTTGAATCTCTGGTTGCATCCCGAGAATTGCTACATTTGAGGATTGTCATTTCTGAATAGAAAACTATGTATATATTTCAATTTTGAATAAAACAATAGATTGCAAAATTGGCTTTGATGGATAGCAAAAAACAAAACCAGTACTATAACAACAATACCACAACAGCAACAACCATGCATCAAATCACTGTACCAAATGTTGCATATTAAGCCAATTTCAAATAATAGTACATCTTTGGATAAAATATTGCAAAACATAAAATTAAATAATAGCTTATGTGATGTATGTGCTACTGGAACCAATTTCCTGTGCGGCATTTTATTGTTTTGCAGATGGAGTTTTGAGCATTCATAAAGCATGTGGCAGAAGAATGTTATCCCAAAAAGATGTCCTTTTGTGCAATTAGTTAAATTGGATGCAAGTGAGATCAGACTAGACATATAATGAGAATATAGGAAACTTCTCATCCTTAGCAACAACAATCTGCTGATAGTTCTGGTGTTGTTGTTGTTTGTTTCAAGCCTAGTATCAACTATGAAAGTGTGGCACATCTAGAAAGCATTAGGTTAAGAAAAGCTAGTTTAGATAATTGACTTGCAGTATTTGCCATTCATATCAACCAACACAGTGCAGATTTTCACATGGAGATGTTTTCCCTGGTGGCTTGCAAATATAAATATTTTTTCACTGATAACAACTCCAGTTCAGATGTCTTTTTCTAAAGCAAAGGATATCTTGAATGTTTATCCTAAAGAACGTTGATTTTCTTCCATTTCACATATAAACAAAATGCAGACAAAACTCAATGCATGAATGCTTCACTTAATATTTGGCTGCTTGCAGTTCTGTAAAAAAGATTCTTAAATGGAAAAAATGGCAACTTGACTAATTACTGAGAGACTTACACCACGTATGTTAGGGATCCAGAAGAACAGAAATGGAAGAAACAAAATGTGGCAATCCACCACTTTCAAGTACTAATGATTATGAGGGTGAAGGTTTGTTGACCAAGCTTGTGGGTTGGTTTCTGAACATTTCATTACCAGGCTAGGTCACATATCCACACCTGAAGCCCATATAAATAGAACACTGACATGTCCTAAACTCAGTTGAAGATGTTACCTAGCCTGATAATGAATATTCGGAAAGCAACCCACAAGTTTGGAGAACGAATCTTCACTCTCATCCTATACCCGAGCTATAGATATTCACCATTATTGCAAACTAACGATTCATTCAGCAAAAGTGTAGAGGGCTGCATTTTTTCATCATTCATTTCTCCCCTCAGTTTGCCTCATGTGCTTTCTATGGTCATAACTACAAAGTCAAAACAGGTAGGTTTGCTCTTTTGCCTAAAGTGCAATCCCATTGAAATAAGTGGAACATGTTGAATAAGATTAAATGCCTCATTATACTGAGGTTAAATACAAAGAGCCAGATTGAGAGGAAAGTTGTATCCAGCAGGACTTTTTGAAGAAATAGAATTTGTTAACGGTAAATGACTTCTACTACCAGCATTTGAAATCCACCAGAACCTATAATTTTAAGCCCATTTTATCAGCAACAAAAGGAGAATGAAAATGTAGAAAATTAGAATAATCATGTTTTGATAAGAAACAAGTTATACAATTTAGGGTGTTCGGTTCTGCAGGTGTACATGATTGAACATTGTAAGACAGCTGATAAAAGATTCATATGACAATGCCTTATTAAAATAAACAAGTTATTCTTTGCACAATAATTTGTTTAGTGGAGTTTCACAGAGCTCCAAACTAGACAAAACAAAACATCTTTGTGAGCTAATTACTTCTAAATTCTATTAACATAACAATCCAGTACAGCTGTTTACACGGTATTCCTAGTTAGGGCTTTAGTTGCCATGACAACAGAACATTTTTAAATGAAGCAACTAATGTTGGATTGTTCAGTGAAAACAAGACACATGATGTAAGCCCCCCTCCTTGTGTGTTTTAAAAAAAAACAAGAATAATAGTGTATAAAATTATTTACACTTGGCTAAAGTTGCTCAAAGGGTCTTACTCCTCTTAAGACCCGTTGTACAGAGAATAATTGCTTTGGATTAATCAAAAGACTTGCTGCCAAAACTCATCAGAAAACTGTGATATTACAATAGGTTTTCTGGAATTGTGTGCCAGGATTGTACAGATCCCAAAGTAAATGTGTACATTCAACAGGCCAAGCTGTCAGAGGAAATTGTGGAGTAACATTGACTGGGATTTTCCCCGTGGATAAAACCAGTTTGCTATCCCATTGCGAGTTTGTGTACCTAACTCATTCAGTCAACTGAAATTCAACCCCGGGAACATATTGTTCTGTAAAATAAGTTCATCTGAATTTAGAGATTGGTTAAATGGGTTGAACTCCTCTTTGAAAATCAGGAACGTTATTTCCTTTAACAATAACAATCAAAAATTATCTTCAGAGAAAATGCACACAAAAAATAGTCATCCATTTAGAATATAGCTGTAGGGCTTAGATTCTCTAATTTGCTATCAGGCGCAGAATGGTTTAATCACATAAATGATTGATAGTTGTAGTTAAACAGAACCTTAGGCTAATGACGTATAAAACTATAGCACAGTTGTTAACTTATGTTGAAGCTGATTTCTTACAGAGATGATGTCACCTTCTATGGAATTTGAAGTGATTCAGAAGTCTCACTATGTCTCTGTTTTCTGTCCTTAATCTTGTCATGACAGACACATGTCAAGCAGTGCATGAGGTATCTGCTTATTGATGCTAACTACAGCAATAACTTATCTTTGTATATGAGCCAGCCACATGGACATTGGGATCCATAATAAAGGATCCTTTGGGAAGATTCCCTTGTGTTTTTACAGGAAACTACTGTTACCCATTTTGAATATATTATTTTCAATTGAATGAGTAATTCAAAAAACTATTGGAAGTAATATAATACCTCCTGCTTATGTAAGTAAAACAAGTGGAGGCCATTGTAAAAGGATGAGACATAATAGCTACCTCTTTATCCTCAGGGATACCCAAATGATAGAAGGTGGGTTTATTGTTTTATTTGCTTTTTCTTTTATTAGTTCCTTAATTGCTTCAACAGTAAGGCGGCAGCTGAATTGTAGTCACTGTCATTATGCCTCCTTTTTGAGTGAAACATAGTGATGACCAAAAGGGATGAGGGGTTTAGTAGTTAACACTCTGGGCTTGTCAACCAGAAGGTCAGCAGAAGGTCAAGACCAAAGTACCACATGATAGTGTCAGTTCCCATTCTTGCTCTACCTCCTGCCATCCTAGCAGTTCAAAAGCATGCAAATGCAAGTAGATAAATGGGTGTCACTTTGGAGGCGGGATTAACAGTGTTTTGTGTGTCTCAGCAGATAGCCATGCTGGCCATATAGCAATAGCACTTAAGCTTATATAGCACTTTATAGCACTTTACAGCCCTCTCTAATCAGTTTACAGAGTCAACACATTGCCCCCAACACTCTGGGTCCTAATTTTACCAACCTTAGAAAGATGGAAGGCTGAGTCAACCTGAGCTGCTCAGAATCAAACTCCTGGAGTAAGCAGTGAGTTAGCCTGCAGTACTGCAATACTGCATTCTAACCATTGCACCACCACAAAAGTGTCAGCTAAGAAATGGAGATGAGCACCACTCCCCAAAGTCAGACCTGATAGCTCAGGGTAGACCATTACCTCTTTTTTTCCCAGTCATGATCAATGACAACATTTGCCAGCAGAAAGCATTTTCTTCTTTTTCAACAAAAACGTTCTAGAACCATAAACCTACCTATTGCACCAAATATCTTGACTGATAATCCCAATTGTTTTTATTTGCTTTTCCTTTATTTCGCTAATGTGTTATTACCATTTTTTAAAAAAACATGCATTTTACTAAACTATAAAAAAGGAACACCTTTGTTCCTTGTTTCATAGTTTGAAAGATGCTATTTGTTCTTGCACAGATGAGTAAAACAACTCTATACTCTAGTAGTGCAAAGTGCTATTTCTTTGAGACATTGTAGAAGGACTACAAAAGAAGAGCCAAACAGAAGGCAGGAGTGAAACAAACACTACATATGCCCTCGAGCAAACGTTCCCAGTTTGTTCTTCAGAGGAGTTGGCAAGCGGTTTTAAAATTCTGAGACTTTTTTTTGTCCCAGTAAATCTGGAGAACACCAGACTGAGTACAGCTGTCCCAGAGAAAGCCTGTTCATGTTTGGCAGGCAAAAAACAGGAAAGCAAAGGAGGGAGGCTTAAAAGTATAATAAACCCCCTTGGAGAAATTCAATTGCTTTTCTCCCTTTCTTTTTTCCCCCTACCAATGATAGCTTCGTTGCAACATTATTCCTTGCAAAGCTTAAGGAGCAAAGAGGCCAAGTAGCAGTGGGTGAATAGAACTAAATTGTTCAAATGTATTTAAGCTGAGGAGCCATTATTGGGATGGAAGCTTTCAGTCTTAATTGTTTTCTATACAAAAATGTTCCAGAAAGTACATAAACAAGGAGAAGGCTTGTGGCCAAGAAAACAATAAGGTCAGGTCAAAATCATGTATGAATTTCAGCTTCAGCTGCAGTTATGGTAGAAGCTACAACTAGTGGTGGGATCCTACCGGTTCAGACCAGTTCCGCCGAACTGGTAGTGGTTTGGTGGACTGGGTCCCTGGAACCGGCAGCGACCCAGGCCTGGCATGTCCAAAACCGGTTCTCCTGGCGGCGCTGTAGGGGCCCGCCATCTTGTTTTTTATTTGCTTCTGCACATGTGCAGAGCAATTTTTATTGCTCTGCACAAGCGCGTACATGGCACATCCACAAGCAAACTGGCAGTAGAGACTGCCAGAAACCACCCCTGGCTACAACAGATAGATCATTCTAGAAGGTTGAAGATTTATTGTGTAACCAATGAAGTTCTGTCTTGTAGATTTCTTTCTTGGGCTAATAATGTTCTTCTAGTAATGTATTGCCCTCCTAAGAATTTTTTACCTCACTTTCAAGTCTCAAATATTCTACTTGCATTTTCCATGAGACTTTCTGTAAAGATGTCTTATAGTCCTTGCTGCTCTTGTTGAATTTCTTTGATTTGAGCTCTCTGTCCTCAAATGTCAGATCTTCTGGGACATTTTTCCAAGTCTTTGGTTGATTCTATGTAATTTTAATCCCAAACAAACAAATGATATTCCTTTTGGTCATAGAACCTGGACTATCAATTGGACCACCGCATTAATCATTTTAGCAATCACCTTACCCTTTGGGTCATCAAATTAAAATATAGATGCATTGATTCTTCCTGTTTTTTACCATTTTCAAACAAATCAGGAATCAGCCATTCTTGTGTTGCTAAACCACAACTCCCAGCATTCTTCACTACTGGGCAGGCTTCCTAATCTGAGGGGTGTTGTCATTCAGAAACATCTGTGCAGGCCACATATTCCCCACTCTTATGATAAATTGCTACATTGGAATAGAAGCAATTTTGATCATGATTTAAATTTAAGTCAAAATTCAACATTTCCACTCGAACAATTGATTTCCTTTAGACAGTTCAATTCATTAGCACTGCAATTTTAAACACACCACCACTAGAAGCCATTTGTGCAGGGTTATTTTTTTTTTTCTTTTGTCATCTACTTTTTAAAGCCTCCCACATTACAGAAAGCAAAGTACTCCTTGAATAAGTAATTTTGAAGGCCAAGCCTATGATCAGGAATATTTTACAGCTATGGCTGCTGCACTCAGAGAGAATACTGGGACACAACCCAAAACTCCTCATAAATTCAGACACTCCACGCTTCAGTTCACCAAACTTCACTCCCAACGACATTTGTTCTCTCTCGACAATATGCAGTCTCATCAGCTTAAAATTGAAAATCCTACTGATGCATTTGCTGCTTCCACAATATAATTTTCTCAGCATTTGACCACAGATTTCAGCCAATTTATTCTGAGCTTGAAATGACACGTAAGATGTCCCAACTTCCATAGATTTCAATTCTCTTCTTTAAGCTTTCTCTCCATTAACAGGACAATAGACAAAGACTCCTGCATATCTCTTAGGCTGTGAAGTGTTAGTAATTTATTCTGATCAACCAATTAAGGTACAACTCTGCATTGGGATGTGAGCAGAACATTTCATTAAGCAATAATACTGATTTCTTTGCACACATGCATTAGTGGTATGTTGCAATATTACTACTGCTTTCTTGTGATAAAGTTCTGTTGACATTGCCTCTTGGTAGCGTCCGCCGAGTCTCGCCCGGCCCGCCCTGTTCAGGATAACCCGCTCCCTCCTAAATAGGAGGGAGACGGGGAACCCCCTGCAGGGTAAGGCTGAGGAGTATAGTCAGTTCTTGGCGGACAAAGTTGCTCGGTTTCGATCGGAACTGGACTCCACCCCCGCAGATCCAGACGAGACACAGGGGAATAACTGGTAGACCATCTCTGGGTTGAGTTCCAGGATGTTGCCTCCGGGGATGTGGACAAGGCTATGCGAGCTGTGAGTTCCTCCACCTGCATACTGGACCGTGTCCCTCTTGGCTGACTGCCAACAGCAGAGAGGTGACACGAGGCTGGATCCAGGCGGTTGTTACCGCCTCTCTTCGGGAGGGACACCTCCCCACCGCGCTTAAGGCGGCGGTGGTGAGGCCCCTCCTGAAGAAACCGTCTTTGGATCCAGCAGTTCTTAATAACTATCGTCCAGTCTCCAACCTCCCCTTTGCGGGGAAGGTTGTTGAGAAGGTGGTGGCCTTACAGCTTCAGCGTACCTTGGAGGAAGCTAACTATCTTGACCCCTTCCAGTCTGGCTTCAGGCCCGGTTACAGCACTGAAACCGCTTTGGTCGCATTGACCGATGATCTCTGGAGAGCCAGAGATGGAGGCCACGCGTCCATCCTGGTTCTCCTTGACCTCTCAGCGGCTTTCGATACCATCGACCATGGTATCCTTCTGCGACGACTGCGGGAGGTGGGGGTGGGCGGCACTGTTTTACAGTGGTTCTCCTCCTACCTCTCGGACAGGTCGCAGTCGGTGTTGGTGGGGAGGAGAGATCGTCCCCGAGGCCCCTAACCTATGGGGTGCCGCAGGGCTCGGTTCTGTCCCCCCTGCTATTTAACATATACATGAAACCGCTGGCGAGATCATTCGGAGGCACGGGATAAGTACCACCAATATGCGGATGATACGCAGTTGTATCTGTCCGCCCCGTGCCAACTCAATGAAGCGGTGGACATGATGAACCGGGGCCTTGAGGCTGTTAAAGACTGGATGAGAGCTAACAAACTGGTGCTCAACCCGGAAAAGACCGAGTGGCTGTTGTGTTTTCCTCCCAAAAATTCGGCTAGCGTTCCATCAATCAGGCTGGGGGGACAAAATTTATACCCCTCAGACAGGGTCCGCAACTTGGGAGTCCTCCTGGACCCACAGCTGAGTTTCGACCATCACTTGTCAGCTGTGACCAGGGGGGCATTTGCCCAGGTTCGCCTGGTGCGCCAGTTGCGGCCCTACCTGAACCGGGAGGCTCTCACAACAGTCACTCGAGCCCTTGTGATCTCTAGGCTGGAATACTGCAATGTGCTCTACATGGGGCTGCCCTTGAAGAGCATCCGACGACTTCAGCTAGTTCAGAACGCGGCCGCGCGAGTGATCATGGGCGCACCACGGTTCGCCCATATAACACCGATCCTCTGTGAGCTGCGCTGGCTACCTGTCAATCGTCGGGTGCACTTCAAGGTTTTACTTACCACCTATAAAGCGCTCCATGGTAGTGGATCTGGCTATCTGAGAGACCGCCTCCTGCCAATTACCTCCCTGCGTCCCATCAGATTGCACAGAGTAGGCCTCCTCCGAATTCCATCCGCCAGTCAGTGCCGACTGGCGACTACGCGGAGGAGAGCCTTCTCAGTTGCAGCTCCGACACTATGGAACAACCTCCCCGTGGAGATCCGTACCCTCACCACCGTCCAGGCCTTCCGCACAGCCCTCAAGAACTGGCTATCCCGTCAGGCCTGGGGATAGGATTACTCTCACCCCGCCCGAATGTTGAGTGAATGGTGTGTTTTTATGGTTAATTTCTTTTATTCACGTTTCTTTTTCTTTTTAAGTCTTGTCTTGCACTCCCTTCCCTCCATTGTTGTAAGCCGCCCTGAGTCCCCTCAGGGAAAAGGGCAGCATATAAATGTTTAATAAAATCCTAAAAAAAAAAAAATGCAAAGTCAATTTTCTTGTGTAAAGACTTTAGACACAGGAGAGAATAAAGTTCCCTTTTTACCAATTCCTTTTATCCAGTGATAGGATTCATTTTTTTTAGTACTGGTTCTGTGGGCGTTGCTTGGTAGTTGTGGTGAGTCTTGGTGGGTGTGGCGTAGCATGGTAGGCATAGAAGGAGAAGGATACTATCAAATCTCCATTCCCACCCCACTCCAGGGGAAGGTTACTGCAAAATCCCCATTACTCCCAATCAGCTGGGACTCAGAAGGCAGAGAATAGATGTGCCAGTCAGAGGTGATATCTACCGGTTCTCCGAACTACTCAAAATTTCTGCTACTGGTTCTCCAAAACTGGTCAGAACCTGCTAAATACCACTTCTGCTTTTACCTCAGTGATAGATCTCTAAAGCTGGAAGGGGGAATTTTCAAATATTTTCAAACTTATGCATTTTTAAGTATTGCTGCTTTGATTATAATTTTTTTTCTTCACTCGTATTTCAAAGTGTTGATAGCTATTGAATCTTTTAAATGTCAAAGCCCAAATGCCACTGCAAGACAGGCCACATTCTCTACAGAACAATCCTAAAAGGAAAACTTAATTGCAGTCTTATTCCATTGATTTCTGTCTTATTATGATTTACTAAATTCCATTATCATCAGCTGGCAAAAGTGGGTTTGTCTACTCTTCTCTTCCAGTAAGCCATAATTATTTTAATTTGGTAAAATATTTTCCATTGCTTGATTCTTAGCCATTTGGCTAGGCTATGTTCCCTTCTTCCCTCCTTCTTTCCCTTCATCATACCTCATGGATTTTCTGCTCCAGAGTTCATAGAAAAGAATTGACAATGTACTATCACTCCCTTCAGATGGCTGTTTTTCCATCTGAAGAAGCCTAAAGGCCTGTCTCTTGAAACAGCTGCTTCTCTTGCTTAATAGCCATAATTCAAACATGAAAATGAAATGCTTATTCTTAGGACTGCTAAGATTGAGATTGTGTAAAAGGTAGTTTCAACAAATCACAAGACCTTGTAACTCATCAAATTTCAGTCGGCAACAGTGGGAGGAACTGTAAAAAAAAAATAACTTCATTGAAGAAGCAGACATAAAAGAAAGCCAAGAGAAAACAGACTGGCAAAATGAAGCAGATATGTGGCAAAGCAAGAATAAAACTGTAGGTTCCATAGTAATAGTTTCCAAGCCTGAACATTAGTGTAACAAATATACACTGGATTCTTAGTTTGCTATTCTGCTTTTCCCTTGTCATTTTAATAAATATGTGTTGTAACTCTTCTAATAAAAAAGAAAAGAAAATTCTCCAAGTTAAACTTGTAAATCTTTTAAATTTTTCCCTTCCCTTCTTTCTTCTTTTTCTAAAGTACCTATTTAATAAAGTTCACTATGGTTCAGCACAGAACTGGATGCCTTTAAAGGAAATGCAAGCAAGATTATCTGCCTTCTCTTTGCATCCTACCTAAAGTCTCAAAAAGATTATCAGGATTTTTCCTCTTCCTCTGAATTCAATCCACAAAATAATTCATTTCAATAGGACTCTTACTGGACCTGAGCTCAGTGGATTGTGTTCTTAATCTTCTTTTCTCTGAGTCAAATATACCACTTCCTTCAGCCCCACTTATGTGTCTTGCATTGTAAACCCTTGCTAAATCTTTTATCAACTATGTTATTGTGCACAGAATCTTCTTCACTGAATCTTCTCCCTAATCCTAAGATCCTTCTCAGCAATATAACTACCTTGTCATTTAGGGTTTCTCTTTCTTTGTGTTTGTGTAGTTGGATTTCCCCAACGATGTATATAAACACCTTCCAAGTGTATAGAAGTCTGCAAAGTTCCTCATCTTCTGTTGTTTTGAAACCAACAGCCTGCAAATAGCATGAATTTATATGATGTTAGCCCTTGAAATGACAGCATTCTTTTAATACACATCCTCAACTGCTTGTCATAATTGTGTCGTACCTGTATCATCCTAACATCTGCATGCAAGGTGTTTGGGGGTGTGTGCAAATATGCCTTTGACCATCAAATGGCATGTTAAGGAACAGGCAAATATGATCCAGAAGTGACCAAAGCCCAGGAAAACCAGTGGCTAGAGCCCAGATAAAAACCTACACTTGGTTTAATTCCAAGGAAATATCAATTGAGGTGTAGTTAATACAAAACAGTCAGCTATGGTTAATGAAATTGTTTCCTGGTTTTTAAAAATAATTTATCTTCCACATTAAAGCTATCTATACTTGGTGGCATCTAGCTCAAGAGTTACACTTGGGAGTTTGTTGGTCCCAAATTGTGCCTTGTTCTTCTTACTTTGCATGCTAGGAGTATTGCACAAGTGCTCATGACATTTTTGAACAAACGGATCCTATCAGTAATCCCTTAGGCTATCTGACTTTCCTGTAATTAAAGTCCATTGATTTATGTATTCTTTACTGTAAGCTAATCAAAGGTGTTGCCTTCCTACAGTCTATGAAGCTTGGACAGTTCTAAATCCATACAAATACTTTCTCAGCTAGAAAGTACCTGGTCACACAATAAGGGTATCTTTAAATTGCCCAAGGGCATAACCATGGTAGAAAAATCTGGTCTAATCCTGAAACGATGCCATTTCACAGTAGAATAACAGTTTAAATCAGGATTGTGCAACATGTTCAAACTGCTGCAGAATGTATTTAACTTTTGCTGATAATTATCACTTAATTTCACATTCTTCTGGTGCTCTGCTCATATTTTGCTTGTATATTAGAGAAAATTCATTTTTCAAGAAGCTTATGTAATTTTTATGAATCTTGGGTTTCAAATATACTTTCAACCTTTCTAATAGCACATTGTAAACAAATATTAAGAAGTCCTTTGTTTACAAACTGGAATTCTCATCTTGATTTTCTCTTTTAATTTCTGATATTAATTGGAATGTGTTGGAATGCCTATCCAGCGGTTCACCGACAAAAGGGCGAACGACAAACTGCGCCCGTCTAAACCGTGGTGACAAAACCACATATTCTAAAGCGCTCTGACGAATGAGTGCTGAATTGCACCGACAACAGCACTGAGTGCTGAATCGCGCTGGCGACAGAAGCGCGCTGTAAAACTAAACCTAACCCTAACCCTAAACCTAACCCTAAACGTAACGCTAAACCTAACCCTAACCCTAACCCTAAACCTAAGCCTTAACCTAACCCTAAACCTAACCCTAAACCTATCCCTAAACCTATCCCTAAACCTAACTCTAAACCTAACCCTAAACCTACCCTAAACCTAACCCTAAACCTACCCTAAACCTAACCCTAACCCTAAACCTAACCCTAAACCTAACCCTAAACCTAACCCTTACCTTAACTTAAATTGCCCCTCTGTTGACTGAAATTGCCCTTCTGTCTCCGCGCTGTTGTTGGCGCATTGATGACATCGCGGTTTTAGTGACGTGGTTTAGTCGGGCGCAGTTTTGTCGTTCGCCCTTTTGTCGGGTCACGCTATCCAGGCCTAGAGGATCATGAGACTTAGTCTCTTGGCAAAATATAATTGTTTTCTTATATAATCTGATCAGTTTTGATCTCAGTGTGAAGCAGAAGGCTTTCCACTGCCTTCACTTTGCAAATTTCCACCTTCAAATCTTGAGTCCAATCTCACAAGCTTTCTTTGAACATCAAAAAACTCCAGCACTAGCTACAGACATGATCATAATCACGAACATTGCCTTTATTGTCAACCACTTGGAATATCAGGATGCTGTAACATGAGAAAGAAAAAGGAATTGTTAACTTCAATCTGCTTTTTATTAGGGCTATGCAAAGCTGTGAAGGGATGTTTCAGTTCAACAAAGCTTTGATTGATTCAGCCCATCAAAGTAGATTCACAAGCCTAAAAGAGGACATTGAACATTTTTGTGTTCCATTAAATAGCATTTAAAAAAACCCCAAATGATACATAACTTAAATATTTTAATCAAAGATTAAAATTTCAGTATAAGAAGTCTTTCAGATGGAAAATAAAGCTCTTTGAATTCTGGTCAATTTGTATATGCGCCTTTTTGGGGGGTGGAGGTGTTAGACAAAATTAAATCTTCAGGCAAAAATACACTTAATACTTAATATGCCTACCCTAAAACATTGATCAGATTGTTATTAGAAGACAAATTTTTCAATCTGTCAATCTAAGTCTTGTCTTTCAGCCCTTGTCCCATATTAAGAAGTGAGGGACAAAGTGAAACATTTGGTTAATTTTCAGACATGTTGATTTGCCCCTTAATGATCTCAATTCAGTTTAGATTGCTTATAGAACAGGAAAAGCAATACAAAATGGACTGATTTGACTTGAGATTTGGGAGTGTACTAAAACCGTACATCTATAGCAATTAATTATAACTCAATCCTTTATTACCCTGTAGGGAGAAATGATAGTTTCTTATCAAGTGTTTATCTCTGAACCATGAATCAAAATTATATTACAAGAAACATCAGAATATATCAGTTTTAAATCTTATATAATTATTTCCTTAGTATTAGAGGGATGGATGATAGAGAGATAGAAGGATAAATAGATATTCTAAAAGCATCATTGTTTATATTTTCTTGTTTGCTTTTCTCATTTCTGGGCCATATATCATTGCTGGTTCAGAAGTTAAAAGCTTCCTATTCTTCCCATCCCACCCCCAAAAAACATATTTGATAATTCTTTTTTAAAGGAAATGAAACTGATTGTCTTCGTTCTTTGATTTGATCAGATATAGAATACTTATCAGATACAAAGTGAATAAATCATATATAGAGCTTCATTTAATCTTACACTAACTAAAGCATAGTCTCTTTACAATTAATTTGTTTACATTAGAATAAATGTAAACTTCAAAATTAAAGATAACATTTTTCCAAAGAATCAATTACATAGGAATAAATGCTGAGATTTGAATATATTGATGAACTAAATTATCCTTACAGAATCATGTTGAATCCTATCAGTATTCACTTTTCCCTTTGCTTGGACTATCTTGAAAACTCAGCAACTATTCAATTAATACTTTTCTTGAAATATCTTCCGTTTTCAGCTTCTACATATAGAAAACTAGAGCCAGAGCCCATAGCTGTAGGCTGTGATTTAGCTATGAACAAACTCACATTTTAATTTTCCTTCCCTGTCAATTTTGTTTTTAAATTACAATGTAATTTAAATACAATGCAATGAACTCTATTTTGGAAAATAGCTACAGAAAGAACCTGTGACTTGTTTCAACTTTCCTTCTCTGTCAATTTTGGATGTCACAATATTCTTATGGTTTACTCTGTATAGTATGTGTGTGGGGGGGAAAACCCTAGGTGTATTTATTGCAATATACTGGTTATCAAGGGTGAGGTTACCCAAACAACTATATAAAAAGTCCTATATGATTATATAATATACAAATAATCCCCATCCCAGGAGATAAACTACTTTCAAAAGTAGCAAATGATAGGGACCTTACTTACATGACAGAGTCTGGCATCACAATTTTTTAACATTCATGCATATACTTAGTTTTTTAGAATGTCTTATCTACATATCCGTTCAAAACAAAACAACAAACATATTTAATATGTGGCAGGAGTTCATGATGCAAATTATCAAATTGTTGAAAAATAATCTTGCTTAATATTTTTAATAAATATTACATCAATTTTAATTTTAAAAAGTACAACTGAACTTTGTCATGTCTTTTCTCATTTCTTTCGGGGGAAATCCCATCCTAGTATCATTCAAAGGTATTCAAAGGCAAAGTGGATTTCTTGGACATCCCCATTTTTGTCCTTTTTAAAAAAAATGTTTCCTAAGTAGAGATTGTTTCATGTTGTGTTGAATTTTTTTTTCAGGAATAAGGAAGTTTTAGCACAATAGTAGTAACTGTGAGAGGGATCTTGGAGTCCTAGTGGACAACCATTTAAAAATGAGCCAGCAGTGTGAAGCAGCTGATAAAGTAGAAGAATTTGGGTTAGACAGCATCACCACCAGATGGATTCCGAACCGGCTGACCAACCGCACTCAACGTGTAGTCCTCAATAGAAATGCATCTCCATGGAGAGATGTATGCAGTAAAGTACCCCAAGGCTCTGTTTTAGGCCCAGTACTCTTCAACATTTTCATCATGGATTTGGATGAGGGAATAAATAGGAAACTCATCAAATTTGCAGATGACGCCAAGCTGGCAGGAATAGCCAACACTCCAGAAGATAGGCTCAAGATACAGAAGGATCTTGACAAACTTGAACATTGGGCACTATCTAATAAAATGAAATTCAATGGTGAAAAGAGTAAGGTTCTACATTTAGGCAAGAAAAACGAAATGCACAGGTACAGTATAGGTGATACCTTGCTCAATAGTAGTAATTGTGAAAGGAATCTTGGAGTCCTAGTGGACAACCATTTAAATATGAGCCAGCAGTATGCAGCAGCTGCCAAAAAAGCCAACACAGTTCTAGGCTGCATAAATAGAGGAATAGAATCAAGATCACGTGAAGTGTTAATACCACTTTATAATGCCTTTGTAAGGCCACACTTGGAATACTGCATTCAGTTCTGGTCACCATGATGTAGAAAAGATGTGGAAACTCTAGAAAGAGTGCAGAGAAGAGCAACAAATATGATTAGGGGACCGGAGACTAAAACATATGAAGAACGGTTGCAGGAACTGGGTAGTCTAGTTTAAGAGAAAGAAGGACTAGGGGAGACATGATAGCAGTGTTCCAATATCTCAGAGGTTGCCACAAAGAAGAGGGAGTCAAACTATTGTCCAAGGTACCTGAGTGTAGAACAAGAAGCAATGGGTGGAAACTAATCAAGGAGAGAAGCAACTTAGAACTGAGGAGAAATTTCCTGACAGTTAGAACAATTAATCAGTGGAACAGTTTGCCTCCAGAAGTTGTGAATGCCCCAACACTGCAAGTCTTTAAGAGAATGTTGGATAGCCATTTGTCTGCAATGGTATAGGGTTTTCTGCCTAGGCATGGGGTTGGACTAGAAGACCTTCAAGGTCCCTTCCAACTCTGCAATTGTATTGTATTATCTCAGTAGTTGCATTGTGAAAATGTTTATACTGTTTGCTTAATAACTGATAATGTGGCTCTATTGTATTGATGTTCATGGCCTTTTCAGTTCACCCAATATTGTCACTCTCTTTTCTTTCCCCACCATTAGCTTTTGGGAAATTCCCAGAGACTTCTGTTCATTCCAAAATCAATTTGAACTGTCAGTTACACATTGCCTTGAACCAAATAAGTCATTATAGATGTTAATAAAATATTCACTGAATCGATTTTCAATTCTTATTCTCTTTAGAATCCGTCGTAACATACAAGGTCCAGGAGCCGCTTTGACACAACATTTATGTTTCTTTTTCTTTTGTATTTCAAAGCTTTTAATGCTATTTCAAAATACAGCAAATACTGTAGGTTGGCAAATATTTAAACTTAAATTCTTAAATATAATAGCAGAGGTGTGTGTGTGTCTGTGTGTCTGTTTGTGTGTGTGTGTGTGTGTGTGAGTGTGTGATATTTCTTCCTGGAACTATGCAAAATTCCCAAGCTCTTGGAAGTTCTTGAAACAGGAATCTATACCATCAGGCCTGCAAAAAATAAAGAGGGATCAAAGTTAATTTCTGCTTTGGATGTTCCACTGAAGGGAAATCAACAATGTGCAATATACACAGCATCTCACCTGAACTTGTTTAATCAACTATTCCCCAGTTAGGATCTAGCTAATCATCTTTTTTTGGTGGGTGGGGATCGGCTGGAACCACTCAGTTGTTACTTAGTCCCAACAATAAATTCTACATGCCTTGCTGCTGTTACATTAATATCCTGTCTTTCTTTTGGGAGTTTAAGGAGAATTACATAAAGGTATGTTTTACAATTATCTACATTTGCATCCCTTTCTTTTAAGAGAAAGGGACTTGTTTAAGAGAAACTACTTGTTTGCTTGAATAAGTGCTTCCCTCAATTAAAAAGAAGAGAAATCTGACCTTAGTCTTGGTCACAAATTCATCCAAAGCCTCCATCAATTTAGCAAAGCATGTAATATGTTCTGTTAGGCTTTTTATTATCCATGGTGCAATTCATTCTGTGGACATCTACATTGCATTACCACACCCTTTTGTCCATATATGTGTATGTTTCTGTGTGTGTGTGTTTTACTCTTTCCTATCCTTTAGATTTGACTATTTGAATATGGTCTGGAGCGTGTGGGGGTATCTGCATGTACTATATTATTACTTTCACACCCACACTATTTGCATTAAATACAATAATTGTATTATTTCCCTCCAGTTTGGTAGCAGATCAACTCAGTCAGTGCATAGGGATCAGATGAAAAATCATAACAAAATCAGAAAAGACAAACAAAATTATTTTGAAGCCCTTTTTAATTAAACAAATTAAAAGACATGGAAAGACCTAGTGGTTAAGGATCTGGGCTAAAACTATGGAGAGCTGGTGTAAGTTCTTCTCATCCTTAAATTTTCATTGGAAATTTGGGACAAGTTATTTGGGCTGTTCTGAGAATAGGTTAGAGGAAAAAGTACTACAGGTAGTCTTCAACTTTCAACAGTTCATTTAGTGACATTCAAAGTCACGAAAGCATTAAAAAGTGACTTATGACCATTTTTCACACTTACGACCATTGTATTGTCCCTAAGGTCATGTTACTAAAATTCGTATGCTTGGCAACAGGTTCATATTTATTATGGTTGCTGTGTCCTGTGGTCAAGTGATTCCCCTTTTGTAGCCTTCTGACAAGCAAAATCAATGGGGAAGCCAGATTCACCTAACAACAGTTCAACCAACTTAACAACTGCAGTGATTCATAATTGGGGCAAGGAAGGTTGCAAAATGGGGCAAAATTCACTTAACAAACGTCTCACTTAACAAGAGAAATTTTGGGCTCAATTGTAGTAGTGAGTTGAGGACTGGCTGTATGCAAGAAAAATAGGATATGCAGCTAACAAATTTGAAAAACAGAATCCAAGTAGCAGAACATGTGCTTCAAATCTTGCTCAGTAAAATTGAAAAAAATCGTTTAAAGGCATCTGTGGGGGTAAGTGATAAAGCAAAAACTGTTTTCTTTATTTGCATCTGTTTATTGCTACTTTGGAGAGCTACTATATCATCACACACACATACACACACACATACACACACACACATACACACACACATACACACACACACACTAACCTGCTGTATATAGCTCAACAGCCTGTTGGGATCAGTTTGCAAAACCCTTTGCTGATAAAATTGATGGTATTTAATCTGACTTGGACATGACTGTTGTGACATTTCTTGAGCAAGGATCTGAATGTGCAACTTCTCCAGCGAGATTGGATCAGTTTCAATTACTTCCTGCAAAGGAAGCATAAGAATTGCTTTTCATATCATGCCAGCCAACCTCACAGATTATGTCTGTGTGTTTTTTTTTAATGTGTGCATGTTTGTATATGTGGCACACTGTAAGTATGGAACACCTTTTTCATATTCAGCATATTTAGGCTGCTTGTGTTTATAGTGTACTATGACATTGACTGATCAATGTGAAAATTCTACCTTTAGGTTTTATGAATCAAATTTCACTTGACTGATTTCATTCAAAATCCCAGCTATTGCTTTTTAAAGCCCAACATGGCTTAGATGCTGGCTATTTGAGGAAGCGGCTCTTTTCATATGATGCACATCTGGTCATCTGAGAAAGTTTCTCTACAAAGCTCATCTGGTTGCAATTCCGGATCATGTCTTCTCTGTTTTTGCCCCAGTTATTCAGAATTCATTCACCAGGAAACTGAAAGGTCTAATCCTTTTATACTATTTTTATTATCGGTTCATTCAACAGTCAGCCAGATGTTCTGACTGGATTTGGTATTTTTATCCACCCATCAAGTCCCCCTCAAGGACCTGCAATAGGCAAATGTGGATGTTTAGTGCTGATATTATTTGCTATCATTATTGCCATTGAAAAATAACTTTTAGCCAGCATTTAACTACTGCTTGGCTTATATAGATTCTAATTATTGTTTTAACAGATTTTGACTTTGCTTTCACCAGAAACTTCAGTATTTGACTATAAAGCAACAAGAATAAATCAGTAAACAAGTGTAACCTTCAGGAACTTGATCTTTTGTAAGTGAAAAGGATTACTGTCCTTTTTCTAGATTAAATATATACAGATGGTTTGATTTTATGTACAAAGAAGGAGTAGAACAGAACAAGGAACAGATGAGCTTTTGTATTTGAAATGTGAAAAGGTAATCATATATAAACTTAGAAATAAACAAACATAACATTTTGTTTTCATTAAATGTACAGGAATAAATGTTTACATTTTCCCAGCAAAACCTCTCATTTGCTGTTTTATAATAAGATGTTTGGTGTTGAAGTAGATGATAGGTGCAAATGCTTATACTGTCTGTGTTATATCTTGGCCCAATAATGAGTAGTGCAAGATAGATTGGTCTTAAATGATGATAATGATGTTATCCATTCAGTGGTGTTCAATTCTTGGTGATTCTATGGGCCAGATCTCTACACATCTTCCGATCTTGCACTATTTCTTTGATTTGTTCTATGTTCTGGCAGGTGTCAGCTTTGATGGTGTCCAGCCACTGTGTTCTTTGTGGCCTGGTTTCCTTTTACTGCTAATTCTTCCAAGCATAAAAGTCTATAGAGATTCTCAGTCATCCAGGTCATGGTTGTCCCAAAGGAGCTTTTTCAGGAGGCAACTGGACTTTCTTGTTTTTCATTTTGAAGACATTTTGCTTCTCATCCAAGAAGCTTCTTCAGCTCTGACAGGATAGTGGGGAATGGTGTGGGAGTAGGAATGGATTTCCAACTAAGATGGGGGGGGGGGCACGGGCAACAGAAAGGGAGCAGAAAGGGAGCCCTTGGTGGTGGAAGAGGCAGCAGAGATCGGGGCACAAAAAAGGCACAAAAAAATGAATGGATTTCCAGAGAATAATTGCAGACTACAGGAACTAGGAGCACTACTCAGGTGAATCTGAGGATGCAGATAAACTTCAAAGTGCTTCAATGATCATCTAAAAGGATGCAAATGTCCAGCTGTCTGCAAGGAATATAAATCCTTCCATTCCCCATTATCCTGTCAGAGCTGAAGAGACTTCTTGGATGAGAAGCAAAACGTCTTCAAAAGGAAAAACAAGAAAGTCTCCCAAACATACTGGTAATTGCTTTCTCCAGTGAATTTCACCACATGACCTGATAAAATAAGTGAGACATAGTGGTGTGATTTTGCCTTCCAGTGACATATTATGCACTCCAGTACTATTGGTTAGTGATATTTTGCCCTTCATAGTGTGGGAAGTTAACATCCAGCCCTCTCCCAGAAGAATAAAATATCCTAGGAAATATTGAAAAGGCAGAATATTTCTCTGGATGTGAAAAGAAAGAAACATGTTTTAAAAGACAGAATAGCTGCCTGTAGCTTCCTGCCCATCCCCACCTTGTTAATGGGCCATTAAGAAGGCCAAGCTAGTCCACTTTACATAATGAAGACGTCTCCACTGCAACTACAGGAAAGCATGATAATATTGTCCCCAACTGACCACATGGCATCTGAGAACTCAAACAAACCTGGATTCAAAACACAGCCTAGAGAGTAGCCCCTGCATGGCCCCGTGGGAGTCTGACAACCAATCAGAATACATTTCTTACACAGGAACAGGAAACAGAGAGTGGGACTGAACAGGTTATAAAATGCCTAGCAAGCCCCTCCCTCAGCCCTTCTCTTCTTCTCCACCAACACTGAAGCATGTGATCACCTTTTCTGTTCAGGGCTCAAGCCATGTGGTCCTGTCCAACAATAAACCATCTTTCCAAGCAGCCGCCATGTCTCCAGTGTCTTTTTCCCCACTTGGAGCCGAACCCAGAAGGACATTTCTTTCAACAATAGAAAGCAACTATTGTTCCCACAATGGGTAGATTCTGACCTTTGGGGTGCAGTGATGCTACTGTAGTGGCATTGAACTTCAAAGGATTGGAAGAAAGCTATTGTGGTTTCCAACACTCTTCTGGTAGCACAAAGAAGGCTGCACAATACTATTTATCTCACTGTTTCTGAGAAATAACAAAATCTTTAGCCAACATGCCACATGGGGGTAACACTGATTTCAAACTTTCTCAGTTCTGAGGAGTCACAGCATGGGGTAATGGCTGTTCCCAAAATATCTATGCCTGAAATGTCAGCATTATATTCAGTCATTACCAAACATTTAACTTACAGGATATTTATTTTATTTTGAGCAAGAGAATCACTTACTTCTCTGGTGTGAAAAATTGAACTGTACAAAACCTGAAGGACAGTGCTGCCTGAAAAATCTTATCTTGGCAACACGTATTTGTTTAGAAGGTACCGTGTTAGGGAAAATATACCTAGGAAATATATAAAATAAATTGAAAGCATTAAATACCCAGCAAAGTGGAGTTTTAAAAGCTCTGATGTGTGCTAGCCTGCTATTCCCATCACCAAAAAAAAAATCAAAAGAGAAAAAAGTATTTCGCAGAACCCTTTGAAAAACAGATGCAGTCATTTTTAAAATCTTTTCTTAAATGCAGCATTTCTTAAACTGCATGTAAATAAATAAGAGAGGGTTTTTTTTTCAGAAGAAAACTCAACGAGGAGTATTAGTGCAAGTCATATCTCCCTTTCTCATATTTACATTCAGAATTTTAATGCCACTTGACTCTGAACTCATTCCAGTAAAGCGGAAAATTAATATTTTAATATGTCTACCTCTCCAGCAACTAGAAAGAAGCAAAGTGGAAAAAAGTCAAGATGAAAATATTTTGCTATTTAATACATATATATTAAATATGAATATGAATAGCTCCCTAACATCTGAAGTCTGCCTGAGGATCCCTTTTTGTTATGTAGCTAAATCATGGCAGGAGACATAGCAGCAATTATTTTCCAAGTATCCACCAAAAGGAGGAACAACTCATGATTTTATTTCCTTGCAAATATTTTACTGTGTCAGTCTGAGGGCTTCTAACGTGCCTGAAAAGTCCTTGCCCAAAGAAAGAAAATGCTGATGAGATGGCACCAGTTTTCTTGAACTGAGGAAAAGGTTTGCTAGTCACAAACAACAAATCCAGCTTGGAAACTTAGCCAAATGCTTGTCTGGCTGAGGCAGTTTGAAGACTGAAGTCAGGGCACGTTGTAGATCCATGTGTCCTCAGAATTGTTGCTATTTCTCCTCAAAATAAAAGTATGAGGAATGCAAGCAGTTTTACTGCTGTCAGAATAGGAAAGTGGCTTGATTGTAATACATGTTTTTATACAGACATGTTGCCAATATTAAGGAATATCCCTAGCCTCCAGAAAGGCTAATTATAAAGCCAAGAACTGCAATCGTGATATCCTTTTATTTTTCAATTTAGTTTGAATTGACAGGGATTTCAAGAACTGTGAAGAGACAATGACAATGTTGGCTAATGTTAGGGATGTGGTTGCCAGGAATTGTGTGAACTTTGCCCTCTACCTCTAGCTCTACCAACATACCTCAGAATTAATTTGAAGCAACCTTGCTATTTCAGCAGTGAGCATCTCTTTAAAAATAAAGTAGGAAAAAATTAGTCCCATTAATTCAGCAGGAAGTGTTTGAAGTGCTAATGGAAATCCAAACTGCCATGTGTGAGCCTAACCTATGATCCTTCTAACTGGGGAAAAAAGGCAGGGAAGAGATATGAGCTCCATAGCCCCCTGCATTCCGAAAGTGTTTATGATTCTTGGAAGAAAATAAAACCTGTCTTTCTTAAAATATAGGCATTAACCATTTCTTCCTACTTTGTCCAGCAATGCTAATTATCCTTCACAAGCTGTCAACTTATTTCAATATCCTCAACAAGCCTTGCTTCCAAAATGATATTCACTGAGAACATTCAACTGATACTAAGAAACAATTTTAAGTTAACCCACAAAGTTTTCCCTGTCATTCTTGAGGAATTAAAAAGAATTCTACAATGAATCTCCTGAGTTAAACTTGCAAATGTTGCTGCCAGTAGATATAAGGCATAGAAGAATTGCACTGGGGCAAATTAGGGTTTCATTTAGTATCTAAGTTGAATAAGAGGGGTGGAGGCAAATAGATCTATCTTATTATTTATATTTGAATTACTTAAATTTTAAAGAGCAAATTGTGCTTACAACAGAGTTGGATACTTTGAGGACTTCAAAATCCTTGAGGACTTCAAAGTGGCTTCAAGCAACATGGAAAAGACCTCTCCTCTTCTTCAGTGTTTTCATGGACAGGAAGAAAGATAAAAATGCTGAAAGACAAATCCATGGCTGTGATTGAGGTGAGATGAGGAAGCAGAGAATGGGGGGGGGGGGGGCAAGAATCCTTCAGGACTGGAAATTCTAAGTGCTGGCAAATTTTCTGCATATTTTAAATTAAATGGAAGCCAAAAAAAGTGGGGGGGATATGATAACTGTCAACCAAATAGAAACATTGGTATGATCAATGTCATCTTACTATATTCCAATAGCATCATGTTCTGCTGGCTGAACGTTCTTATGCTAAGTTATGCATTGCTATGCAATGCTATGCTATGCTATGCCATCCTTTCTCCCCCTTTTCTTCTCTCTTCGGAAAGTATTAGCGAAGAATGAGACTGAAATATATTCACTGCTAGTGATATTTCTACCCCATATGCCTTTAAACTGATGATGTTTCCTTAGATGAGTCAATTTTTTGGTTCATTGGTGCTGGAATTATCATTCTTTCTTTATTGTCTTTCTGCTGCCAGGCAAATGCTTCTTTATTTACTTAGATTAGTTAGACAAAAAAGGGGGGGAAATAACTGAGACTGCTATCTATGTCAGGTTATTGAGATAAGGAATGACCAATCATGCTGTTGTTTATCTAAAACAAAGCTGCTTAGGAAGAGAGGGTGAAAAAATGTTTTTTTTTAAAGTGATATTGCAAACATGAGTAATTATTAGTTATACACATTGGTTTAACTCACCATGTTTGCTTGCATAAATATTTTCACAGAAAGGTATTTCTGTCTGGGAATATTAAAACATCCTGTGTATGAATAGGCAATGTTAAGTAGAAAAGGTGCCCCAAAATATGTTACTTTGGCATATTGTGAATATTTATTTCAGGCAATGATCACCAGCATGAAAAATACTAAAATACCATACATATGATCATTCATCAATGTGATTTAATTTATCATGTATGAAAAGTAAATGATTCCTGTGAAATAGACATATTTGGATATTAGAAATCCAGATGTGGTAGAATCTTCAACTGCAATAATACAAGAGCTATCAATAGATATGAACTAAATGTAATCCATTCTAATATTGGTTGCAGGAAAAACGATTTCACCAATAGAGTAGTAAATGTGTCGAACACCCTACTACTGATCCTGTTGTTAGTTCCTCTAACCCCCATATCTTTTACCTTAAGCTGTCTACCGTGGATCTTACTCATTTCTTAAGAGGTCCCTAACGGGGCATGCATAAGTGCACCAGTGTGCCCACCATCCCTGTCCTACTATCCCATTTATATGTACTCTCCTTATGCGTTTATGGCTATGCTTTGTGTAGAATACTCTAAAATATTCTGAAGGGCCAGCAACAGCCTATGCTGCGCCCTGATTGGCTGGGACGCAGCATAGCCTGTTGCTAGCCAGCTAACACCCCCTGATTGGCTGAGGTACTGCGTCAGCAGTTGCTGGACAGTACTCGGCTCCTGATTGGTTCTAACAGTTACAAATTCCCTATAAATACCTTGGCGCGGTCCCTGTGGGTTTGAATCGCTGTCATCTGTTCTTTGTGTTCAATAAACTTCTTGTCTTTTTGAATCCTGGCTCCTGCGTCTTCCATCCGCCCTCAATATACAAAACTTTGCTTATTTATATCCATTTATTTGTGCCATTTTTTCATGCGTTTTCATATTTCTTTCCTTGAACTTGTTGACATATAAAATTAAATAAAAATAAAATAAATAAATCACCAGCTAGAGGAGAGAGAAAGGTAAAGAAGGGGGGGACTCTAGTTTGGAGTCACTCTATGGGAGGACACATAAGAGGCCAAACTCTCAATGGGTTTAGCTGCCTGTTCCCAAGAGAATGCAGTTAGTTAGTTAGTGAGATTCTTATAAATAGATAATGATAATAAAGAAACTATTTGGCCTATTCATTGGAGTTGTTCTGTTTTCTTGCACCTGACACCAGACCTCTCCAGAAGAAGATACTACTTTAAACATATGTCTACTGGGGAAAAGTTCCATTGACTTTCATATTGGTCAAGACCCTTGACAATGCAGATTTGCATGAAAGCCAACAAACAAGTCATAAACAAGTTGGCTTTTATTCTTCTGATTGTCTCAAGCACTATGTAAATACCTGTAGGAAGCCAAAATTTTGAATTTATATTAATAAGAGATAAGATTTATCAAGAATTCTCATATATGAAAACTTCAGATTGTAATCCCTGAAGGGAATTTATGTCCAAAACATAATAAATGCTTAACCTATAGAATGTTCATTAATAGTTGTTAATAATCTAATTGGATTTTACTTCATATATGATCTAGTTGAGTAATGGAGATGATAATGATGATGGTAAATCATTTAAAAATATTTGCATCTCTTCAAATCTAAACATTGCTTATTGTTAGGTATGCATTTGCTTTAATATCAGATCAGTTCTCTACTATAACTTTCATATGAGTTCAAGAGCAGCTAAGAAATATTTTAACGAAGCCTATTTTGATCAAATGTTAGCAAAATATCAGGTTTTCAATTAGAGGAAAAATGTCTGAAGGGTTTACCTCTTTCAGTTTGCAAGCCAAATGTAAATGTCCTGTCCCCATTCATTTGTGGGTTTCTAAAATAGGTAACATCATGATGCTCTATCAGCAGTCAGATCTGACTACGTAAATATATAATTGGAAGGTAAATTATTCTATATAATTCAGAGGAAGGATAATCTTATGGATCCGCCATATGGAATATTCCCAAATTATTTATAATAATAGCCTTTTAATGAAGATCATGACAATCTATTACTGTTTTAACTGATTGTGAATGGATATCATAGAAAATTCAGAAATCCATCTGAGTGAAAATAATGTTTCCTGAATAAGTAAACACTTACAGAAAGTGGATGCTTTAAAAAACATCTTCCCCTGTTTCAAGACAGAAATGAACTTTATGAATTTTCCACCAAATGGAGCAGAATATGCATTGTAGGATGCTGCTGCTGCTGCTATTATTATTATATACTTTATTCATTAAATATGAAACTCAGCCAACTGAGCATTCAAAAATGCATTACAAATATCATTTGAACCTTCCTGAAGCTGGGATTGGAGCTGCTGGATATAAGGGGTGAGTCAGAGAGACAAAGAGACTGAGGTGGGGGCCCTTTAACTCTATATCATTTGAACCTTCCTGAAGCTGGGATTGGAGCTGCTGGATATAAGGGGGGAGTCAGAGAGGCAGGGGCGGGGGCCCTTTAACTCCATTACATTTGAACCTTCCTGAAGCTGGGATTGGAGCTGCTGGATATAAGGGTGAGTCAGCGAGACAAAGAGACCGAGGTGTGGGCCCTTTAACTCCATATCATTTGAACCTTCCTGAAGCTGAGATTGGAGCTGCTGGATATGTTATGTCTGAGACTGGGCAAACGCAAGGTGTCAATCATCTCCACCTGATGACAGGATTGGTCGTTCAATGTAGGTGGCACCTAAGGAAGCTAACGTTGTTCTGATTGGTTGCCAGTTTGACAGCTCCGATATAAAAGAGCTGTCAAACCGGAGTTTCTCTGTTCTGTCATGATTTGTGCTTAGTTGATGTTGAATAAACCTTTACTGTTGAACGGATCGCCTCAATCAAGTAAATAATATTAGTACATAATACTGGCGACGAGGAGTAGGGAAGAAACTTCGCGTAGCCTAGCCTATCGATAGCAGTGATTTTTTTTTTACTTAAAATGTCGGCTATTCCGACTTTTGCCCCTTTCTCCGCCCAGAAGGAGTCATGGGAAGCTTTTCAGGAAAGATTTGAGTGTTTTTTACTGGCAAATGACTTCACTGAAGTGTCAGAAAACAGAAAGAGGGGTTTCTTCCTCAGTGCTTGTGGCCCAGAAATGTTTAGCATGGCCAGGGCATTGTCAGTATATACTGTTCCGTGGGATACTTTGATGACTAATTTGAAACACCATTACTCCCCCACTCCATCAAAAATAGCACGTAGACATGCTTTTAGACAGTGTCTACAATTAGAAGATGAGTCAATTTCCCAATATATGGCCAGACTGAGACAGGAGGCGATTCCTTGTAAATTTAAGGAGCTAGATGATGCTCTATTGGAGCAATTTGTATGTGGGGTGAAGGACATTAGGCTGCAGCACCGCTTTTATCAAAAGCTGAAACACCAGAATTAACACTACATACAGGCTGCTGTAGACAAGGCTAGAGCCACAGAGCTGGCTGACAAGTCTACAACACAGATTCATAATAGGCATAGTGGGGCCCCTCCACCATTCTATCTTCCTCCACTACCCAACAAATTGGGCAGGATGATTACAATTCTGATGGTTCTGAGCAAGTCGGCCGTGTCCAGTCAAAAAATTACCTCAGGAGGGAGTCGGCCAAAAAACAAAGTGATTTGCGGGGGCAAACACCTCCGTTCCACTTGTCGCTTTAAGAAGACTGTATGCCGACGATGTGGCCATTTAGGCCACATAGCAGCAGTTTGCCGGGTGAATTTGACTGACCAGACTCGCCAAAATGACCGGGGCTCTGGCTACCATTACTCCAAGCCTCCACGAAACTGTATTAATGAATGCTCAGCTGTGAATGGTGAGGAAATGACTGAGGACTGGGTCGTTCAAGCAGCTTCTGAATTGCATAAGGGTTCACAAAAACTTTTCATCACTGTACGTATTGAAGGGAAGCCGTGCCGCATGGAGATAGATACTGGCTCCACTAAGACAATAATTTCCTGGCCATCCCTGCAACAACTGCTTCCATCGATCTCCAAAGACCAACTCCAAGCCTCCACCTGCCGCCTGCGCAACTATCAGGAAAACGTGATTCCTGTGTTAGGAGTCACATCTGTCCTCATTGAATTCAAGTCCTTCAAAGCTCGGCTGTCTCTTGTCGTCGTTGCCACACCTCTGGCTACGCTGTTGGGCTTGGACTGGTTTCAGCCCCTTGGACTGTGAATTGATGGCGTGAACTCTGTGTCCAGCGCCAATGACTTTGATTCGTTGACCGCTGAATTTGCTGATGTGTTTAATGATGCCTTAGGTAACTACAAAGGCAAACCCATCGCCCTTAATTTAGACCCAAATGTTCCCCCTATAAGATTAAAGGCTAGGAGAATTCATTTTGCCCTAAAATCTAAGGTCGAGGCTGAAATTGATAAATTGGTAGCTTGAACCTGTTGAATACTCACAATGGGAAAGCCCTATTGTTACCCCTGTGAAGCCAGATGGGTCCGTTCGTATATGTGGGGACTATAAGTCGACCGTGAATAGGGCGCTATATTCGCACCCATACCCCGTTCCTGTGGTGCAACATCCTTTGCATTCATTGGGGCGTGGGTGCATTTTTGCGAAGTTAGACATGGCCCAGGCGTATCAGCAGTTACCTGTGGATCCGGCCTCTGCTAATGCACAAACAATTGTAATGCATAAAGGGGCCTTCCGCTGCACCAGGCTGCAATTTGGGATTTCTGTCGCTCCGGGAATATTTCAAAGTCTTATGGAGCGGCTACTCCAAGGGCTAGACAGAGTGGTTCCATATTTCAATGATGTATTGATCACAGCCTCTAGCAAAACAGATCTCATCATCAAAACACGGAACGTCCTATACAGATTTATGTCAGCAGGATTGAGGCTTAAGCGTTCTAAATGCCACATTGGGGTTCCTTCCGTCGAATTCTTGGGATTTTTAATTGACAGCAATGGGATACATCCCACTCCAAGCAAGATTGAGGCTATTCAGCAGGCCTCCACCCCCAGTTCAAAGCTTGAATTACAGGCCTTTTTAGGGCTCTTGAATTTCTATGCGACGTTTCTGCCGCACAAGGCTTCTGTGGCGGAACCATTGCATAGACTCCTGAATAGTACAGCTACCGTAAGGGTGAGTCAGAGAGACAAAGAGGCTGAGGTGGGGGCCCTTTAACTCCATATCATTTGAACCTTCCTGAAGCTGGGATTGGAGCTGCTGGATATAAGGGGTGAGTCAGAGAGACAAAGAGGCTGAGGTGGGGGCCCTTTAAGTCCATATCATTTGAACCTTCCTGAAGCTGGGATTGGGGCTGCTGATATAAGGGGTGAGTCAGAGAGACCAAGAGACTGAGATGGGGGCCTCAGATTATAGAATCATATATCTATAAACCAAAATAGCAATAATACATTCTGGATTAGTGTGCTTGAGATTGTGATTTTATTTTATTTCAGAATGACCGGCTTAATTCAATGTAATAGCTGTTTTCGCAGTACTCTTTTCAAATTTGGATACTGTCCCCTTTGTAAACAAATTACTAGTCTACATTGACAGATTACCTATCTAGAATCTCTAATCTGTACTCTCCAAGCAGAAACTAGGTATCTACTTCACCATTCCACTCTATGGAGATGCCACACTATCAGCCCCCTCTACCATAAAGATCCTGCAGGAGAAGAGCAGTCTGGACAACCGTGGGATCCAGCAGGTTGAGAGCTGTGAACCATAAACACAAAGCTTTTATTGTGACTCAGAAAAACAGTTATAGCACCCCTGCTGACCTTAATGGGGACACTAAAGAGATAGGTCAAGGTAGTTGTGATAATGATGACTCAAATAAGCAGGGGATCATGGTCCAAAATGAAGAACTTTCTTCGGAAAGTCGAAATGGGGAACCAGGTATCACACATCAGTCGCAGAAGAAGAGCAAGATATGCAAAAAGAAAAGTCACCTTCTGGTTGGTGATTCAATCTTAAGGGATGTAAATTTAGGAAAGGATATGGAGGTTTTAAAAGAGGCCAGGTGACTGCCAGGTGCTACTGCCAGCAGAGACAAGAGGCGTATTCTTAAGATAGTCAAGAATGCAAGTAAGGACTGTGAGGTTGATGCTATTATACATCTTGGCACTAATTATCTGTCCCAGAAAGATGTACTTTCTGTGCAGAATGATTTCCATAACTTGGGGTATGAACTTAATAGTTCATACTTAATATGTTGTAGGCTTATCTTTTCAGAGGTTTTACCAGTATATAAGGAACAAAAAGGGAAGGGCCAGCGTGTAACAGCGTTTAATGTGTGGCTAAAAGAGTGGTGTAAAAGGGAAGGCTTTGGTTTTATTAGTCATGATGCCTGTAACTGGTCCAATGAAAAACTGTACAAAAGAGATGGTTTGCACCCATCCAAGAAAGGGACTGAGTTACTCGGCATTAAATTCACAGATTTTCTGGATAAACATTTAAACTGAACAGCGAAGACAGAGAATTAATAGAAACAGCCCATTTCTGTCCCCAGCAAACTAAAATTCATAGTGTTATAAGTGCATGTAACATAGATGTTTGTGCGGGTAAGATTATCACTCCTGCTGCCAGGCAAAACCAAGCATTTAACAGTGATTGCCATACCATGTGCATGAATCATACAAGTGGCAAGAAAATAGGGGCAGTCAGGCATAACACAGGTTATGTAGACAGTAAACACAAGGTCAATCAAAATGGACTCAAATGTCTATACACCAATGCACAGAGTATGAGGAATAAATAGGGCAAATTAGAATTTCAAGTAAAAGAGGGCAGATACAATATTATTGCCATTACAGAAACTTGGTGGGATGAAACCGACAAATGGAACATACAGCTAGAACGATTTCAATTATTTAAAAGAAATAGACCAAATAAAAGAGGAGGTGGAGTTGCACTATATATAAGAAATAACTACATCTCTACAGAAATAGAGCACAACAATGATGAGAACTATCTTGAATGCATTTGGGTCAATATTAAAGGTTGGGGGGGGGAATGACATTGCGATAGGTCTATACTACAGGCCAACCAACCAAGCAGAGGAGGTAGATGAACATTTTGCTAGTCAGCTAACTAAGGTATGTAGGAAGCACACCACAATAATAATGGGAGATTTTAACTACCCTGACATCAACTGGGAAACAAACTCTGCACCAAGTGGAAGATCCAACAAGTTCCTAACGAATCTAGCAGACAACTTTGTTTCCCAAAAAGTGGAGAAGGGAACAAAGGGATCAACCATATTGGACTTAATTCTCACTAACAGAGAGGAAATGATGGACGGTGTTGAAGCCACAGGAACCCTGGAAGCAAGTGACCATGCAATATTGGAATTCAACATTATGCAAAAACAAGTAGTAGAACAAAGTAAAACTAGAGTCTTGGACTTTAAGAGAGCTAATTTCAATAAACTTAGAGAAAGCTTGGGAAAAATTCCATGGATGAGAATCCTCAAGGGGAAAACAACTTAAGAAGCTTTGGAAATTTTGAAAAATGAGATTAAAAAAGCCCAGTCTAGCACAATACCATTGAAGAAGAAAAATAACACCTCCCAAAAGAAATCAGCATGGCTGCATAAAGAACTTTCTGACAAATTGAAAGACAAAAAAGATAAGTATAATAAGTGGAAAGAGGGTGACATAACTAAGGCAGAATATCAGCAAATAGCCCGAGTCTGTAAAGATGAAGTGAGGAAAGCTAAGGCTCACAATGAAGAAAGGCTTGCCACAAAAGTAAAAATTAACAAAAAAAGCTTCTTCCAACATGTTAAAAACAAGAAAAAAGTTAAGGAAACAATTGGTCCATTGATAAAAAGCGGCAAGAAGGTGACAAGCAACAGGGAGAAAGCAGAACTGTTTAACTCATGTTTTGCATCTGTCTTTACACAAAGGGATAAAGCAGTCCAATCTATCAAAAACAGCACCACAAAAATCAGATTAGGAAATTGAAATAGGGAAGAAAATGGTAAGTGAGCACCTATCTACCCTAGACGAGTTCAAATCACCAGGACCATATGGATTACACCCCAGGGTTCTGAAGGAACTGGCAGATGAGATCTCAGAATCACTGAACTATATCTTTCAGAGATCCTGGAGCACCGGGGAACTACTAGAGGACTGGAAAAGAGTTGATGTGGTTCCAACATTCAAAAAAGAAAAAAAATAGATCCAGGAAACTACAGACCTATCAGCCTGACCTCAATACCAGGAAAGATTCTGGAAAAAATAATCAAGCAACGAATTAGTGAACACCTAGAAGCAAACAAAGTAAGAGCCAAAAGCCAACATGGGTTTGTCAAAAACAGATCATGCCAGACTAATCTTATTGCATTCTTTTATAATGTGACAAAATTAGTGGACCAGAGGAATGCTGTCGATATAGTTTAGTAGGACTTCAGTAAGGCATTTGATAAGGTAGACCATAACTTACTACTAGATAAAGTAGAAGAATTTGGGTTAGACAGCATCACCACCAGATGGATTCCGAACAGGCTGACCAACCGCACTCAACGTGTAGTCCTCAATAGAAATGCATCTCCATGGAGAGATGTATGCAGTAAAGTACCCCAAGGCTCTGTTTTAGGCCCAGTACTCTTCAACATTTTCATCATGGATTTGGATGAGGGAATAAATGGGAAACTCATCCAATTTGCAGATGACACCAAGCTGTCAGGAATAGCCAACACTCCAGAAGATAGGCTCAAGATACAGAAGGATCTTGACAAACTTGAACATTGGGCATTATCTAATAAAATGAAATTCAATGGTGAAAAGAGTAAGGTTCTACATTTAGGCAAGAAAAACGAAATGCACAGGTACAGTATAGGTGATACCTTGCTCAATAGTAGTAATTGTGAAAGGAATCTTGGAGTCCTAGTGGACAACCATTTAAATATGAGCCAGCAGTATGCAGCAGCTGCCAAAAAAGCCAACACAGTTCTAGGCTGCATAAATAGAGGAATAGAATCAAGATCACGTGAAGTGTTAATACCACTTTATAATGCCTTTGTAAGGCCACACTTGGAATACTGCATTCAGTTCTGGTCGCCATGATGTAGAAAAGATGTGGAAACTCTAGAAAGAGTGCAGAGAAGAGCAACAAATATGATTAGGGGACCGGAGACTAAAACATATGAAGAACGGTTGCAGGAACTGGGTATGTCTAGTTTAAGAGAAAGAAGGACTAGGGGAGACATGATAGCAGTGTTCCAATATCTCAGAGGTTGCCACAAAGAAGAGGGAGTCAAACTATTCTCCAAGGCACCAGAGAGTAGAACATGAAGCAATGGGTGGAAACTAATCAAGGAGAGAAGCAACTTAGAACTGAGGAGAAATTTCCAGAAGTTGTGAATGTCCCAACACTGGAAGTCTTTAAGAAGATGTTGGATAGCCATCTGTCTAAAACAGTATAGGGTTTCCTGCCTAGGCAGGGGGTTGGACTAGAAGACCTCCAAGGTCCCTTCCAACTCTGCTATTGTATTGTATTGCTAATGGTTGATATGGTTTTAATCTTTGGTGAGATTCACAGCCTCTGGGGCTGGTTGGTAACTCAACAGCTTGAGTCCTAACCAAGGACCTAGGAACTGTTAAGGTAATGTCAGAGCTTTTCCAAGTAGGGTGGTTTTTTTTTTCAGAATCAGAATCTCTGATAAATAATGACGACAACGACAACTACAACAACAACAACAACAACCCCTCCAAGGAGCTTTGCCTTGTCATGGTGGAGGGACCTGCACGCTCTAATGATCCTAAGGGATATGCTGAACAGGTACAACCATATCAGACAGGTCTCAGGTGAAGGGCCAGACAAAATTTGCTCCACAACCCATTCAAATATGGTGAATACGAAAAATATGAAATTTATGCTGGTTGAACCGTTGCTCAGATTAACAAGGATTCCGTTGGGCATTCTTCGCAAAATGAATTAAAGGGCTCAGTTCCCTCTGCTAGGCAACCAGGGCATGGAGCGGACAAGCTACTGGAAGAAAAAGTGAAAAAGCTAAAAATCTGGACTAGGGAAGAAAACATCGCTATTAGGAAAGCTTACTATCAGTCTGAGCCAGCAAAACATGGATTTCAAAAACAAATGTATCAGATTTGGAAGGTGAACCACACGGACTGTGATATCAGTGAACAAAGGCTAATGGACCAACGATGTGTAATTCTAAGCAACAAATTTTTCACTACAGCAGAATTAATAGGAATCGAAGAGAAAGCAACTAATGGTCTGAGTATCTGATTGACAAACTAATCCTAAAGAATTCAAAGAAAAGACGAACCAACCTGTTCATGGCTTGGATAGACTATAAGAAAGCATTTGATTCTGTTCCCCATAGCTGGATCAAAAAATGACTGAAAATCTTTGGCATCAGCAGCAACATACAAAAATGGAAACTTCAATGAACCTCTGGAAAATGAAGCTTATAGCTAATGAAGAAGTACTGGGTGAAGTTGAAATTAAATGAAGCATTTTCCAGGGCGATTCCCTTTCACCCCTACTTTTTATACTTTCAATGCTATCACTGACAATCAATTTGAAGAAGATGAACTATGGATACGAACTTGCAAAGAAAAGACTGAAAATTTCGCACTTGGTGTACATGGATGATTTGAAGCTGTTTGGTAAAACAAAAGGTGAACTGAATTTATTAATTGAAAGCACAAAAGAATTTAGCCAAGACATTGGTATGCTGTTTGGAATTGACAAATGTGCAACAATGGCAACCAAAGTAGGCAAGGTCATAGAAGATGATGGAATAGAACTTGAGAAAGAAGAAATGATAAAGGCAGTAAAACCAGAAGAAGACTACACGTACTTGGGGATTTTAGAAGCCTCTGACTTAATGCACAATAAAGTCAAGGAATTAACTTCAGCCAAATACATTCGATGAATTCGCAAGATATTAAAGTCCAAATTGAGTGGAGGAAACATCATAAAAGCCATAAATACCTGGGCTATACCTGTGATTCGATACTCTGCAGGAATAATTGACTGGACCCAGATGGAGTTGGACAATTTGGACAGAAAAACAAGGAAGCTTATGACAATGAATCATGCTTTACAACCTAAAAGTGATGTTGACCGATTATATATACCAAGAGCAGAGGGTGGTCGAGGACTCCTACAAGTAAAACAGACTGTGAAAGAAGAAAAACACAGCTTGAATAATTACATCCAGAAAAGTGAAGAACCAATGATTAAGGAAGTAAATAAAGGAGGCCTTTTAAAGACAACTAAGTCAAAAGCTGAATATAAGAAAGAAGTAATTGAGAAGCAAGCTGAAAATTGGAAAAACAAAGCTATGCATAGCCAATACTTGAAAATTATTGAAGGCAAAGCTGACCAAAAGCTAACTTGGAACTGGTTAAGATCAGGAGCACTGAAAAAAGAAACAGAAGGCTTTATTTTGGCAGCTCAAGAACAAGCCTTAGCCACAAACTGCATGAAGGCAAAAATTCAACATGTTACCACCAACAGCAAATGTCGCGTCTGTAATGAGAAAGATAAGACAGTCAACCATTTGCAGCAAAATTTCACAAACTGACTACCTACAATGCCATGACCATGTTGCTAAGATCATTCACTGGAAATTGTGCCAAAAGTTTGGATTTGAGTACAGCAAAAACCACTGGGAACATCAGGTTCAGAAGATTTTAGAGAATGAGAAAGTCAAGATCTTGTGGGACTTCAGAATTCAGACTGACAGGCACTTGGGCCACAACACACCTGACATAACAATAGTTGAAAAGAAAAAAGTATGGTTCATTGACATTGTAATACCTGGAGATGCACGAATTGAAGATAAACAGCAAGAAAAAATCACAAAGTACCGGGACTTGCAAATTGAAGTTGAGCAACTGTGGAAAAAGAAATTGTGTGGTGTCCCGATTGTAATTGGAGCCCTTGGAGCAATAACTAAAGGGAAACTAAAAATTTCCAAATACCTCGCTATTTGGAAATTTTAAATTTATCAGACTTGAACATTCTGATTCTACAAAAAACCACCCTACTATATACTACTACTACTACTACTACTACTAATAATAATAATAATAATAATAATAATAATAATAACAATAACAACAACAACAATAATAATATACTTTATTCATTAAACATGAAACTCAGTCAATTGAACACATTCAAAAATGCATCACAAATACCATTGATTGATGCTAATGGTTGATATGGTTGCTGCCGTCTTAAAATATACTACTACTACTACTACTACTACTACTACTACTACTACTACTAATAATAATAATAATAATAATAATAATCTTTTAAAAATTTTAGGTATTGTTTTGCCGAATAGCTTGTAAAATAAACATCAAAGTTCCTAAATACCTCATCAAATATAGTTTTTTAAAATGACAATCCCACAGTTCAACAACTAACCTTTAACATGAACCTTTAAACACAGACATTAATTTTTTTATTTTATCATGTTTGATTTTTGTTTGTTTTTCTTTTTCTTAATGAGAATTGTACCCCATTTTTTCTTTCAAAAGCACAAAAAAGTGTTGTGATCAATCTTAACCCTACAATGGCAACCAAGTCAACCTGAACAAAAATTGGGAAAGGATATGATAACTGAGGTACCAACAGAAATTTCATTCTCAGTATTAAGACTCATATTCAATTAAGCTTCGTCAAGCAGCTGAATAGTTTCAGAATTTCTCCTAGCTCTAAAAGAGACAGTTTTCTTCTGGATCCAATCTGGGTCAGTCACTGGGGCCAGACCCAGATTAGATCCTGATATTATCCTGGGACACATAACGTATATTTGCTTTCATTCATGAGTTTTCTTCTGCTCAGTTTCCCAGACTTTTTCTAATACAAAAAAGTTAGTTGAACATTTCAGTTCAGCACTAATCTGGTAAATCTGTCTCTCATTGATAGATGCCTATTCTCATTAGTATTATTTGATCTTACTTCCTCAGACCTTGTTTGCTCACTTAGGTGCTTGCCAGAACTGAAAGCATCAACTTCAATGGGACCCATATTTATCACATCATAAATTGCATAAACTTTATTAATTCTATAAATCAAGTAAGACAAAATTAATCAAGGAGAACTTTCCAGTGCATCTAGTGAGACTTTCTCTAGCCAGTGATATAGAACCTAGTAGCCTATATGTTTGGGAAAATTAAATAAAAATGGTGATTTCTTTGAAATATCATAAGAATAGTTCTTTTTAAAGCTCCCTCTATATGACAAATGCAGGGAAATAAAATAATAAATGAATAATTAGAAACCAATGAACAATATACTTGCAATATAAAACAGTAGACTTTAATACATAGTAATATTTTTCAATTTAGAATTGAATTCTTCATGGTTTGGTTTTTCACATCTATATATTAATCTTTCATAATGGAGTCTATATGATTCCAAATTGTTTGTAAACGGTATACATATTTAACATAGAACAACAATTATTGTTTTGTTCTACTTCATGAAATGTATAAATGTGCTTCCAAAGCTGTGTCTTTCAACAATATTATAGAGTCAGTGGGATGGAATGGAATGGAAAAAGCCCAGAGTCTCTTACATGAGAAGAGTGATGTAGAAATTTAAATGAATGAATGAATAAATCCAACTAAGGATATTAGTCATTTATGAAGATATTGAAGAGTACTGGAACTAAGATGAAACCTTGTGGTATTTCACTACTTACTTCCCTCCATATAGATGTAGTACCATTAACGACTACTCATTGAGTACAGCTTGTCAGCCAGTTACAAATAGATTTGGTGGTGATGCTGTCTATCCTACATTTTTCTAAGTGCTAGAGCTATTGTCCACCTCCTGCTTGCCATTCTCCTTATGTATTTGGCAAGCAAATGAAACAACTCAACTTGCAAATTTATTTTCATGACATGCTGAAATGCCATATTGGACAACTTTGCTTTCCATCCACCCTTTTTGGCAACTGCTGAAGTTCCCAGATATTGTACCACCAAAATGTGGTAGTAAACCTCCAATTGGCAAGATATCATTTCATGCCAAATTTCAGATCAAAACTGGATAAATGTCTGGCCAAGAATTGAAATGTCCTCATTCACAATCTAAATTCAGAGGTTCAATCACACAATTGGGCTCATTTGTAGGTGCTCTCTGCTGCTCAGTTGCAGACATTTATGTCACAGAATCACAATCCAGAGTTATGGCAAATTGGACAATTAGGCAAAGAGAGACTCTCAGATTCAACATAAAATGTTAGTAGCAATTCTTTTACAGACAATATATCTTCATATGCCAAGACATCTAATTATTATAGCCTCCTTTCTTTAGGTCAATTTTGACCAAATCATTGCCTTCCATTGACATGGCTAATGAATAGCCAAAGACTCCTTTAGAAATCAATTTTAGAGACAAATATTAATGATTTGTAATATGAAACCCATTTTTAAAAGTTATATTTTGGATATATAAATTATAAGACAGTTTGTGTGTTTTAAATTGTCTCTAGAATCTTTCTGGCTATTCTTTGTAAAAAGGTACTGGCCAAAGAGGATCACTAGCCTAAGCTCAAACAATTTATATTCTCATTATGAATGCTGTGCTGAATTCAGACAACAGCTCACCTGAATCCCAACCATAGCAAAATATAAATTGCTTGTTCATGAATCTAAATTGCAGACAAAATCATAGCATTACAAGCCGTTCTTTTCTTAAAATTGAATGATGATGCTAGATATCTGCTATTTGAAGTATTAAAATCACTCAGATGTAAAATTGCAGGCGCAGTGTCAAGTACCCTATGTTATTTCTATTCTTTATTCAGATGAAAAATATGAAATTTTTTAGACATCTATGGAGTGACATCAAGGATTTTTGTGCAGGGACATACAAATAGCCTTTTCTTTAATGTATAACATAAATATTTTGGCCGGGACCCCAGAGATTCTTGCTAATTAGGGTTCTTCTGATACGAAACCTGCTTATTTACATTTATCAGAGGCTCCACCGTATGTATTTAAAAATTCCTCTGCGGTAAGGGTTTTGTACATATGCTGCTAGCATATACTTTCTGAATCTTTGAGTTCAGGTGAGGAAAGATATCATTTTACCTGTAAGTAAAGATACATTTACAGCCAACAGCTTTTATTCACGTGCTTATGTATTTAGAACCCAGACTTATGGAAGAGATTAAAGTGAGAACCAAGAAATTAAAAAAAATTCTGAATAGATAGGCATCAAATACATTTCAGGCCATCTTTGTATTATGCTTTCTTAATGTCCAAATTCCAAAATACTACCATCATTTTCATCATAGTATCAATCACAGCAAAAAGGAAATTAGAAACAAAACCATGTTGTTTCCATTGTATTAAGTTGAGTGGAAAATAAAATATGTTTTTCAGTAGATTCTAAGAGAACAGGTGGTACTCAGGTGGTACTCAATAGTAAGAGATGCTGGAATTTTCCAGAATAGCTAGGGTGTTGCACTTCATTTTAAATATGTAACGGTGTAAATTTTGGAAAACTAAACCTATCTGTTTCAGTAGTAAATGAGAACTGTATCTCAATGAGCCAATCTCCTATTGGTTTATTAAGATTTATAGAGAGGAATAACCCCACTCAAGCGATCTGGATTGGTACTCATTAATCCACCAGGGGTTTCAAATTTGAGATCTTTCATTTTGAGCAAATTGTAATGCAGATTGAAAAGTAGACTTGGCAATACATCCAGTACCTGGATCAATACACTTTCAGGGGACATAGACAAACACACTTGTAACATGTTTTGAAAATATGGAATATCAATGTTAATATCAATGTTACTTTCTAGGGTTTGAAACACTCTAAAGAATGTCAAAGAGAATATTGGCAACCTTAGCTTCCAGAAACCGCTTTGGTCGCATTGACTGATGATCTCTGGAGAGCTAGGGATGGAGGCCATGCTTCCATCCTAGTTCTCCTGGACCTCTCAGCGGCTTTCGATACCATCGACCATGGTATCCTTCTGCGACGACTGCGGGAGATAGGGGTGGGCGGCACTGTCTTGCAGTGGTTCTCCTCCTATCTCTCGGACAGGTCGCAGTCGGTGTTAGTGGGGGGGCAGAGATCGTCCCTGAGGCCCCTAACCTATGGGGTGCCGCAGGGGTCGGTCCTATCCCCCCTACTATTTAACATTTACATGAAACCGCTGGGCGAGATCATCCGAAGGCACGGGATAAAATATCACCAATATGCGGACGATACACAGTTGTATCTGTCCGCCCCGTGCCAACTCAATGAAGCGGTGGACGTGATGAACCGGGGACTGGAAGCCGTTAAAGACTGGATGAGAGCGAACAAGCTGATACTCAACCCAGACAAGACCGAGTGGCTGTTGTGTTTCCCTCCCAAAAATTTGACCACCATACCATCACTCAGGCTGGGGGGACAAAATTTAAACCCCTCAGAAAGGGCCCGCAACTTGGGAGTCCTCCTGGATTCACAGCTAACTTTTGACCACCATCTCTCAGCTGTGACCAGGGGGGCATTTGCCCAGGTTCGCCTGGTGCGCCAGTTGCGGCCCTACCTGAATCGGGAGGCCCTCACAACAGTCACTCGAGCCCTTGTGATCTCTAGGCTGGAATACTGTAATGTGCTCTACATGGGGCTGCCCTTGAAGAGCATCCGAAGACTTCAGCTAGTCCAGAATGCGGCCGCGCGAGTGATCGTGGGCGCACCACGGTTCGCCCACATAACACCGATCCTCCGTGAGCTGCACTGGCTACCTGTTGGTCCCCGGGTGCACTTCAAGGTCTTACTCACCACCTATAAAGTGCTCCATGGTAGTGGATCTGGCTATTTGAGAGACCGCCTTCTGCCAATTACCTCCCTGCGTCCCATCAGATCGCATAGAGTTGGCCTCCTCCGTATTCCATCCGCCAGTCAGTGCTGACTGGCGACTACTCGGAGGAGAGCCTTCTCTGTTGCGGCTCCGACACTATGGAACAATCTCCCCGTGGAGATTCGTACCCTCACCACCGTCCAGGCCTTCCGTACAGCCCTCAAGAACTGGCTAACCCGTCAGGCCTGGGGATAATCTTATTTCGCCCCTCCCGAATGCTGAGTGAATGTTGAGTTTTATTGTCTAATTTACTTTGTGCACATTTCTTTTTTTGTATTGTCCTACACTCCCCTTCCTTTTTTGATTGTAAGCCGCCCTGAGTCCCCTCAGGGAAAAGGGCAGCCTATAAATAAACTACAAACTAAACTAAACTAAACTAAACTGCTGCTACTGCATGCAAGGTCAGTGTGTAACAAGACTTGATTTAATTATTTAATTGATTTAATCATGGATGTGGAAGTCTTATTTTTTGATGATAAGATTAATGACATATATTTATATCTCCACTTTTATTCCATATACATGGTGAGTCAACAGCCCTGTTTCAGGTCACATAGTCCCCTCCTAGGTCACGAGAGACCAGAACACCCTCTGTGTGGTCATTGTGAGGATTATTCTCCACCTATGTTAGATAAGTCCACTTGGAGTCATTCAGAGTAAATTTCTGGTGATCCAAATTCCCATGGAATTAGCTGAGATATGGTCTTGCTCAACTATCTGAATTAAGTACCAGACTCCCAATGATAAGTATGTATGTATGCATGTATGGTGTGTGTGTGCATGTGTGTGTGTGTGTGTAATTGGGCTGCTGCAGGGTTCTTTCCATATTTTGGTCTAGATAAGGGAGGAATAGGCTATACTTTAGTGAGACACAGCGCTGTGGATTTTATTCCCTGGATCTGACAGGGTATCAGTTCCCCAAGTAGGGTTGATACACAATCTGGGAGGGGGTAGAGATGAGATTCATGGCTTCAGATAGAGCAGCCTTGGGCAAGTGTGCATTTGCACACATCCATCTGGTACACCTATTGTGTGCCAGTTCCTAGATTAGGAGGATTTGCTTACAATCATTCATTGTTTGATCACTTCATGATACATTTAATATGAACTTGCCTTAAAAAGCATTCAGAAGCTACAGCTCCTCCAGAATGCGGTGTTATGGGAAGTTTAAGGTATAAAACAATACACCTATATAACATCACTGTTATGTGAGGGGCATTGGTTTCCGAGTGTGGTTCAAGGTTATGTTATCTTTAAAGCCCTACATGGCAGCAACCAGGACATTTAGAGACCACCTCTTCCTATTAATGTCTATTTATCCCCACCAGACATGGAAAGATGCTCAGTGAAACAAAGTCATCTTATTCCTAAGAGGCTTGTCTTCTCTGTGATAGACTTATTTGGTGAATCAGCCCTTTCCCTGAGGTTCAGATGGTTCCATACTTTCTTTGTTCTTTCCTAAAATTTTAGAACTTGGTTTCTGTGCTTTCTCCTGCACTGATTGAAGCATTGAGAATTTTTACCTGGTGTATTTAATTATTCTTTTTATTGTTATAGTTTTTATTATTCTTTATTATTATTTGATTAGGAGGAGTGGAGATACAAAGTTCCAGAATGGTGATTTATGGATTTGCTGATTAAGAAGGATTAAATATGGGAAAAAGGGAAATGATGTAGCTTTAAAGCAGGGGTCACCAAACTTGGCAACTTTAAGACTTGTCAATTCCCAGAATTCTCCAGCCACCTATGGGAGTTGAAGTCCACAAGTCTTAAACTTGCAAAGTTTTAAGACCTCTGCTTTAAAGAGAAAGGGGGGAAGATAATAACTCTGTTTTTAATTGTTAACAAAGAAGTTTCTTTATATATTTTCCCTTTTCTTCTTTTTCTAGTTGTACTGTTCTTCATACTTTTTCTTATCTTTTCTCTTCTCCCCCTTACTTTTTACTTTGTATTCATGTCGCCTTTCTACTTCTGTGAGAATCTATTTTTACAAAATGCAAAAGAAACAAATACCTGCACTCTTATATGTGACCATAAATAAACTTCATTGAATTGAATGAGAGCAAGTGGAAATAAAATTACATATTAAAAGGAATGCTTCAGAAAGGATTTAAAATAATAATTATCTGATTGCAAACTTGTTTGTGAACAATAATTAATCAGGACATCTTAGAATTCTCCTTTCCAGAATCTTGGAAAGAAAGAAAAGAGACCAATTCTGAATCAGTACTACCTTTCAATAGCCCAGAAGATAACAATAATAATTTTCTAATATTTAATTCTGTTTTATTTAGCAAGGCCTGAGAATAATCAAATCATTGCGAATATCTCAAAGGATTTCTTTCAGTGTTTGGATTAATATATTCTAACTTTTTCAAGTCCTTACCAAACATAGGGCATAACAGTTAAAACTTTTGTCTGAAATGCTCTAAATGTCTTGTAATTCAGACACATATTCTTAGATTATTATTTCACTGGCTGCACACTAATTTGATACAAGGTGGATCTGGCATACATGTGATCTCAAAACATGTTCTAAGCTTAAACAAATGTGACCCTAATTCAACCCTGTGACTCATCCCTTTAAATATGACCCAGCACATTGTATTTATCTGTGACTCATCTTTTTAATTCTAGTTCTGGACATGATTACCTGTCTATGAAGAATCTCAGTTAAACAAGTATTTTCAGAACAGGAGATGAATCCAATCCAAGGATTGCAGATATATGAAAAAGAAGCATCACAGCTAAACATACCATTTCAGGAAAAACAAATTCCTAAAAAAAATACATTGTAAGTCTGCCAGTATTAGTTTATCAACAATTGGTTTTTAACTCAATATTAGAAATATTAGGCTTCTTCTCATTTCTAAGGTGACGTGGTGGCTCAGCAGTTAAGACACTGGGCTTGTTGGCTGGAAAGTTGACAGCCCAGGTTTGAGTGCCACGTGACAGGTGAGCTCCTATCTTGCCCCAGTTCCTGCCAACCTAGCAGTTCGAAAGCACACAGATATGATTAGATAAATAGGTACCACTTTCATGGGAAGGTAACAGCACTCCACGGCATCATGTTGGCCATAACCACAGAAATGTCTTTGGACAGCACTGGCTCAGTGGCCTTGAAATGAAGATGAGCACTGCCACCTATTGTCAATTATGACTAGCAGAGTAAAATTTGCAGAGAAACCTCTCATTAGTGGCAAATATATGTTCATATCTCAGGTGGAGGATGAGGATGAAGGTTCATTCTCTGAGTTTGTGGGTTGGTTTCCTAACATTTTATTACCAGGGTAGATAACATCTTCAGTGGAGTTTAGAAATGTCAGTGTCTGTATTCTTCTGTTTATAAGGGCTTCAGGTGTGACTGTGTCATGATGGGTCAGTTGTGAGTCATCGGTGAAAAGAAATAGCCAGTGAAGTCACAACCCCTGCTGGAGATGTATTCCAAAAGATAAAATGGAGGGGAAAAGCTTATGCTTTCTCATGTGCTCTTCTTGAGTGGAGAAAAAATTATGATAAGGATAGTTTCTTAAGTTTGCTTATAACTGCTCATAACAACTTTCCTGTAAGTTGAGACAAACACCAATCCGATGGCTATACGATGGAAGTGACAATAGAAAGGCAAAGAGTTGTTTCATAAAAGACATTCAGGGCCAAGAAAGGAAAGGGAGAATTTAGGAAACATGTAATGTAAAGTTTTATTAAAAATGAAAGGAAAAGTATAATATAATAATGGAATATTATTGCATCGGTGTTTGTATTCAGATTTCTGTTTGAAATATTGAAGAAATATTCATTGCCAATAAGTACACCTAGTTATTGCTTCATAAATTCAAGGAGAAATAAACTAATTTAATCTACAGTGTCAAATTTTATACCAGGCAATAACAAATTTCTATGTCTGTCTTTCATTCATAAATCTAGTTGATTGGCCTTGACCAAACAAAACAAAATGTCCTCCTTTTGAGAAAAAAATGTATGAGGTTGAAAATCTTATTTATAAGTGTTTGTGCATCAGCAAAAATGTAACACAAAATAATTTCTTGTGTAAGTGATTGCCTGGAAGGCTGCTTGGTGGGGCTGAAAGGTGAAAGGGAAGTAGTATGCTCCTTCCCATATTTGGGCACACCAGGTGCTTTGACAAAAGAATAAAAAAACTGTTTGTGTGTGTGTCTGTGTATGTATGTATGTGTGTATGTGTATATATATATATACAATCTTGGCATTCTGTGAAACAATATCTTATTCCCATTTCTGGTATCTCAATGTGTAATTAATAATATACCTCTTTAGAACTGTTTATGTTTATTTATTTATTATTTATTAATTAGACTTATATACCGCTTCATAGAGCTTTCAGCCCTCTCTAAGCGGTTTACAGATTTTTAGCAAATTGAATCAGCAAATTGCCCCCACGATCTGGGTCCTCATTTCACCCACCTCGGAAGGCTGAGTCAACCTTGAGCCGGTGAGATTTGAACCGCTGAACTGCAGATAACAGTAAGCTGAAGTGGCCTGGAGTACTGCACCCTAACCACTGCGCCACCTCGGCTCCTTTAAATTCTTCATTACGGAAAAAAAATGAAAGCAAAGAGATATAATAATTTAGGTTTAAATATTATCTTTGAAGTTTTACACTATTAAATCATCAAAATCTACCCAGGAATTAACAAATAATAAACAGAGATTTGGCTTGCATTTCAAAATAGGCTATGGCTTTTCAAACTCTAATGAAATACATGATTATCACATCACAAGTAGAATCTCTGCGAATGCTTATTAATACTTTCTTTGTATGATATATCCCCAGAATATACTAATGTCCAGGTTCTGTTTTCTGCTTTTAATGTAGTTATATATACATGTAGCATTTATTTGTATTCTGGAGAAAATATAAGAATCTTAAATATGTCAATGACATCTCCAATCTGTACACTTGTTGTCAGGCAACAATGCATCAATTTTAGAAAAGTAAGAATATTGACTACAAAGCTAATATATATTTTTATTTACACACTTTTCATCAATTTTTTATGAACTTTTCTTAGGTAAATAAGCACAGAACAGCTACATAAACCACTGGTAGTTATTTATAGTTAAACCCCCCAAGAATGGGATATGAAAAGGCTACAAATGTGTTAGAAGATGATCAATATTGATACATAGTCCGATCAGAGTAAAATGTTCATACATTGAATTTTTATCCCTGAATGGAAAGATACTTGGAAATCTTTATAGTTAAATATTGTAGAATATTCTTTGCTCAGCAGTTCTAGAAAATGCCTTATTAGGAAGATATTGCCCTTGTAAGAGGATTTAATTGAATCTCTAGTTCATGGGTCTCCTGGGACCAAAATCTTAAAATTATATGGCAAAATTCTATTCAGCTGTAAGTTGGTTTCAGTGCTAAGGGAAAAAAACGGGATAATTAATAGCATAATTTTTATATGTTAAAGCTTATGTTACATTATTTACTTCAATTTTATATTGTTTGTACCATGTTCTGTATATATGCAGGTGAGCACTGGTCAGTGATTGCAGTAAAAATTAATTAAACTAAACTGAGTTCAGTTGGATGGATAGTTTGATATAGCTATAGAATGAAGAAATGATATACCTAAAGAACAATGAAGAAACAATCATTTAAAGGATGAAAGTAACATATGTTCATTGTACCATGAAAAGGTATTCCTTGGAGTCCTGGTTACTAAACAAAGAAAGGGGAAGAAATTTATTTTTACAGGTTTTAATATTAATTTATCCAATTACATTAAAAAAGAAATCAAGGGAGCAAGCATATAATTATATGAAAGGCAATTACTTTCATATATATATATATATATATATATATATATATATATATATATATGTGTGTGTGTGTGTGTGTGTGTGTGTGTGTGTGTGTGTGTGTGTGTGTGTGTGTAATATATATGTGTGTGTTACATTTGTGCTGATTTGTGTGTGTGTTACATTTGTGCTGATAAATAAAGGGAGATTAGTATAGATCTATTTGAAGCTATTTAGCTCTCATCAACTAGCCATACCCTTACTGGGAATTGAACCTGGGCGGTAATACATATCAGGCAGGTATGTGACACAACACACACACACACACACACACACGTGTGTGTGTGTGTGTGTGTGTGTAAAGCACAGATAACAAATAAGAACACAAGTATTATTCATTCAAGGATTCTCCCAGAATAATTCTGCATTACTTTTTCAGCTAATGTCATTTTCCAAACATTTAAATACTATTAACCCAAGAAATATGTCCTTTAAATTTGCATTGCTTAAGTACAATAAATCTTACATATGACAACAAAAAGGGGATTGTACATTTTGTATTTTGTCTTGAGAAAAATAGATATTAATCCTATACCACATTAGAAGTAATACTTATAAACTGTTGAGTAATTGTTTTCAATTTCTTCAAAAACCTTTAATGAAAATGAACAACTATATGGACATTGCTATGAGATGTGGCAGTAGGCATTAATTTAATAATATTACTATCCATAGCATTGCATAACATAATTTTGGAGTCAATCCTTGATGATTTCTTGGAATAATGTTAAATAATTTAAAAGTAATTCATCAAGATATCCAAAAAGATATCATACTTCTTTAAGTCTTCCAAAATAACCTATTTGATATTTGATATATTAATTATCACATTCCTTTGATATTTAATTATGTATATTTATATATTTTTAATCTTTATTTATTTTAGTGATTGATAAGATCTCATGAGTTTATGATTTGGAATAGTAGATATTCATTTCTTAATATTCAGAATAGTTTTTTCCTAACAGAGTAAGAATTAACGCTAACACTTTGTATTCTTTGGTATATTGAATAGTAACTCTTACAGTTGAAAAACATAAAAGTATTATTTCAGGTCTGATATACCTAATTCTCTATAGTTTAATTTATGTTAAAATTAAAATATGGAAAATTAAATATATAAGACCTGAAATATTACTTTTGTAGTTTTCCCAATCAGGAAGGAAGGAAGGAAGGAAGGAAGGAAGGTTTATTGTTATTGTTTCTTGCCATATGCTAATATAAAAACTACCTGAAATGATTGCAAATGTTCAAGCAGGCTCAGCGTTTTGGAAATAACAGACATTTTAATTTCAGCTTTTCTGCCAAGAAATTAAAAAGTTTCTCTTATGACTTTAAGTTCTGTTTAAATTATTCATTGAAGAAGGTCATAACTGATATATGTTTAATTAGTATCAATCTGTTATAATAATTACCTAATAACTAAATCAACCTGGCTAATATGAAATCCAGCTGATGCTTGAAGACCTTTTTGCAACTTTTAAATTCATTTTGTTAGTTTAATAAATGTAGATCAAAAATTACCTCTACTTCTTCTAGCATATAAAATGTATTCAGCTGAAGTTCTAAGGGGGTGATATGTCTATTGTTTGTTTATTTTATTTCTACCCTTCTCGATCAAGAGTAGGGACTCCCAACCCCTGGACTGTGGACATCTACTGGTCTGCAACACATTCGGAACAGGTCCACCCAAGTGGTGGGTGAGCGTGCAAAGCTCCATTTGTGCATGCACAGGATTAGGTTGCACGTGCGAAACCATCTATTCCTCTCCCCCACCTCTACTGCCAACTGCCACAACCATCCACCGCCACTGCTGCTGTTACTCTACAGAGCCAGAAAAGTTAGAGACTGCTGATCTAGAGCTCAATGAAGAATGAGGAATAATCCTTCCTCCTTATTTTCTTCATAGCAACAGAGAGATGGGTTCCTACCAGTTCGGACTGGTTCGGCTGAATAGGTAGTAACTTGGCCTTCCACGCCCCTGAACCAGTTCTCTCGGCAGCACTGGAGGTGCCGCCATCTTGTTGCTTCTGTGCATGTGCAGAAGCAATTTTTTAGTATTGCACATGAGCACATAGCACGCATCAAGCATGCACATGTGTGCTACTGCCTGAACGAACCGGCAGTAGCAGCAGCCAGAACCCACCCTTGTAGCAACATGATTGGACTGAATGGAGGTCACAAGTCCCCTTACATTTCCTAGGTCACCTAGGTCTTCCCAGCCCAAGTCGAACACTTTAGCCACTTAGTTGCACCGGCTATATTAGGATTTTGAATGAAAAAGATATATATGTATGTGGCAGGAAAGGGAAATTACTGTTTAGATGAATGGGTAGTAATTATATTACTTCTAATTTGAATTAACTATATGTAAACAAAAGCTTTATTTGCTGATAGTAGTGAGCCCAAAGCCCCACCTAATAAGGGTGCACACTGCACATGCTGCCATCTTGCTTTTCTCCATATCACATACACATTTTCATTGAAAAATATAGACATAATTACTTATTCCTCCTTGAACTTGAAGCAGCCTCTATTTTTTATTTCCAGAAGCTGAAATTTGAGGACACAACCTGAGAGTTTCAAGTGTAGTTTGTAGACATCCAAAGATAGCTATTTCCATTTCAGGTAATATTGAAGCCTCCAAGTGCAACAGATAGGTGAGGTGGGCAGGGCAGAGGAAATGAGACATGGTTATTAAGCTGCCATCCTGGTTTGGCACAGAGACAGACAAGATTTTAAGGGTACATTTACAAGATGATTACAATTGGAGACTTGCCTATCTGCAAAAAGGCTTCTTGGTAGGCTTTGTCAGTCTCAAAGTACTAATTCATTAGATAACATAAGAATTTCCCAGCAATGCCTTCAACTATTAGAATGAGACTTTCTAGGTTTGGCAGGCAAGTAAATATGATGCAAGAGATTAATAGACACCAAAGTAGGAACCTAGATAGGCTGCACCTGTGGATACTTTATTGTGTATTCCTGGCTTAATTTGTGAGAAGCCAAGAAGAAAATAGGTTTAATCTGTAGTCCGCCTTAGTCACTCCTTTTTTAAGTGTGACTTTTAAGCATGACACTGACAAATCAAATATAAACCACTGCTTGAAAAAAGAAATTATGCACCTCTGGTTGATGTAATAAACCATTCTATGCAATATAGTGTTGCCTTATGTTTGATCAAGTGTGTATGAGATTAAACAGAAAAAACATTCATAATCTAGGAGAGATCATTGAACACATCCAACATAAAGCTGCAATGTCATTGATAAGTAGACAACTTTCTCTGACAGAAAATTTAAAAGATTGTGTTAAGTCAATTAATTTGCAAATTCCCTCAACAACCTCATTCTGAACTTGAGGTAATTAGAACATAGAATCATAGGGCTGGAAGGGATCTCAGAGGTCGAACCTCTTCTCGAGGCAGGAGACCTTTTAGCAGTGATGGCTAACCTTTTTGTCTTCTTGTGCTGAAAGTGTACAGGGACGCATGACAGTGCATATGTGTGTGCCCACACCCATAATACAATACATGTGCACCCACACACACATCCCTGTGCATGCGTGCATGATCCCCCCATGCCCCATTTGGGCTTAGCAGGCCTCCCTGAAGCCCCCTGGGACCAAAAATGGGATGCAGGGGAGTGCACACACCCACACCCACGCTCCCCCCTGTGCATGCCTATGCATGCACATAGGAGCTATGTGCATGCATAGGCATAGGAGCTATGTTGCCCTTGTATTTGCATTTCCTGCCTCTCTAGAATTTACTTCTATCTGCTCTGTGAGGTACTTCCTATTCCTGTTGGATGTATATCTATGACTTGTATAGTGTTTTGCAGAGATACGAAAATCAGTTGGCCGGTGGCACATGCTTGGTGGAGCTCAGCTGGGGCTCGCGTGCTGACAGAGAAACTTTTGTGTGCCACCTATAGCACTTGTGCCATAGGTTTGCCATCATGACCTTATACTATTCCTGTCAAATAGCTGTCCAATTTATTTTTGAAAACCTCTAGTGATGGAACTCCCACAACTCCACAAAGCAAGCTATTCCATTGATTAATTGTTCTCATTTTCAGAAAATGTTACTTCTAGGTTTGATCTCTCTTTAACAAATTTCCACCCTTACTTCTTTTCCTTCTCTCTTGTGTTTTGGAGAAGAAGTCAATCCCTTTTTCTCTGTGACAGCCCCTCAGTTATCAAGCTCCCCATAATCCTTCTCTTTGATAGGACAGACATATCTATCTCCCTCAACCATTCATCATAGATTTAGCTTTCAGATCAGTGGTGGGATTCAAATATTTTTACTATCGGTTCTGTGGGCATGGGTTGGTGGGTGTGGCTTGGTAGGCGTAGCAGGGAAAGGATAATGTAGAATCTCTATTCCCACCCCACTCCAGGGATAGGTTACTGCAAAATCCCCATTTCCTCCCGATCAGCTGGGACTCAGGAGGCAGAGAATAGATGGGGATGGGGCCAGTCAGAGGTATATTTACGGGTTCTCCAAACTACTCAACATTTCTGTTGTTGGTTTTCCAAAACTTGTCAGAACCTGCTGAATGCCACTTCTGCTTAAGATCCATTATTATCCTTGTTGTTCTATATTTATTTAAACATTTTTAAATACATAAATTTTTAAAGAAATATTTATAATTTTTCTTTAAACTTTACGTTTTCTATGTAAATATTCATTATCATGTTCTTTTCCAAAATAAATGTGTTTTTATAGAAGTTTATAGAAGAATATGGCTGACAGAATTCCATGCTTTGATCAATATTTTCTCCATATTTCTTAATAAGGATTTACATATTTTATTTCTTCTTAGACACACAGGACTTCTGCATGCAGTTGGCCTTGTGAGCTCAGAATAAGAAAGGTTGACCTGCTTTTTTTCAGTCTGTGAAGAAATACTATATTTGTATTTATTTACACATTGTGATATTTGTGTCTGCCAATGACCTCTGGGTGGGGTTACAATATAACTGCATAGCCCAGTGGCCCTGTTTTACTACTCTGCATTGGGCATGACAACCACAATGTGGTTACCTTGGTTACAGTTGCTATGGAAGGGAAGTTTCAAGTGATGCTTTAAAATGACTCTGAGATGGTAAAATACGATTTGTAATGGACAAAAGAGCAACAAATTTGCAATGGTAGTTATCCCTTTAAGGAATATGATTAGTCAAAATTTCTGTTCAGAATGGATACTGCCAGGGAAGAAATGGATAACTAAAGATTACTAAAAGGGGAACTGATAACTGCAACAAAATGAAGAACTAGTGAGTCAACCAGCTCTTCATAATTTCTCTCTGGACAAGGAGAGTACTTGAGATCACCCATAAGTGCTCTATATAGTTGTTCCTCATAAGTAGACTGCAAGACAGGAGTCACTGATGGGTTTAAAACCCTGGGAGACAAGGGAATAATTCTTGCTCAAATCATGGCACCTTCAAAAGGGTTGCTTACTTTCTTTTCTAGTCACTTTTAGAAACAAATCCATGCAACCCAGTCACTTTAAATAACTTTAAAATGCTATCTGTTCAGATAACAAATAAAGAAGAAAGCTGATGGGAAATATAATGGTGCCATGCACATTACTCAATCAGGTTACCACAATGTGTAATATTATACAAAAGAAGTAGTGAATAAAGTTGATAGACGCTATCTAATATTTTAGAATGTAAATCAGAAACATTTGTCAACAGAGAAGTTTTATACCATTCTTAGGAAAGTCATAGAGAAATATTATATTAAGACATCTTTATTCTATAAATTGTGAGTAATTGAACAAATGGCGGGACAAGTGGCAAGGGAACAGAACCCCCAAAAGGTGAAAAAGGAAAAATATTTTTAAAGAAACCTTTATGTGCTTCTTTTTTTTAATTTCTACTTTTAGATATTAATGGAATCCTTCCCCAATTCAGAACAAACTTATTTAAAATACTGTTTGATGGTTTGTGAGTATGGATGTGTTTTGACATGAGTGCATACATACATGCATATGCATATATGCTTGCATGTCTGTTTGTGAATGTGTATCTGTGTGTGTCTGTGTGTCTGTGTGTTTGATGACATGGATAAATATTGCCCCTAGAACATTGATCTGTCTAAATGTTTTCCTTAGCAAATTTTATGGATTGATTTATTTATACTAATGCATATTAGATTCTGTTCTGTTTTTCAACATTTCGCCAAATTGTAGCATAACCATGAAGCAAAATAATATCCCACATTATGCTGTGGGATATGGCTTCAGTTCTTGGGTGAATTTAAAGGCTGTAGTCTGCAATACACTTAATAATGCAGCTGTGTCTACTATTTATTTGAACAGAGGAACCTTCAGAAGTGGGATAAGGAGAACTAAATAATGAAGGCACCATCTCACTATTACAATCCAAACTCCTTCTTTTCTATAATGAATCAAAGGGCTGGGTGTCCATTATGATGGTAGTGTTGTTACTATCATTTGTCTCCTCTGCAGACACCTCTCTTTGAAACACCAGGAAAATCAAAACTACTGGGTGGGTATAGTTAATTCTGAAGAAGGGTCCATATTCCATCAAAAAATAGGTTAAAAAAATCTCTCTCGTGGGTTTCAAGTAAAATAATATGACCTACCAAAATGGATTCTATCATAGCACAGGCAAATTCTGCTACCATTTTCATCAGTTACAAGACTTGGTGTAAAATAACGACTTTTTTAAGTTAGTAGTATAAATACACAAATATTGGCATAAGATGCATAAAAAGAAACCACAAGCAACACTGCATATGAAAATAAATGTGAATGTACGTGTTAATTTTTTTTTCATGGAGCAGTGTGAAAATTCACAGAATGAAAACTGAATATATGTGATGCCATCAAGATCCAAAAGAAATCTGAAACGTACTTCTCTAACAAACAAAACACGCAGATTATTGCTACATTTATAGGATAAATTTGATACAGAGACATTTTGTTGTTCCACCACCATCAATATTTGCTCTTCTTTCACTGGAGGCAGTGAAAATAGAAGTTGTGAAAAATATTCATTCAAGTGGATAGAAGATGACTATGTCATTACCCCTTTTTCTCACCCCACCCATAAATCACTCATTGATTGTCTAATAGTAGAAACAGCTTTAATTTATTTGATTCACTTATTATTCTTTTCCTTGTCCTCTCATCCACGGTGGCACAGTGGTGGTGCAGTACTGTAGGCTACTGATCACCGGCTGCCAGCAGTTTGGCAGATTGAATCTCACCAGGTTCAAGGTTAACTCAACCTTTGATCCTTCCAAGGTGGGTAAAATGAAGAGCCAGATTGTTGGGGTCCATAGGGTGACTCTGTAAACTGCTTAGAGAGGGCTGTAAAATCACTATGGGGTGGAATATAAGTCTAAACGCTATTGTTATCTCCCAATCTTACTTTTTCCATCACCATTCTTCTCTACTGGCAACTTCAGGAGTGGATTAGATGACAGGATTAGTTGCTGAACACCTTGGGTGTCCTGGTAGACCACGTTGTAAACTTGAGTCAGTATGCTACGGCTATTAAAAGACCCAATGCAACAATAAAATGTACTCTATGGTACACAGATCAGACTACGCTTGAATACTGTTCTGGCTGCTACAATGAAAGAAGGATACTGAAGAACTAGAAATGGTGCAGAGAAGACCATCAAAGAAGGTGAGGAGCTTGAAGGCTCCATCCTAAAGAAAAGGAAGACACCAATGCAGTTTTCCAATACTTGAAGGACTGTCACAGGGGAAATAGTGTGGATTTATTTTCTATAATCTTTGAAGATAAGACAAAATCAGTTGGTAAAAGATTTACAGAGGGAGATCCAAACTCAAAATAAGGAGAAATTTCCTGACAATGAAGGTATTAAGCTGTAGAACAGCCTATCCCTTGGAATCATAGGTGCAAAGGTATGTGAAAGAAGGATACAGCTTGTTGGTATGTTCCATTGCATAGGGCTTTCTCACTGGACCAGATGAATAATGATAACTAGAAAAGGGGAAATTCAATAGTTCCAATAGGTTGTCTTTTGCCTTCCCAAATTTCTTTTTTTTAATGTATTATGATGTTTTAAGAAATAAATTATAGTACTTTTCAGAATAAATGTTTTACCTATGGTTAAATTCCATAATTACTGTGCTCTAACCTCGACTGTTTTTTTCCTTCCTTCCTATTATTACATTATGTGTACCATAGGAACCAAGAACTTTATGTAACAATCAGGTAGCACACCACAATAAAACAGATAAAATAGTATATACTAGTACCTACTAGTTTTCTTTCTGTTCATTTATTTGGTAATAAATTTTCTTTCATATTATTTTCATCGTGGTAATTAAAATAGTCACAGATTCTTTACAGTTTTATCTTTGAAAGTTTTTTTAATAAGTTCCTTCTGACCATTGCTGGAACAGGATGGTATTGTTTACTGTTTGGTTTTTTTGAGTTGATGGTTCCTTGTAGTAGTAGTGGGGTCCCCAATCAAGGAACTACCAACCCAGATAAACAATTAAACAGTAAAAACCCTAACCCTAATCGAAGAACCATCAAGAAAATTCCCAACACTGACAGAACAAGCCACTTCTATATAAACAGAGAACAAACCACACACAGGATATCACAGTCCAACCCTGAGCTACAAATATTCTCTTCTATTGATACAGGATAATATGTTAGGATAGGATGGTATTGATTTTGGATTCCTTCCAGCTGCATATGGTTATTAGATTAGAGCAACAATAGAGTTGCTGCCCTTTTGACAATCTATTGATGATGCAAACTAGAGTGAAGTTGGCATGGTGCCTAACATGTTATCAATGATACCACCATAGTGGCTAATGATGAAATTGGCAATTTATAGCATCGGCCTCTGCCTGACCATAACTTTGGAGAAGGCACTGCTAGCCATAGGCAAGTTATATATCTGTCCAAGGTATTTATTTATTTATCCTAATCCTGTATTAGATAGGAAAAGCCCTGATTTCAGCGACAATTAAATTAGTTAAAAATGTGCCCCCAGAAGCCATACATTTGTCCTCAAAAATAATCAAACCCTTGTTGAAAATGTCTGCATTTTCCCCCTTACCAAAGAGAACTGTGAAGTCATTACCATGGCAACTCCACTGCGCTGTACAGTAGAAGCCATTTTATGGCAGTACGGTAGAAGCTATTTTAAGGCATAACAAGCTGTATCTTAACAGAACACACAACCCGAGGGGAATTAGAGGTGTCTTATTAGTATTTGTATTTGTTTCCAGAGAGTAAGTCATCTGTGTACCAAGTTGGGTGGAAATTGCTCGAGGCGTTCCAGACTTATGCTGGAACACACACACACACACACACACACACACACACACACACACACACACACAAATATATATAGAGATAGATTATATGAAATGGTGAAGATTAGTCCTTATTCAGACTTCATGGTGTTATAGAAATGAGATAGTCATTGTAAAATATGAACCAGTTTCTCAAATTTGACAGAGTGAAGATTATTATGCAGACATGCTCACCCGCACATCTGAGAATCATACTCTTTGTGTTGTCATCTGTGTTTAATATGAGAGATCATAAAGTTCTTCCAGATCAATTGAAACATGACTAGTTCAGTGTTTACCTAGTTTTTGACTGATTTACTTAACTGATCTCAATTTGTATCTTATGCAATGAAGTATTTGGCTGAAGTTAATGTAGTTCCCTGGAGCTTTGTTCTTAGCTCTGTGTTTCGCTATTTATATAACCTCAATGGCTTTGATTTTTCTAACAGTTTGTACTCAATATTCATTGTTTTCCTGATAAAACTCAGTCTTGTCTCCCCCTGTCCCTCCCTCCTCTCTCTCTGTTTTAAAATTTTGCTTATCCAGCCTGACAAGAGCTTGAACATAAAATGTCCCAACATTTATTTTTAACAGAATGTCTCACAGAAGGAATTCTGATTAACTAGAGCACCTGGCTATATATGGGAGCTTTGCTTATTTTTCTAAAATACAGATTGATGGTGATCACACAGCTTTTGCAGATGTTGCTAAATGTTAATCCTGCTTATGTCTTTTGTCCAATTGGTGTCAGCTGTGGTCCGAAAAACTGCATTACTATTTAATAAATGTTCCATAATGCTTTTGAATGAAGAGATTTATGGTTTGTTTACTTCTTACCTGTGAATTTACTTCCTCGCCTGTAAATTATATTTTATCTTCCAACTGTCTTGGCAGAACGGTGCATATGGTGCAAGCTGGAAAATAGTATGTGCTGAATATTAGAATTTTTTGTAATCAACATTTTAGCACAACCTAGGTATAGTCTATTCACTGTAGATGCATACAGTACAGAGGTGGGTTCCTACCAGTTCGCACCTATTCAGTAGAACCGGTTCGTCAAATCTACCGAACCGGTTAGAAGAGGTTCCACCAGTGGACCCAGAAAGCAGGCCACACCTACAGAAGAGGTTCCAAATTTTTTTGAAACCCACCACTGGTCCTTGGATATGATTATTCTACACTATCATGCTCATATTTATAAAACTCAGTGCCTCTGTGAGAGGTAGGGATGACTACTGCGTTTGTGGTGCAATCAGAACATTCTGTGTGTTGAAGTTGTTTTAACGCAAACCAAATATGCCTTTTAAAAAACAAGTTTACATCATATTCTTATGCATGCCAGTGCTGTGTGTGAAGTAATTTAAGGTGGTTCTGACAAGTGTCGTCGGCATCTTCTTATCCAGTCACATGGGTGGCAAGCCACTCCCATCCGGTCACATGGGTGGCAAGCCACTCCCATCCGGTCACATGGGCGGCAAGCCACTCCCATCCGGTCACATGGGCAGCAAGCCACTCCCACAAAGGAGGCCACAGAGTGTGTTTGAACAATTTTTGAAACCCGCCACTGATACAGTACTAGACCACCCATGACCCATTGGTTATTGTTTCAGTTGTGTCATCCTATTAAATATATTTACATACCTAAACAAATAAATCGAATGACTAGGGGAGAGCAAAAAAAAAGCTGTGGGAGCAGAAACTGTCCAATTTCTTGCCAGTTTCCCCGCTGACTTTGCTTGTGGAAAGCTTGCAGGGAAGAAGTTAATTGGGAAGCTATTAGGGAAGCTATCGGGATAGGTCTCCCTCATCTGGGCACCTTTTTCAGTTCCTTTGTGCTCAGACTGACCATTTGTGCAGCACTGTGTACCTTCCCTGCCTGTGTTGTATCCTCCTTCACCTTCACTGCACCTCTCAGGCACTTCCTTTCACCACTCCTTATCCTCCCTGACTCTTCCTGCACCTTTCACATTGCTTCCTTTCCCAGGTACCACTTACTTGCCTGCTGGGCTTAGATTTGCAACTTCTTGCCAGCTTCCCCACTGACTTTCCTTGTGGGAAGCTGACAGGGAGATTCATCATAATGCAGTTTTGACTTTCTACTGGCTTTCCCACTGACTTAAAGAAAGCTGTCATGGAGCACTAGAGTACATTTCAGTCCACAGGGGTAATGGATTTTGGATGCATTCTGTACATTAGCCCATTTCAGATAACTTGGTTCAAAAGTTGTTGCCCTATGATAATTATTTGCTTATTTGTAAATTTTATTGGCCACCCATCTTACCACAAGGTAACTCTGGGTGGCTTGCAGTCTTAAAAAGATAAAGAGAAAAAATCTTTATAAAAGGTAAAATTTATGCAAAATTTTAAAAATATAAAGTAGTATGAAGAACCAAATACTGTGGCCCAATTAAAATATGGGAGGGTGGAAGCAGATTGGCGGGGGGGTAGGTTCTGTTGCAGGGGTGGATTCCAGCAGTCACTACTGCTGGTTGGCTCATGGACGCGCTGCATGCAAATGTGCATGTGCAATAAAAATGGTTCTGCTCATGCACAGAAGCAAAAAACAAGATGGTGGCTCCTATGCTGCCACCCGGACAACCAGTTTGGGGGCATGGCAGACCTGGGTTGCTGCCAGTTCCAGTGGCCCAGGCCACCAAACCACTACCAGTTTGGTTGAACCGGTCCGAACCGATAGGAACCCGTTACTGTTCTGTTGTTAATCTATCAACTGCCTCCACTATGATCCCCATTGGACACCTAAGCTAAGTGGCAGAGTCAAATCTTTAGGCTCTTATGGAAGGTCAGGAGGATTGGAGTCAACCTCACCCCAGGGGGCCAGATGTTTGAAAGGGCGTGGGCGACAGCAGAGAAAGCTCTTGTCCCACACCTCATGATATATCATTTCCCCAACTGAAGATTATAAACATACAAAAATACACAGGAGTTTCAGTCATATATAGACTAAATAAAATACTCATAAGAAGATGTTTATACACGTAAAGAGAACAAGCTGGAAATCAACTACCCTAAAACTAAAATAATAGCATTTGCAAATTGTCTCCCAAAGGGTTCCTGGACTATTAGCAACCATGCCATTGAACAAATGCAATGTTTTCAATAACTGGGAGTAATCTTTCAGGCTAATGGAAATAAAAGGATCCTTGCTAACTATGTTTCACAAAGTACACTTAACGGGGCAGCGGTTATTTTAAGATTTCATTGTTCCACAGGAAGTCAATGTATCCGCAGCATCTATGCTCTTTGAGGCCAAGCCCTTAACCCAATTACTGTATGGCACACAGCTTGCCTTCCATTCCCCAATCCTGAACCATTGGGACTTGCTCAATCTAAAATTTCAAGTGTACTCTTTCAAGTTATTAATTGTATTTCCAGTATTACTTTGTGCATGGAGGCTGGAATGGTGACAATGGAGAGTAGAACATGGCATTACTGGACTGGTTGAAGCTGACACTTTACCTTATAGACTTAGATCCACTGACATTAGAAGATGGATTTCAAAGTGGAAATAAGCAGTTTACAACAAGCTCTCTCTCCTAGGATTTCTCCCCACTTACTTATCTTTGGACTATGAGCAAGCAAGGGTCACATGTAAGCAATGTCTGTTTGACATTGATTGTCAAATGGATGCTGGTAATACCACTCAGCTTCCCAACATAGACAGAAAGAGATACACTCTGACATCAGCTATGTATCTTACACTATTTAACATCCCAAATCAGAAAGGGCTATTACCTTAGCCCAAAGCAATGCTCTCACTTTAGCATTCCTGCTGAAATGCTGATGAATGTTTGAATGTTTGAATGTTTATTTCATTTGTATGCTGCCCTTTTCCCCCGAAGGGGGACTCAGGGCGGCTCACAACTCAAACCAGGGAAGGGGAATACAGACAAATTAACAACAACACAAAACAATACATAATTTAAAAACACGCAACAATCATACCATTCGAGATAGGGGCAACGGTTCTTTAGCCCCAGGCCTGTCGGAACAGCGAGGTTTTAAGGGCTTTGCGGAAGGCCTGGAGGGTGGTGAGGGTACGAATCTCCATGGGGAGTTCGTTCCAGAGGGTCGGAGCAGCCACAGAGAAGGCTCTCCTCCGGGTAGTCGCCAATCGACACTGGCCGGCGGATGGAATTCGGAGGAGGCCTAGTCTGTGGGATCTAATCGGTCTGGTGGAGGTAATTGGCAGCAGGCGGTCTCTCAAGTACCCAGGTCCAATACCATGAAGGGCTTTATAAGTGACGACTAGCGCCTTGAAGCATATCCGGAGACCAATAGGCAGCCAGTGCAGCTCGCAGAGGATAGGTGTTACGTGGGTGAACCGAGGTGCACCCACGATTGCTCACGCGGCTGCATTCTGGACAAGCTGAAGTCGCCGAATGCTCTTCAAGGGCTGCCCCATGTAGAGCACGTTGCAGTAGTCCAGTCTAGAGGTCACAAGGGCGCGAGTGACTGTTGTGAGGGCCTCCCGGTTCAGGTAGGGACGCAACTGGTGCACCAGGCGAACCTGGGCAAATGCCCCCCTGGTCACAGCTGACAAGTGGTGTTCAAAAGTCAGCTGTGGGTCCAGGAGGACTCCCAAATTGCGGACCCTATCTGAGGGGCATACTTACCCCCCAGCCTGAGAGATGGAACACTTGGCCAATTAGTAGGAGGGAAACACACCAGCCACTCGGTCTTATCTGGATTGAGTACAAGCTTGTTAACCCCCATCCAGTCCCTAACAGCCTCGAGGCTGATCCCATACTCATTATGAGTTTGTCCTTACAACTCAGGACAGTAGGGAACCAGGTTTGTCTAGTGGTTAAGGAGTTAAGTTAAAAAGCCAGAGATTGAAAGTTCAAATCCCACCTAAGTCATGAAAGCCACTTAGGTGACCTAGAGCTAAATATTCTCTCACTTCATAGGGTTGTTGTTGTGGGGAAAATAGGAGGAGGAGAAAGGTGTGTTGGATATGTTTGTCACTTTTAGCTATTTATAAAAATAACAAAAGTGGGATAGAAATAAATTAAAGAAAAAATAAATAAAAACCATCCTCCATGTTCTTCTGTATTGCCAGTTTTATACAGAACCTCAAAATGCTCTGACTAGCAGAAGGGGATACAATCATCAACAAGTATAAGCAATTTCTACTTTCTGACCTAAGCCACAAAGGTGCCAGGTTGGCAAGGCAGTGTACAAAACCAGAAAAGAAGACTTAAGAGCAATTGAACTTGTATGAGAATGGATAACCAGAAATGGCTCAGGATTCACCACTGACCTTGGGGTGTAAATGGCAAGTAATTATATTATATTTATCTCAGGTTTGACAGGGGTCTGAAAGAGAAGGTTATCATTCTTAATTTCCTTTTAAATACTTTTCTGTTTTATTTACAAATACACATTCAAATATACATTTGTTGTCTGTGTATATGTATTTGTACAGTGTTTGTATTTTACACTGCTATTTCAAGTTTATATTATCCAGATTGTTAATTTTGATTTCTTGTATCTTCATCTGTATCATCTCTCTGTGTGTGTGCCTCTCTCTCTGTGTCTTTCTCTGTTCAGTTCAAACCTTTATTGTCAGAGTACAACATGTGTACAATGAGATTGGCTTAGCTTCCCTTTGTACACCCTCCCCCAACACAGTACAACTCACAGTGAAAGACAAAAAAATCCCTAGCCCATTGAATCCTACTAACAAACATCCAGTTCTATTGCACCATGTGAATTTATTGTGTGTGTGTGTGTGTCTGTCTGTCTGTCTGTCTGTCTGCCTGCCTGTCTGTCTGTCTGTCATTCTGTCTTTCTCTGTGTGTGCGTGTGTGTGTCTGTCTCTCTCTCTGTCTCTTTCCTACCTACCTGTCTATCTTGAGCAAGCCCTTTAGTATACTTTGATTTAATATTGTCTTTTAGCTGATTATTTTGTTGCCTATATATATTTTTCTTAGCTATCTAAGCCTTGTAAAATTTAGTTTTGGATATTTGAATACTAGTTCTCTTGTGTTGGTTAATGGCCCCAATAAAGTAAGTAAGATACTTACATTTATTTATTTATCTTTTATAATATTTATTATATTATCTTTTACACTACTGATTGCTGAAATCGTGTTTTTTTTTTAAATTTTACTAAATCAGATTATTGACCCATCTAACTATATCTATGCCTATCATATTTGGCACTGGAACTTCAGAACTCCAACAAAGGCAAAGGTCTTTCCAAATTGAGCTGTGAACTCATGCATTCCATATGTTATTTGTATACATGCTTATTCCTGCAAATGGGCAGTTTAATATCTTAGCCAATTTATAATCAAAATTTAAGGTCATTTTTTCAATAACATAATTAATATGAACATGAAAAGAGTTTTTTAATTGGCAAAGCAATTCTTGACCTGGTTTATTTCCACATATATGCAATTAAAGCTTGACATCCAGAAACAGGGCTCTCCAATTACGAACAAAACTTAGGGGAAAACAAAACCATCCAAATCACTCTGCTTGCTCAGAAATTTCCATCTGTTATAGGAATAGCCTCATGCCTCTATACTCAGGACAGCTGGGCAGTGGTGAAGATAGAAACTGCCAAATGTTTATGCAGTATATTTAGTGGCTGAATGAATAATCAAAGACTTCACGCCATATGCACAGGGAGTCAATGTTTGGCCAATTTCGTGTCTGTGTGTGTGTGTGTGTGATGTGAATATATATATATATATATATTTGTTTGTTTTCTGAGGTTTTTGCGGATGTTAGTATGTAGGTCTTTAGTTATTCGGGTTTTCTCCCGCATAAAATTGGAAGTGTCTTGGCGACATTTCGACAAAGTCTCATTCGTCATCTTCAGGCTTGTTTGCTCAGCTTCGTGCTTTCAGGAGCCCTGCTGCTATGTCCAAAAGCCCTGCTGCTATGTCCAAAAGCCCTGCTGCTATGTCCAAAAGCCCTGCCACTATGTCCAAAAAGCCCTGCCACTATATCCAAAAGCCCTGCCACTATGTCCAAAAGCCCTGCCGCTATGTCCAAAAAGCCCTGCCGCTATGTCCAAAAGCCCTACCGCTATGTCCAAAAGCACTGCCAATATGTCCGTCATAAAAAAAAATGCCAGCCCGCAGGCCACCAGAGGCGGGCAAAACACACATACGCACACAAATTACTTACAATAATACAATAACTTACAAATTACATTAATTTTGAATTCCTCCCCTCCCTCCGACCCACATACATTTTCCAGCTGTTTCACAGAGGATTTCACTCTGCTCTTCCCTGCCATCATGAAAATGTAAAAATATAAAATATATTAGGAAAAGGCAAGAGCTGCTGAGGTCAGGCTGGGCTAGCTGCTGCCAGAGTCCCCAATGGATGACTCTGCTTAACTGTTTAAAAAAGCCTCTAAAAAACGCCCTCTACAGAAGGAGGCGAGAGAACCATGTGCCTCATCTACATAAGGGTTTTTCAGCTTTTAACCCTTGCTTAACTCTGCTCGAGTGATCATAAAGTCAGACTAAATGAGGCACATGGTTTTTCCACCTCATCCTGTAGAGGGCACTTTTTAAGAGGCTTTTTTAAACAGTTAAGCACTAAGCAGAGTCATCCACTGTGACTCTGGCAGCAACTACTTCAGCCTTTTTCCTTTTTTTCTTTTCTTTTCATGATGACAGTGGTGAGGCCCTGCCTCCCCTGACTGCATGTCATTGGTGGCATGTATGGCTAAAATAGAGGGAAATTGGAATTGATTACAATCTGGGTTTAATAAAATTGAGGTTTGTGCCTGTAATCACTGTGGTCCAAGTAAATAGAAATCGGCTGTTTTGATCTGCATTAACGACAATCAACTAGGCTAGTCAATTGAAGGTTGGAAAGCTGAGAGTTGCGGGCAAGGGGAAAGAAAGTAGAAATTATTTGCAAAAATCATTTTTGCACTTATTTTTATCATTTAAAAAGAAAATGAATCTTTGCTAACAAAAGCAGTTAGTTTTAAATGAAATCCTATCTGATTAACATTCACAGCTTTAACAATAGCAGCAGTGTTATTTTGATGTACTTGAGAATACAGCATGACTTAAGAAAATACTTTTAATGTAGGCCTTACCTTCTATAGAATGAGGCATCATCTCTCTATAGGAATACATATATTTATTTATTTATTTATCAGCACAAATACAACATATAGATAGATAGATAGATAGATAGATAGATAGATAGATAGATAGATAGATAGATAGATAGATAGATAGATAGATATGATTTTTACAACCCCCGGTATGCCTAAATATGGGAGGAAGATCACTACTTCCATTCTCTGTCCTTCGGCTTGTCACAAGAGACCATCCAGGTAGAAACCCAATATTTTTACTGTTGCCTTTTTGTTACATTTTGTTGTATTTGTGCTGATAAATAAATAAAGGGAGACTAGTATAGATCTATTTCAAGCTATTTAGCTCTCATCACCTAGCCATACCCTTACTGGGATTTGAACCTGGGCTATATTACATACTAGGCAGACATCTTAGCCATTAGGCCACAGGCTCTTATCCATTATCAGCGAAGCCAGGGTGAAAGGTATCTATTAGATTTTTACATTAGTCGAACTCTGTGGCTTAATGATTAACAGATCTGCCTAAGATGCAATACAGCACAGGTTCGAAACCCAGTATGTTGCAGCAGATTGAGGTTTGTAATCTACTTACGAAAGATCAGGACTTGAGACCACGAAGGAAGAGAAACAGGTTTATTGGATGCATCGAGTTCAGCGTGTTCACACACCAACATCTGAACTCCCTGGCTATGCCCAGGGCAGTGATTTTATACCTTTAATCAAACTTTGTCAATCAGAGGGCGTTTAAAGAGGCGTATTCATACAAAACGTAAAAACCCCTGTTCAGAACAGGGAAGTACATCTTGGAAAAATACAAAAGCAGATATTCATACCAACAGTTTTCTGCAACTTCTCTGTACTATCTCTCCCCCACGTCTGGCTTCCTGTGCCCCTCCTTTACAGAATCTTGCCACACTGTTCAGCCCTATTTGTAATATGAGGAAGTTAAAAGTCAACTTTGGGACTCCAGGGCACTGGAGTAAAAGGCCAAACTAAAATGAATCTATAAGGTCCATTCTATTAAGACCACCTAACCTGGCCACCACTGGTGGGTTTACCTGTGCAACCCATGCTGTATCAAGTAAGGGTATAGCTAGCTGATGAGAGCTAAATAGCTTGAAATAGATCTATACTAGTCTCCCTTTATTTATTTATCAGCACAAATACAACACAAATTGTAACAAAGGCAACAGTAAAAATATTGGATTTCTGTCTGGATGATCTCTTGTGACGAGCCGATGGACAGAGAATGGAAGTAGTGAACTTCCTCCCATATTTGGCCATACTGGGGGTTGTAACTTTAAATAGATACCTATCACCCTGGCTTAGCTGATAAGGAGTCGAACTCTGTGGCTTAATGATTAACATATCTGCCTAAGATGCAATACAGCACAGGTTCGAATACCAGTAAGGGTATGGCTAGCTGATGAGAGCTAAATAGCTTGAATAGATCTATACTAGTCTCCCTTTATTTATTTATCAGCACAAATACAACACACACACACACACACACACACACATACATACACATATTTACACACACACACATACACATATTTACACACAAACACACACACACACACACACACACACACACACACACACACACACACACACACACACATATATATATATATATATATATATATATATATATATATATATATCCATCAGCAATCAATTACAAAAAGCAGTTTTACTTGGAAGAGTTTACATCGTATGATGATATCTGCAACGTGATCAATCATCCACCTCTGCCTATCCTAGGTCCTTTGGAAGGATATGATACATGCCAAATCAAGTCTGAATATTTAGATTGTATAACGGCCCTCATCTATCTATCTATCTATCTATCTATCTATCTATCTATCTATCTATCTATCTATCTATCTATCTATCTATCGATCTACACCTTTCACTGGTACTTGGAGGAATGCTCCCCTAACACAATGGTAAATGTTATTTTACCATAATATCCACATTTTATATTTGATAAAGAAATACTTGTCAAACATTTTCAACTGAGGTGCATTGCATGAATCCTGAATCTGAATTTATTTTGAAAACCAACATAAACTTTTTTCTTGATAGAAAAAGGGACAGACAGAAAGTTCTTCCCAACCAAATCAAAAGGCTACATCATGGAAAGTCACGTGGTTTGTTTGGGACTCGTCCTTTTTAGTACTTCCATTGAACCAGTTAACAGTGAGTACCAGGTACCAGTCTAATAGAAATGCCTCCATCCACATGTCTGCTGTCTTTTTCACAAAGCTCCAGGAGGCTGATGTATATGTTTCCATGTACTTCTTTGCAAAATCCATGCTTGTTCTTCTATGGGCTGAGTTTTTCTTTTCTTTGATTACTATTTCCCACATTAGCCTGGTGGAAATTAAGCTAAGTATCTTCTAATTTCCAAAATCTTTCCTGAATCCCTTTTGTAATGCCACATTATCTATTTTTCAAATGTCAAACAGTGATTTCAATATGAGAGAAGCATAATTTTGTAAGGATATCCCAATTTCACATTTGGTTTTTAAAAAATTGGCAAGTGGTTACTGTCAGCACCTGATATTTTGTTATGTATAGTTTTTCAAGCTATATTTGAATATCTTCTCTTGTTATCTGTAATTTGCTTAGTTATTCCAATTCCCTCCCTTAAAATGTCAGTAATGTTTCAGATATCTGTCCTTCAAGTTCCGCAATAAAGAGAGAGAATACTGATTTGCATTCTCTGCAATATTCATATATTGCTGTCAGGAGTGGGTATGAATATAGCCACTCCATGTGAGTATATCAGCAGTCTTCTGTTATTACAAGGAAGTGTCTCTTATTTCTTTTACTATCCCAAGTTCATGTTCTTCATTTTAATTATGTGACCAATAGCATACCTGCAGATGTAATTTATGTTTGCTGACAGATATTGCTACCCATAGGGATTCTTGAAGGAATCTAGATATCCAATGTTTTTAAATATGTTAGATTTCATATTCTGTTAGATATAATCAACACCAACTCCTTCATACATTCTGTAGCAAGAAAGGAATGTATCCCACTAATTCTACAAATGTGTGATTTACATGATTAAAATTCATGCACTTGGCGACTGGCATGTATTTATGATACTTGCACTGTCCTGGGCCATTTAATGATGATTTGTAACTTTCCCAGCCAGTTTCCAACAAGCAATGTTAATGGAGGAAGCCAGCTTCACCTAATGACTGCATAATTCACTCAAAATGTCTGTGGAGATTCTCAGTCATCCAGGTCATGGTTGTCCCAAAGGTGCTTTTTCAAGAGGTAACTGAACTTTCTGGTTTTTCTTTGAAAACGTTTCTCTTCTTATCCAATAAGCTTCCTCAGCTCCCCACCATCCAGTAAGAGGTGACGAAGCTTATTGAAGGAGAAGTGAAACGTCTTCAAAGAAAAACCAGAAAAATCCAGCTGCCTCTTGAAAAAGCAATTCACTTAAAAATTGCAGTGATTTGCTTAAGAACGCTGGCATAAAATGGGGCAAAACTCACTTAGCAACTGCCTTATTCAGCAATGCAAATTTTGGGCTCAGCTGCAGTTGTAAGTCAAGGACTACCTGTAATCATTGCTTCTGCTTATATCACGTCTTTGTTGATGCACAATTAAAAATAATAATCATAGGTATGAAAACATGATACGCAAGCGTAGACACAACAAAGCATGCATTGTGGTTCCTAATGCATACTTCAGCAATTTGTACAAAGTGAACAAATATTTTAACATCATGTCAAAATTGTAGACCATTTTCATTTTGTTTACAGGAATAGATTTGCAAGACAGGAAATGAATTAGATTTCTCATGTTAATTATTATTCTTGACCATCTATCTTCTACAGCGGAACTATTATTCTACAGCCCCAAAGGAAATGTTGTTCTAAATTGTGAAAATTTACAAATCTACCATACAGTTAATCCGAGCTGTTGTGTAGTCTACTGTGAGGAACAAATCAAGGTTTATTAATAATTGTAAGTTAATGCAACATAAAATCAATCTGATTGCCAGATTGTTTAAAAGCTCCAACAGTGGCACATTAAGGAAGGAGAGGTTTACACCCAAGAATGAATTCATTTATTTTCTATTTATTCTTCCTTTTTTTGCCTTTAGCAGATAAATGACATTTAAATTAAAATGATAGTGTGAAGTGCATAGTGATTTTGAATGTAACGATTAAAACCAAAATTGTACCTGACAACTAACAATGGGTAAAAGTGATGGATTTTAGTTTGCATATATTTGACATCAAGAAAAGAGAGAGAAAGAGAGAGAGAGAGAGAGGGAGGGAGAGAGAGAGAGAGGGAGGGAGAGACAGAGAGAGAGAGAGAAAGAGAGAGAGAGATGGAGAGAGATTTCTTGATTACTGCAGCATGAAAAGGTGACATTTCAGCTTCGGGGAAAAAAAGCAAGTCTATTAACTGCAGCTTCCTGTTTTTAATTTAAAATAACTTAGATTTATCAGATACAATAAGTTGATTGACTTTCCTGTCAAAGGCATGAAAGGCGACTACTGGTGGCTGTTTTCCTGAAGCTCAGTTTTCTAGAATTTATTTTGGGTGAATAGTATATGTTATGCCATGAACAACTTTTGTCAGCTTAAACAAAGATAATTCAGTTTGCCTGTCCAATCTTTTGGGAATTTCACAACCTTATTCTCAGATTTAGCTACATAATTGTAAGAGAAAGTAACGTTTTTAAATGGTGTCTCTAAATCAATATTTTCTCTAGAAAACAATGAGACAGTTGGCTTATTAGCCTTAAAGCAAGTTGTCTTTCTTACTTATTTACTTACTCTTGTGCAAGAGCATAAGTGACATTGGATTCTACTATCTAACAATCATGTGGTATTTTCCATGTATAGAGTATTTTTACATGCCACACTTATTACTCACCAGAGGAAGGAATGGAAATTGTTTTGCAACATTACAGATCTGACAATTGTTTTCACTTTTGCTGCTTCACCAAGGCTTTTGTAACTTTTAAAGAAATGGGAGTTTGATACCATTTCACTTTTTTTATTTCAGTCTCTGTCATCTTGTAATCATGGCTTATTTCTATAAAGGACACAATGATCTAGGCACAGAACAATACCGAATAATACTATTATGCTTCATCACAGAATCAGCCAGATTTTCAGAATGGATTTGGCATTTTTGTTTACATATTAAGTCTTACCCAAGATTTGAAATCTATATTTTTATTCGATGGTGTTAAAAGTATTGTTGCAGGATGTAAGGAAACAATCCCTTTGCAATTGAGTGATGATGATTTTGTCAATGCCCATGGAATTCAAATAGTGCTTCAGATGTTTTGGATGCCTATTACTATTGGTACTAGATACTTCCTTTTGCCACAATCATTCTACTTCTGTTTGTAGGACATTGCATTTTGTAATTTCCTCCAGTTATTTCTCTTCTCTTCTATTGCCTTTAGGTGCTGCCATGGCCATTATCCAGACTTTTTAGTCTTTCTTATCAACAATTGTTAAGTGTGGGGTGTTATGTGGCAGGTGCTTGTGTGTTTGAATTCTAAGCACTTTAGCTTCTTCATAGTCTATTACTTTGTCTATTCTGTTGTCCCATCAGCAAGTGGCATTTCCTGCAGCTATTCCAATGTACTACTGTCGCAACTTTGTCAAGGCATTCTTTTTAGTCAGTCTGTGCAATCTTTCTTAAGCAGATTACTAGATGGTCCACTGTTTATTCAGTTTCTTTGCAAAGATCAGAGGTTCCCAACCTTTTTTTGGTCATTTCCCACCTAAGCATCTTTAAAATCCCGATGCCCCCTCTCCCCGTGACATATAATTTCTACTTTACTCAAAAAGTGAACTCTATACTCATGCAGAGGAAGTCTAAAAGGCCATTAACTTGGTTTAAACAAAGTTCAAATTGCCCCCATTAAAAATCAAATCCCCCCCCCCGTGGGGCTGGGAACCACTGGAATAGATAGAATTCGTTGTATTACCGTCTTTCCTCAAAAATAAGACAGGGTCCTATTTTCTTTTGACCCCCAAAATAAGTGCTTGGCCTTATTTTCAGGGAGCTCTTATTATTTTTGAGGTGCAGGAGGCAGCGAGCTTGGTCACCTAATGGCTGCTGCTGTGTTGCAATATTTTTGAGTAGGGCTTGTTTCAGAGCATGCGCTCAAAAGCCTGATTGGGCTTATTATCTGGGGAGGTCTTATTTTTGGGAAAACAGGGTATTATTTCTATTAATGTATTGTGTTCTATTATTTATTGGTCCTTTTGGTACAGTTAGAGACTTCCACAGGACTCTACAGCACAAAAGATTTCCTTGAAATACTTTCCAAGATGAATACATTGAAAGACCATGTAAGTGTCAAATCTGTACAAAAGCAGAATCCTTTTGGCTGGTGAACATTAACTTTTCGTCAGAAGCAACGTCACATTTTAAATGGCTGTCATACAATGAGGGGTATGGTAATGTGCATGCTATAATAATTTACTTGGAAGCAAAAATGCCAGCATGTCATAACCCCACCCACAAGTGAGTTGTGATTGATTCGCTTAAAAACTGTATTAAAAGCACTGTATTAAGCTTTCCTTTCCTTTTTCTTTTTGTTGTTAGTAAAAGCTGTCCTTCTGAAGATAACCTAAAGGACCCTTATTCCTTTTTCGTACTGTTTTTCTGAAGGAAATGAATTCACACATTACTCGACAGAATGCCCCATTTGGTAAAGCACTTGCTGGGAAAAGGTTATTTGTAATGACCAAATTCGTCACTGTTTGGAATCTCATAAAGGTCACAAGGAAAGGCATGGGGATGTTGCACTTACTTTAAATAAAATTCTGTATTTTAGAAATAAGTGTGCTTTACTTTCATTTCATAGAAATATCAAAGCTGTTTGCAGTATAATTTACTTTTTGAGCTCCTGACATTTACTCAGCTGACTGTCTTTGGAGAACAATCTCTTGATTTAGCAAAGAATCTCAAAAGGTACAAAACCTATCAGATGCAAATTGCAAGCCAAGAGACTCAAAAGTCTACCAATCCCATATATAAAAGGTTCACTTTGTAAAAAAAAAAAAATTAAAAAAATTCTGATTCATCTATTCCAGTGATGGCTAACCTTTTTGCTGTTGTGTGCCAAAAGCTTGCACACGTGCACCCATAATGCAATATGTGTGCGATCCCGCCATGTTACCCCCAACCACCATGCGTGTGCTCTGCCCCCTCACCCATTTTTTGCTTCCAGCTTGGTGCAGGAGGCTTTCAAGGCCAAAAATGGGGCACCAGGGCTCTCCTGTGGTGCCCCCACACCCCGTTTTGGTTCCCAGATTGTTGCAGGAAGCCTTCCAGACCCAAAATGGGACAAGGCAAGGGGGGCACACAAGCCCCCAAAATACAATGCAAGCACCCACACACACATACACCCCACCTCCTGAGCATGTGCATCCCCTTCATGCACCCCTCCCCCACTCATGCATAGTAGAGACCAATTGGCTGGCAGGAGGCATGCACGCATGCATGGTGGAGCTGGGCTGGGGTGATGGTGTGCCCGCAGAGAGGGCTCTGCATGCCAACTGGAGCACGTATGCCATAGGTTCGCCATCACAGATCTATTCTGTCCAACCCCTAAATAAAATGCATCTAGAAATACATGGCATTTCATGTAAAAATATAGTCACACATAGGAAATTAAATGGTTTCGCTGAATGGAATCTATTGAGAATGTATTCACTTTTCTTCATTTTATTGTCAAGTATTTTTTTTATCACTTAGATTTAATTAGTCATCCACTCCTGCTGCTACCATCATAACCAAGGAAAATCTGTTTAGGAAAAAAACAGCAACAATCAATCAACAATAGTATAACAAATGCAAGCTGGAAGAATGACTATTTTTCTTATTCCATTTTACTAATCCATAGAGTGAGAACTAATTGGGCACCTTGGCAAAAAGCCAACATTTCCAATCAAGCAATAGAGGAGACCATTTGACACTTATCTACCAGTGAACATTTTGATTGGGCCATAAGGCAAAGTGCCAATTTTCTACCTATCTTCCCAATTAGAGAAATACAAGAGTCTTGAACTTCTGTTTTGCATATCAGGCTGACAGAGGAACACCCTTAAGATGATCTATTTTTACAGAGGATGTTTGTTTCTTTATTTTCTCCATAATAGTGAGATTTTAAAATCTTTATTTCTTTTCTTTTCAATTTCAACTTATCTCACTGTACAAACAAACATTTTTTAAAAGATTAAAACAGCATCACCATTAAAAGTGTTAATTTTCCATAGTAGCAGAACTACATATTTTATTAGAAACTTAGTCATAAAAATAACTTATCTTGTTTATTTGTTCCTTACCCTCTCTCTGTAAACTTTTGTTTACACTGCCCAAGATCTCATTTATGTATTTATTACTTCAGCTTATAGGCTGCTCCTTTCCAATAGTCTGAATTGCTTACATTAATTAGAAAAATCCTAACCACAAGAAGGCTCTGATGTGTTGCCAGAATGTATCTATGTTTTCACAATGTCTCTCTAAAGACCCAAAGCTCTTTGAAAACATAATTTTAAAGGTAAAGGTTCCCCGGCACATGTGTGCTAATAATTTCTGGCTCTATGAGCGGTGCTCATCTCCATTTTTAAGCCAAAGATCCAGAGCTGTCCAAAGACTTCTCCATGGTCATGTGGCCAGCATGACTAAATGCCGAAGGAGCAGGGAGCACTGTTACTTTCCCACCAAGGTGGTCCCTATTTTTCTATTTGCATTTTTATGTGCTTTCAAATTGCTAGGTTGGCAGAATCTGGGACAAGTAATGGGAGCTCACTCCATTATGCGGCACTAAGGATTCGAACATCTGAACTGCCAACCTTCTGATTGACAAGCTCAGCATCTTAGCCACATAATGTTAAGTAGTACCTAATATGAGGCATCCTTGTTGCTTTCTGAGCACTGATGATGTTACCCAGTTTGGGTAATGAAACTTCTCCAAGAAAGCAACCAAGTTGAGAGGACCAAGGACCTCTCAGGTCAACCCAGAGCTACAAATAGTTTCCTTTATTGGTGATTTATCTGTCTTTAGGTAGGCTGTTCCAGAGGCAGGAACAAGAGGGTCACCAAACAGAACATTAAAGCATCAAATCCCTGCTTTCCCTCAGACTTTTAGATCTTCAGCAAGCCCTCTTTAAGAGCTGAGGTGGCACAGTGGTTAGAGTGTAGCACTGCAAGCTACTTCAGCTATAGCAATAGCAATAGCAGTTTGATTTATATACCGCTTCATAGGGCTTTCAGCCCTCTCTAAGCGGTTTACAGAGTCAGCATATTGCCCCCAACAACAATCCGGGTCCTCATTTTACCCACCTCGGAAGGATGGAAGGCTGAGTCAACCCTGAGCCGGTGAGATTTGAACAGCCGAACTGCAGAACTGCAGTCAGCTGAAGTAGCCTGCATTCTGCATTTAACCACTGCGCCACCTCGGCTCTTTCAAATCTCACTGGCTCAAGGTTGACTCAGCCTTCCATCCTTCCGAGGTGGGTAAAATGAGGACCTGGATTGTTGGGGGCAATATGCTGACTCTGTAAACTGCTTAGAGAAGGCTGAAAGCCCTATGAAGCGGTATATAAGTCTAACTGCTATTGCTATTGCTATTAACTGGAAATTATCAGACAAGCAGATTCAACACTGAGAAGAAATTTTATAGATATTTGGTCTCTAAGTCATGCAAGGCATTAAAACTATTTTTTTAAATAATTTTTATTGAATGTTTTAATCTTTACAAACAGTAAAAGAAAACACAACAAGAAAGAACAAAACACAAAACATACATAACAATATACAGTAATTTTACAGCCTTCTGTATCGGCTTTCCTGCTTAGCTTTTATAATTCTCCATTCTGCATTGCCTTCCTATTGTTTTAACCTTGTCCTATAATATAGCAATAGTAGTATTAACATAATAATATTAATTATTTGTATTACCATATATTTATATTCTTTATTTTCTGTTTTGGCTTCTGATTTCTAGCCACTTATACATTTTATTCCATACTTTATAGAAGTCCGATTCTTCTCTTTCTTTTAGTTCTATTGTCATTTTGTCCATTTCTGCACATTCAAGTATTTTTCTGATTATAATTCATCTGCGAGTGTACTGATTTTTTCCCAGTTTTGTACGAAAGCAATCCTGGCTGCAGTGAATATGTGTATAATTATATATTGAGATTGTTTATCCATTTTTTGTCTAGTAGTCCTAATAAGAATGCTTCTGGTTTGAGTTCTATTTTTCGCTCAGTAATTTCTTCCAACCATTTTTGAATTTTGCACCAGTATTTCCTTGTGATGGGGCACGTCCACCACATATAGTAGAATGTTCCAGGCTTGTGGCTGCATCTCCAACATTTGGGGAATAGATTTGGGTACCTTTTGGCCAATCTCACTAGAGGAAAATGCCATCCATAAAACATTTTATAGAGGTTTTCTTTGTAAGCTACTGCGATCATAAATTTATAATTTATTTCCCAAAGTTTATCCCATTTTTCTAACTCTATATTATGGCCAAAATTTCTACCCCAGGTAATCATTATCTCCTTTACTGTCTCTTCCTCCATTTTATATCTTAAGAGAAAATTATATAATCTAGTAACCATTTTTTCTCCTGTTCCTAACAGTATTTTATCTAATTCCATTTGTTTCTCGTGTATGCTGTATTGTTCCTGATTTTTTTTTAAAAAAATTGTTTTAATATGTAAATAGGGCCACCTGTCAGCCTCTGCTTTGCTACTTGATTTCAGCTGCCATAGAAATGGGGGGGACGTGGTATTTGGGATGGAAAATAATTGGTACAGGAGGTTAGTTAAAAAGGGAGTTTTGTTCTTACCATCTTCTGTGCATGCTGATGGCCAATGTTTGGAGTTGGTCAAGGCCAACCGTCCTACTTTCCAACCTGATGATATTTCTTGGAGATGCACCCACATGACACCTAAGGGATTTGCAGATTGGGCAATGGGGTGGGGTTTGTTGGGGGGAGGGGTTTGGGCAAATGTTTGCTATGTATGCTTTTGTGTGTTTCTGCCTCAGACCTTGCTTTACTTCACAGCTGTTTTTTCATAACCAGTAAAAGTACTTTTAATTCTAAAAAAGGAGTTAAGTGGTTTATTTCTTGGTTACTGAAGGAGGCATGCTTGACATTAAGCAAGGTCTCACTTTCGCACATCCCAGAGCTAACACCTTCTGAGGGGAGTATAATAAAAACAGAACCTTCAAAGAAATGTCCAAGCTGAGCAGCAACCAGGAGGACGACATGGGAGCGGCAGGTTCCTCATGTCACATGGAGACAGAGAGGATGGCGGAACTGAATTTGGAGGAAAGATCCATCTGCCCCAGATGGTTGTTGGGAGTGAGACAAAAGTATGATTTTGAGGAAATTCCGGCTGGAGTTACAACAATCCAACATCAGCGACCTGCAGTTGCCTGGCAGGAAGCCAAAGAAGAGGATCTCATGATGTCCCATGCTATGAAACTCTTCCAGGAAGCTTGGGAGAAATGTCATTTTTACGAGAAAAGGTCTGAAAGAGAAGCTTATTTCCCTGATCAATCTGCATCTCTCTACTCTTAGAGATTAAGGGAAACTAAACTGAATATACTATTCTGACAAATTCTATGGAATAATTAAAATACATTTGAATAAAAAGTTGCTAACTAAAAAAGGAGTAGAAATGTCTTTTGTCAAATTCTCAGACAAAATGTGTCTATTTGTACTTCCTGAATGTAAAATAAGCCATAATGCATTGTACATATGGTGACTAAATTTTCTTGAAAAAGATCTGAAAAGGACAAATCTGAAAAAAGGACATATCTGAAAGAGGTTCCTACAGATGAAACAAATAGTGGTATTATATTTATAATTTTATTTTATAAAGGAAAATTATAGAGCAAAGCAAAAAAATATTCACAAAAATCTGCTCATGATATGGGAAAAATGTAGGATAAAAGGAATGTTTTACTGTGAAAATTAAGATCATGGCAACCGGCCCTCTCAAATCCTGGCAAAAAGATGGGGAAGAAATGGAGGTTTCAGGTGATAGATTTTATTTTCCTGAGCTCCAAAATCACAGCAGATGGACACTGCAGCCAAGAAATTAAAATACTCTTGCTCCTGGGAAGGAAAGCTGTGGCAAATCTAGACAGTATACTAAAAAGCAAAGACATCAGCCTAACAACAAAAGTACATATAGTCAAGACTATGGTTTTCCCATTGCAATGTATGACTGTGAAAGTTGGACCATAAGAAAGGCTGAACGCCAAATAATTGAGGCCTTTGAACTATGATGCTGGAGAAAATTCCTGTGCGTCCCTTGGACTGCAAGGCAATTAAACCAGTCAGTCTTAGAGATCAACCCTGACTGCTCTTTAGAAGGCCAGATCCTGAAGATGAAACTCAAATGCTTTGGCCACCTAATGAGAAGGAAGAACTCACTGGAGAAGCACCTAATGCTGGGAAAGATTGAGGGCAAACAAAGAAGGAGGCGACAGAGAATGAGGTGACTGGATGGAGTCACTGAAGCAGTAGGTGTGAGCTTAAATAGACTCCAGAGGATGTTAGAGGACAGAAAGGCCTGGAGGAACATTGTCCATGGGGTCGCGATGGGTTGGACATGACTTCACAACGAACAACAACAACTGTATGATTCACCAAAATTGTCCTTGACCCTGTGATTTGTGTGCATGATATTTGAGGCTACATGCCTTTCTCCTTTCTTTTGCTTATGATACCAAAGCTTCTTGAAATTTACGTTATTATGGGTCCAAGCTCCTCTCTCCTTGGTTCTACTATTTCCTCTAACTTGCCTGCAATGTTTTTTTAATGCATCTGCTCCATCCTTTTTATCAATTTTACACATCTTTACAGAAGCAGAGCTATAAAATTGAATTTTCTTGTTCCACATCTAGATGAAGAGATGTTGTTGCAAACTGTTGTTTAACAGTTTTTAATGAAGTGCTTTGCTTACTGTCTTACGTAGCAGTTTTATGCATATTAATTTAGAAGTAAATCTCTGTGAGCTAAGGGGGATTACACCTGTATAAGTGTACATAGAATTTCAACCTTTACTGATACCTATTTTGACACTCTCTCAGATTATACAGTTAAAAATAACATTTGCTTCTTTCTAGAGCAAATAAATCTATGCACAATTTGAGAACATTTAAAGATGAAAGCAATGCAATATTTATTGTATGGATAAAAAAAATCATTTGAAGGACTAGAGATGTAGAAACTGAGAATACTGTTTTGTTGCAGCTTAGAATTATTTCTTATCAGAAAGATAGAGTGGTCCAAGATTCAACAAAATGTACCGGTATATGATACGCAGCAACCATCATCAGACTCTAGCAATCTCTCTTGACTTCTATCATTTGTTCTGGATTCTCACTTTTTAGCCTGAAATGTGTTTTATTCATAGCCAGTAAGTCAAACAATTTTAACTATAAATATAATATTACTTGTATGGTTCTTATAAGCCACTAAGTGATGGAATAGAATTGATCTATTACTAACACCACATGCATGGAAGATGGAAGATATTAACCTATGAGTCACTTAGGTGAAATGGGCCATATAGAAATGATATGAATAAATTAAAAAAATGATATACAGTGTGTAAAAAAGGGGGGGAAATGTCATGAATTGATAAAGAGTAAAAATATGTGACAGTTGAATCCAATAACTTGGTCCCAAAAATAAAATTTTACCTCACTGATCAAGTATAATTATCAAAGTAAAATAAAGATTAAAATAAAATTCATTGTGTCTGTCTATTATCTATATCTATATCTATCTATCTATCTATCTACCTATCTATCTATCTATCTATCTATCTAGCTAGCTAGCTAGCTAGCTAGCTATCAGCCTATTGTCTGCCTGTCTGCCTGCCTAAAACTAGCAAAAAAACTAGTTGTCTGCCTGCTGTTTTCCCAGGCAAGAAAAAGAGATAAAGAGAAAAATTAGAAAAATTGAAATTTCAAAGGAAATTTAGTTCATTGTATTGGGTGCAAATACCCAAAGTATTATTTTATTGTCTTGCTGGCAATAAAAACAAACTCAGTTTGATGTAAAAGAAAAGGAATAAAAAGAAAAAAAAATCCCGTGGTGTTTCTGCTTGTAATGGTAACCTCTATCTCTAAAAAAAAAATACTGAAGACCTGTTTCTGCCTTGGAAAAACGTTTTCTGAAATAATTACCTCATCCTCCAGATAGGATAAAGAATTTCATTATGCCATTGTCACACTTTTTGTTCGTTTGTTTAAAACAGAGATTTATTTATTTCTCAAATGGATATGGCCTCATCCCATCTCATAAGAAATGACTCTGGGCAGCATACAATATAAAACAACAAATATATAAACTGATCACAAGAAAAATATAAAGCAACCAATCTTAAAAGTTAAAATGCTATGCTTCAACTAGCAAAACATCCCTGACCTGCTCTCAAGTTGCCATAGAAAAGGGGGGATGGGAAACCAATGAAACAGCACATGAAAAGACACATGCACATTCCAGACTTATCTCTCTTAAGGCTGTATCTAGGTTATCCACAGGAGCCGGAAGGGGGAGGGATCTCTACAGCCTGCGAAAGTGCTCTGTTGGATAATGTGATTTATGACACACCCTGGGGGAGGGGGGAAAGGGTCATAATTGGGCCATAAATTACATGGGTCAGAGCTGGCTTCACTTGGATTCATGCCGACATGTTGCTCCTAATAAGTAACTGGATTTCTTTTGAAGCTTGGCTTGATGCTCATGACACTATGATTTAAAATATACAACCACCAGGCAGGAAGGGAATGAATATATTAACCACAATAGTAGGGTCATCTTGGAATGTTACCAATTCCTCTGTGGACTCTGAAGCGTGATGATGTATCTGGCCTTTGGGAAGTTCTAGAATTTTAGTCTACTGAAAAATTCTTCCGTGGTAGCAGTTTATCAGATCTATAAATTAATAGGAAAGAATGACTGTTCCTGATGGCATCTTCCACAGTCACACATGATTATAGATAACCATTTTATACTTTAGAAGCTATTATTTCCCATCTGTGCTTCTCTGGGAATAGAACTAAATTAATCCCAGAAAGAAAAGAACTGTTTAGGGATAGATTTATCAATCTTAGAGAATCAAGTGAACCCATGATGATCCCTATAGACATATTGTTCTACAGTAATTTTTCTTAGTCTTGGCTGCTTCCAGGTTTATGGTTTTCAAGTACTAAGAATCTCAAAAAGAGTCATACTAGCTGATAAATTTTAACATGGAAACTGTCATGTCAGAAACTTGATCTAGAAAACACAGATCAAAGAAGTGGCAACATTAAGCTATCCTTGAGTACATCTAATTAAGTGAAATGTACAGCATAATACAGTATTGCCTAATTGCTTTGTAAGCAGTGTTAGAGAAAGTTTTTAAAATTTTCTTTGCATCCTTAAGTGCTAACATTAGTGTAAAGTAAATCTGTTTAGTAAATTCACAGTAATGAGATATCACTATGCAGCTGAAAACTGTAAATTCAGCTTTCCACTTCATGGTGACTGGGATTACATTTCAAGCTGAGGAATGAATGGCTTTTGATAGCGTGCTTGGAATGACCTATTCACTAATCAGATCTACAATAGTTTCAGACTTACTGGGTTTTCATCATTCACTATAAATACGGATGGGAAGGAGATGACAACCAAAGATGATAAATATGAAATAATTTAAAATCAAATGTTATATATATGATCCATGGTATATATCTAGTAAAGAGTTGGATTCAGTTGTATCCTAAATTGAACTGAATTGATTCAGAAGACAAATGGGCTGAAGGAAGGCATCCCAGAATGAAAAAGAAACTCTATCATTTGGATAAAGCCTCATTTTCAAGGCAATACTGATAATAATCTAACCAAGGAAACTTTGCCTGTGTGCTTTTAAAAGTAAAGTGAAGTAAAGTAAAGTAAAGTGAACAAGACAACTCATATTCAGTCTCCTAAAACATTAGAGATTCAAAACTGGGGGGGGGGGGGATCAAAGATAATTCTCTGCCAATTTTGTTTAAAATAATTCAATTTTTTATGTTTCATATGGGAAACCCCAAACTGGATAGAAAAGAGACAAAGGCATAAGGTGTGACATCATGAGCTTCAATTCACTATATACATTGTTTTATATCGTTGTGTCCGCCTATTAACCTAATTCCCATAATTCATAGCTGGTATGGCTGAAGGATTTCTGGAAGTGGCAATCCTAAATATGCAAAGGAGGACTACATTAGGCAATGTTGCCTTACAAGATGAATTAGAAGAACCTCAAATAGAGTAGACTGCTATATTATAAATTACAGATAGAGGGTATTAGTTTTAAAGCATACACTGTGGAAACCTAGAGCCTGCTTTGAGCTTTATTTTAAGTTTAGGGAAAGTAATTAAGTGCCACATGGATTATGTTTTGTTGGGAGTTTTTTTCCTTTAAGGTTTTGCCCTAATTTAAATTTATGAAATGCAGATACTCTTCCAAATACTTTAACACAATTTACTTGGAGGGTAGGCAATGTACTTTTTTATATTTCTTCCTTCTTGATAATTAGTACAACGTTCACTCTAAATGATGTACAGCATTAGCAGCAGGTCAGTGGTGTAACAGGTGTGCCTGTCTGTTTGCTAAGAAACAATAATGTTGGATATTCTCACTCCTAGTGAAACAGCTACATTTTAATGAAATTGCATTATTCTAAATGTCCCACTGAGGGAACCGTTTGTCATTCAACTTGACTTTGTTGGAGAGGTGAACTCCAAATAAATATTCTTGTTGAAACCAGATATAATTTTTCATAATTTTAATGACTGACAAAAAATGACTTTTGATTCTATTAGTGTGACAATGAAATTGATTCATCAAAATATTCTTTACATTGATTGCTTAGCTATTGTCAAACGAATACATGGATGGAATTAAAATATTGTTTACACATAGCAAAAGGGATAAAAATAAAATCTACCTCGAATTTTTGGGGGGGATCAGGTTTCATCAAAATAGGTTCTGCTCCATAGTTTTACAAGTATAGTTTTTGCTATGTTCCTTTGTTCTGTGATACCATTATGAGAAACATACATGGTTTATTTATTAATTAAATTTATATGCCCTCTCAAAGTTTGGTTGCCTTGAATAGAAAGTTTGATTGTCTTGAAACAGAAAGTTGTTCAATTTTTTAAACAATGTTCTCACATCAAGAAAGCTATTAAATGGGAGAAGTGGAGTCAGCTAAGTTCTAGTATTGCTCTGGTTAATAAATGGCACATATAGATTCAATATGCCTATTAAAGATACAAAAGAACACAGAAAATTGAACAAAAGATGAATTATGGAAAAAGAAGACATTTACATTATGGTGATCATTTTGGAAATTGTTTTGGAAATTTATAATTATATATTTTGAGAGTGTTGTGAGTGAAATGGGACCATATATTTAATGGTACTTTTCTTTAAAATCAGAAAGCCAAGCACATGGCTAGAACTTTGATTATTAATACAGAGGATAAAATGAATTAGATTCATATTGATCGGGCAGCTGTGTCAGTGTGATTTTGGAAGGAAGGTGGGGGCTGATAGCTGGCAATGTGTCATAATAGAAGTGGTCCAAATTTATACATGGAGTTTTAGAGAAAATCTGGAAGTGATCATCTGATCTCTGCAGAAACATACTATGCTGGGAAAAACACTTATAAATATTCCTCAAAATGACACGATAGCTGAACTATGGAAGCTGAGGACAAAATACTGCTATGGCTTTTTTACTTGCTTTTTTACACATAATTTCTTTCTAGTCCTCCAGCCACTACTCAAATCCTCCACCTCCGCCATTGTTCAGGATATAGTTGGTATGGAATTCATTTTATCATGCATTTTATATTACAGGACACACAAGGTCTTAATTAACTTTCTGTGGTGTACAAAAGGGGGCTCAAGGACTAAATCTTTACAATAAAACCATACTTTGCTCGTTGCAGTCCTATACTTCGCATTCTTAGACCCAATAACCAAGACGTGATCCTCAGAGATAAACACAATACTGTTTTATGAAAAGTGCTTTGTACAGCAAGAACACAGAATGTCATTCTATTTCCCCCAGCACAGCTTTTCCATTTCCCTTTTCCAGAAAATGTTTTTAACATTTAGTGGGTACTGAGTCAGTACGATCCTCAATCAACTGAAGGGATCTTCCTTGGAATTTTACAACATTTTTGTATCATGCTACATTTATTAACATTCTTATCTAGGTTAGCTTTGCTATTAAAGGCATAGAAATCAGGAATTTTGATCATCATCAATATATGTGTAGTACATATATTTCTTGAGGCTGCAGCCAAGGGGGTTATGAAATGTGTTAACATTTCCAGCTGTTGCTCCTTGGATGTAAAAAAATGTATAAACTTTTCTCATATTTAAAAGCATGCTTATCAAGAGACAAATACAAAAAGCCCGAGACATCCACAATTAAATGAGTGCTTGGCTTAACCTGTGATGACCTTTGAGGAGTGAACTTATATAGCATCATCTGTGGTCTGAAAGTAATGTTAGGCTATACTGGACAACTGCAGAGTTTTATGCCATGTTCTTACTGTAAGTGGGAATACAATTGACTCACAGATCTGGACTGCAGAAATCCCAATATCCAGTCAATCAGCGGTCCTTGACCTTCTGGACTCCACGGACCAGGGGCAGCTGTGGGGAGGGAGGGAAGGGGATGGTTTCAAGTGTGCAACCTAATCTTATGCACTCACCTGTCACTCTTGTGATCCAGTTTACAATGGTCCATGGACCCGTTCCCCGGGGGTTGAGGATCCTTGAAGTAGAAGATAGCAAAGAATAGTAGAAAATACTAAGTATTTGTGTCATCTTGGTATAATGCAGAAAAAAGTCTGCAATTTGTTCGTCATAAAATAGGTAAGATATTTTTTTTTCTTTTAGCTTTAGCCTAACCATCAACCTTGTGGGGAAGGAGAGGAACTAATGCCTTTGACCACCGTCATAAGATTATGGAGCAAATTACCACAGTCTGATTTATAGGATACAACAGGAACTACACTGTGAGGCTGAATATCAGGCATTTCACACCAAATCAGAGCTTGGGATACTATTGGTGAGCAGATATGCACATTAGCATCCAATACTTGTTATATTACAATTCCTTTCCCACGTATCAATTTTTTATTCCAGTTATACAGTGAAACATTCGCTGGGAATCAAAACCCTACCAAATCTAAAAAATGGTATTTCAGCTCTGAGTGATAGTTTTATATATGTAGGCAGGCAAATATTTTTAGCTATTAGATTATATTCCTCTCAGTTCTCACACAATATTAGTCTTTTTAATTCAATCTTATTCAATCTTCAGCATTGTCTGTCAATAAATTATTCTGGAATGGGAATATCCCTATTTACTTCCTATTTTTGTACAAAATTACAATAACCCCAAAGTTACCATGAGCTAGAAGTCAGAAGAATGAGACTCTTACTAACTTGGGTTTTACTTCCAATAATGGCCAAATGGCTAATACTGATTCTAATATCAGACAAATAAGATGAACAATTCAAATGCAAACAATAGGAATATTAACATAGATTTTATAATGTATAGCAATTCTTTATTACAAGCATTCAGAAAAATAACAATGCTATTTCTATAAATTGTAAAACAACAGGATCTATCTGTATTAGACAGATCTTTAAAAAGTCACTGATAAGGAGATAATGGTCCCCAGATTCAGCCCCCCTCCCTCTCCCACCCCCGTGTGTGTGTGCGTGTGCGTGCGCGCGCGCGCGCACACACACACACACACACACTGTATCACTTCTATTTGGCTAAGAAAACATTCAGACTTCTACTTTTTGAGAAAATCTAGGCAACTGCCACAAGTGGCCTAAGCATTTTGTCTTTGTTAACACATCCAGCAACTACAGCTCAATTCTATGTGTAAATAGACTTCTGTACATTTATGAGTTTTTACAATGATAAAGAAAAGATTGCAGAATCCAATTCTTGCTCATTGGGAGAATCTGCCTTCTAACAAGGTGCAAATATTCAACTAGGGTAGGGAAGATAGTGGATTTCTCCTTATAAATTATTGGTGTTTGTTATCTTTGTGGTTACTTTTTCCTTCCAGCTGAGACTAATCCTGCCAGTTGACTTTTTGAAATGCCACAGATGGTAGTGATTGAAGACACAGGAGTGAAAGGTGGAGAAAGTGTCTCTAACTGCACTTTATCAACTAATGAGAGATTGTTACCTAGGAGTATGTTCGTGAATGCAAGCTATGTGCTATTCTATAGCATAAAGAGTGTACCAATTTGCTGCACTCCTTGGTGAGTGGCTGCATTTTGTAATCATGGCCATTGTGAGCCAGTTCAGTAATAAATCTCCAGCAAAATGAGTCCAACTCTTCTTTTAAGAAAAAAGGAGGGTCTATACCGATTGCTGGCTGTTTGATAGGGAGTCAACAGGTACATCCACAACTTTGTCAAAATGAAAGAACATTTTATTCTGATTGCATTTGGGACAACATCCAACATAAATTTTAACACCACGTATATACTGTACAAGTGGCTATAATAAATTATCCCCAGTCTGCCACTTGATTGGTGTGGACATAATTCCCCACAAAGAGAACTGGGAGCAGGTTGATTTCAGACATATGGTTCTTTTCTTATCCTCTCCTTCACTCTCACCACATTTAAACAGAACTTTGGTTTAGCTTTCCTCGATTTAAAAGCAAATACATATATGTTAGCCTGAAAGCTACACATATCAGTGTTACTCTTTGTACTGGCAGATTCCATTAGTATCAATTGCTATTTCTCTGCCAGCACAAAGACTAGTTTGGTAATTCTGTCTACAAATATACAGAATTTGTACTTTCAGATCCAGACTATCAATAGACCACAGCAGCTGTCTTGTTATAGTATCATTTTTGGCTTTTGGGCTAGATCAAGTGTAGTATCTGTTTTTATCATTTTAATCACAATCAAGTGACTTTGAGTTATGAACTTTGCCTGATCATCGTGATCTCTGACAGTAATTAAAAAAGAGTTGGGTTGGGAGCGACACATGGATTTCCCATTTCAATCTAAAAAGAATTTGAATTCTGGTGACTGGCAAAATAAGAGTTGTACATTTTAAAAGCAATATTAATTACTGCTGTTTTGAATTTGTTTATTAGGGTTTCACAGATCTAATTCCAATCAACAGAGGGTCTGATTTTGATTTACATATCTGTACTGACATGTCAGGTTAGATGAGTTTCAACTTCCAAATCAAGTCAGCAAACATTTAAATATGTACTAAAACTACCTGAAATATCCAAACCATCTGAAATATCCAAAGTTTGAATTGAAGATTAAAATTACTTTAGTGCTTCTATTAGGAAAATCAATTTGTGTGGAGAAAGTAACATCTATATTACTCTTGACATGCTCTATATCACCCTTGCCATGCACATCATCCACTAGCCTTAACTATGTTGACCTCAGTAAACCTCAGATCATAAAACAAAGAACTGCTTAAACATTGCAGCCAAGTTTGACATCTTGGCTGAAACTGATAGGGAACTGGCAAATATCAATAACTCAGTCAAAACCATTAGAAATCCCTTCAGGATATGGAAATCCTTTACTCAGGCCTATCAGCCAAGCTCAACACCAGGACACACAAAGAGGATAAAATTGACCATTCAGGTAAACATTCATTCAGGATATCTTATAATAAACAAAATCCTTCCTCTGTGCGACGAGTAAGCAGGAAGCCAATTGATGTGGCAAATAAGTAGAAAAAATTTAAACACTTGAGAAATGTAACTTCATTGCAACCTTCAATTGCTATACTTTATGGAATAGAATATAATTCTTATTGGCCAAGTGTAATTGGACACACAACAAATTTGTCTTTGATGCATATGCATCAAAGTGTACATAAAGAAAAATAAAATACATTTACCAAGAATCGTAAGATACAACACTTAGTGATAGTCAGAGGTTACTAATAAGCAATCAAATCATACTAGGAAACAAATAAAACTATATAAATTGTAAAGATACAAGCAACATGGTTATAGTCATAAGTGGTAAGAGATAGGTACTAGGAAGAAGGAGAAGAATACTAGTAATACAGTCTTAATAATTTTACATTGTGAGAATTATTTGTTTAGCAGAGTGATGGCATTTGGGGGGAAAACTGTCCTTGTGTCTAGTTGTTCTGGTGTGCAATGTCTTACAGTGTAGTTTTGAGGATAGAAGGTGAAACAATTTATGTCCAGGATGTGAAGGGTCTGTAGATATTTTCACAGACCTCTTTTTGACTTGTGCAGACTCGTATATACAGTATGTTATGCTATCAAATACAATTTTGCCTCTGCTCCAAGCAACCTGCTCTGTGTGTTCTATGGAAAACCCAGAACTTCCTTCTCACAACTTCTTTTAAAGTTTCATTTAAAACTAAGTGGTTTGTTTTTTCCTTTGGTGGGACCAGACTATCAGGGCAACCTGGTCTACCCAATTATGGGACGGAGCATAGTGCTTCCGTTTTTTGCCTTTCAGCCCCAACCCAGGGGCCTTCGCAGGCAGTCACTTTCACAACAAACTATTTTTTGTTAAATTTATGTTAAATTTACCAACAAAGAAACAAAGGAATTCATTTAAAACACATTTCCAAATCTAAATATCACTTTAATCCTTTATTACTGGAGTCATAGAGTTTCCCTGCAATAGAAGTTAGAGTCTTAACTGTGTGGGCACCTTTTATAAAGCTGTGGGCCTTTTATAAATCTGAAATATAGTTATGTTGCTTTAAATAGATATTTTAAAACTGCAATATATTTTTAAAATCTTTGTAAAACAGGCATACAAATCATTGATCCAATTATTTAAATGGATATTGGAAAGCTTTATGAAAAGATTGCAAAACATTATTCTTGTAAGAATCTAAGCGTTCATATTTGTTGACTGATCATTTTCCCTGTGCTTTTAAGAAAATACTACATATTTATAATATTTAATCCTGCAAATGCTTGTGTCTTGTACTAAATGAAAGTGAATTCTTTCTAATAATAAATTTAAGCATTAATGCAAGCAGTTTAGAGCCAGCAGTTTAATCATTGTGGACATGCTATGTACCCATAAATTTAGTTAAGTAGATATATTTGCTTCTATGAATTAGAGACATATTGTATCCCCAAAAGTATATATCACATGAATTCATTATAACAAATACTGAGCTCAAATCATATTAGATACCCCAATATATGTGACTTAAAAACATGTAACTGCTTTACCTAAGTATCAGCTTTACCCAAAATTTATCTGCAGCTCTATGAAATATTTAGAGAGAATTACAAAATATGAAATCCAACTATAACTACGAACTATTATTAAGATATTAATCATCTGCAGAGTTAGTTAACTGGTCAGTTGGAAGAGGTGGTCTGAATTGATGAATAGACATTTTAATTAGTTGAGCTGTCACAAAGTGTACCATTGTTTATTTGGGAAGGAGTTGTTTTGGGGTTTAATTTATTATTTAGCAAGAGGAAACATCAAAAGCAGCTTTTCTTCCTAACAAAGAATAACTAAAGCACAATGCAGCTAAGCCTGAACATGAAAGCTGGCAACATTTGGGCACTGAATCACAGCAATACATTCAGAAGGTAACTTTAAATCTTCCCTTGCTGATTTAAAAAGCCTACCGAGGGGTATGCTTTCAGATCGTATCAAAACAAGAGATCCTGTATGAACTTGGTTGTTTTCTTGAAGAGGTTGCATTAACTCAACTAGGTAATATCATCAGTGCCAGTGATCAATCACTAGCACTGTTGATGATATCTAGTTTGGGTAATGAAATATCTGCAAGAAAACAATCAAGCTCAGAGACCATCAAGGACCCCTCATTTCAACCCTGAGTTACAAATATTATCATTTATTGATATCATGTATAGCATAGCATAGTATAATGTAGCATAACTGTCAGTGTTCCAAATATCATCCAAAATTAAATCAGAGTTCAAGGCAAAGTTCCAATTTATTAAGGGAGACATGTTGGTACATCTATGGAAAACCCAAATCTGAAAGCTTCCTGGGTTTTCCACCCAGCTGAAAGTTCATGATCTTGCCCCCATACCCACAAGTCTATCACATGGTCCAATCTTCCACTGCCACACTGGCATTTCCACCCATCTAGTTCCAGTCAGGTGCAGAGGTGCAGAGATAAAGAATGACCTTGGGCTTCTAGAAAGGAATGTTTTATTTTGACAACAACACATTCTGCTCCTTACTATTCCCCCTCCCAATTCTCCACTAATTGAACAGCATAGTAAAATAGAGAGAGTGTGGCAGGCCAAAGATCCTAAAAGGAATATGACTGCAGGCCTGACATAGCATTGCATAGCATGGCATAGCATAGCATTTATTGCCATTGTACATCGTGTATACAGCTGAATTGGTTTAGCCTCACTGGTGCAATCCATGACAAAAAACAAACAACATAAATATAAAAATAATCCCTATGCAAGTAATTGGTGGGGGAGAAAGAAAAAGAACAACTAGTAATTCATTTCCTCATGTCCATGGAATGATTGCGGTTGTGTTTAAGACGCTGACAGCCCAAGGATAGAAACTATTTTTAAACCTATTTGTTCAGCTGGCTATGCTTTGATGTCTTCCTGCTCAATGGTGGAAGTGTGAAGAGACACTGACCAGGGTGTGAATCATCTCTGAGTATCTTCCTTACTCTGCTAAAGCAGCGAGACCTGGCGATGTCATCCAGTGGTGTTAGAGGAAAACCAATGGTTTCTTGTGCCGAATTGATCACTCTCTGTAGTGCCTTCCTATCCACAGCAGTTAAACCAGCATACCATAATGTAATGCAATATGTGAGGACACTTTATGTCATGGACCAATAGAAAGAGGTCATCAACTGATTTTTTCACAGGACTCTAAGGAAATGAAGTCTCTGTGGGACCTTGTCAATCACCAGAGACATGTTATTTTTCCCGGTACAATCTTAACAAATAAGCAATTCCAAGAATTTAAAAGAGGAAACCCTCTCCACACAGCCCCCTCAATATACAGTGGAATATGTCAAAATACATAGATATGTTGACATCCTATAGGTAGCATGCCTAGCCCGTTGGCTGATATCAGGATCGTACCAAGAACCTCAGACTTTTAGTAATCCTTACAGAAAGTAAATATATTTACCTAATCCTATATATGAGAAAAAGACAGTGTTGAGTCTGTGCAAAAAACAATATGAAGAACAAATGCAAGAATCAGGAGTCCTTCTTTAGTGAATATTTATTTTTACAGCTATTTTAGCTGTAAACAGGCCTTATCCAAATAAATCAGATATGCTTCAGAAGTTTCTTACCCATATCAGAAAACTAGAGGTTTTATTTATTTTTTGCACTGGGGGAGTGGGATCAATGTCAAAAATAGTTCGCCTACAAAGATATGTTTGGTGACACCCTCTCTTCATTGCTCCAGAAGAAATAGACATGCAGATGCATTGTTTGGACATGAATATTTTCAGTTCATAAAATTTAATTACTTGTTTTAATTGTATAAAGCAATTGCACGCAATCAACCTTAAATATCAGCATCATAATAATCAGTCTTGTAGTTCTGCCAAAATTGTCCTGTGCTAACTCAGTAGATGAATGACCAGCCCTGGAGCTCTTAAATATTAGTTAGATAGTTACAAGTTATAAAGTTTATCACTGAATGATTTGCTCTGACAGACAATGGACCTCAACACATATTATTACTAGCAGGATTTACAGGGATCTAACAGCTCATAGTCTGTTAGCCCTAGAATGTTTGCAAAATCTGCCTGGGATGTTATCCTCTTAAGAAGTCCCTTTTTTACAGATATGTCAGATTATTTTTATCTGCACTCAGCACTGATATAATTCTCTGACAGCAATGCTTAATGAACAAGGGCATTATAATTCTCCTCTTGAATGGAGAACCTTGTCCTTCTTATTCAAGCTTAGCTCTCTCCTCTGTATGGTAGACCTCCTTGCTAAAAAGTGCCAAGGTCTCTCATTGATTGACACAAATCTCTACTTCATTCCAGGTAAATGATGGCTAGGTACTGTTTAATTCAATACTCAAACAAGCCCTTTTTCTACTGGTCATCCTTCTTCTCAAATATATAGACTTTCTCCATCCCCAAGTCTCTGTGTGTGTTTCTTAAACCTGTGCTTCACCTTGGCTGGTTACAGACTCATCTGATTCTACATGTTCATTTTTCCTTTGTTATTTCTTAGGTCCTTTGTTTTCAGTGTCTCTGTTATATACAATCAAGAGTGGGCTTCAAAAATTTCAGCAATGGGTTCTCTGCCCAGTTGCTGGGTGAGTGTGGCCATGGTGGGTGTGGTCTAGTCAGCCTCCTGCACCATGGCAGGGGGGGACATTTTCACTTTCCCCAGAGGCTTTCCTTGAGCCTCTGAGAGGGTGAAAACTGCCTCTCCCGGGCTTCAGAGGCCTTCCAGAACTTCCAGGAGGACTGCTTTTTTCCCCTTCCCAAGCCTCCCCATGGGCCCTGTGTCAGCCTCTCCTTTGCTGCTGCTTTGGCTGCCATTGAAATGGGGAGGGGGGCATGGTATTTGGGAGGGGACTACTAATTGTGCTGGAGGAAGATTCTGGAGTTTCTGCTGCCTGTCTTACTGTGCATGCGGAGGAGGTTTCCCACCAAGGCCAACGGCACCGACATTCCATCTTGGTGATGCCTTTCGAAGTTATCTCGCACCTGACACTTGGGAGAATTATGATTGGACTGTGACTGGGATGCCAAGGGGTGGGGAATGGGTTATTCTATATATCATTTGCTTTCACGCCTAAATAATCAGTCTTCGCTTTGCTACGCTTCTGTTCATTTATAATTAGTAAAAGTACACTTGATTTCTATCATGGAGTCTTGTGGTTTTCTTTCCTGATTATCCAATGAAGGAGTGCTGACACCCTGTGCTTACCTCACATCCAAAATGGGCTGTGTGGAGACTCCTGGGAGGGATGGGAGGGGCAGGAGAGACAAATCCCAAGGGTGGGATTTGGAAGTTCTCCAAACTGGCCATAACATTAGCGATAAGTTCTCTCTAATGCAATTGAACCTATAGCAGCCAACCCCTGGATGCAACCAATCACAATTAGAGAATTAAGAAGAAAATAACTTCAAACAATTCTGTGACTCCAGCCCTGTCCCCCTGTCATGTGACCACCAGTTGTAACCTTCCCAGACAGCTTCTGACAAGTAAATCTGGGGGAAGACAGATTTCCTTAACAACCACATGATTCACTTCACAATTGCAGTGATTCGCTTAACAACTGTGACAAAAAGGTTGTAAAATGGGGCAAGTTTCACTTAACAATTCCCTATGGCAATTGTGTGTTCAAGGATACTGAGTCAAGGATTACTTATAGCAATATTCAAATATACATGTGTTTAACTTTCCTCTATAGTTTAAATAGTTTAAATGCAAAATGCCTTTATAAATGGTTTGTTTGTTACTAAAACCTAAATAATTCATATTATGAACAGTTAATATTGTCACATGGTTGGATTGGTAATAACTTGCAAAATATGTCAAAGCAGCTGAGATACAATTAAGTAAGAAGATTATCTCAGTAGAGAAAAATATAACCAAAATGTGTTCAATGAGTCGAAAATGTTTATTATTATTAAAGTATTACAAAAGAACTCTATAGTTTCCAAGCCAAAATCTTATACAGCAGTGGTCCCCAACCCCCGGTCCGCGGACCGGTGCCGGGCCGCGGAGTACCTGGCACCGGGCCGCGCAGCGGCCGGGGGCCATGATCACTGCAGCTGGGCGCCGTGGCTCTCCTGCTGCACCAGCCGCTCCTCTTCCAGCCGCTCGCCCAGCGCGCAAAGCTCCCGGCAGCGGCGCCACAGCTCCTCGAGGCGCCGGCGGCTCTCCTGGTTCTGCGCGCGCAGCTTGCGCAGGTCCTGTTGGCCCAGGCGGCCCCCTTCCAGCTCCTGCAGCGCCCGCAACTCGGCCTCGTATCGCTCCAGGCTCTGCGCGCAGCTCCAGCTCAGCACCAGCGCGTAGTCGGAGGCCAGCTGCCGCTTCTCGGAGCGCCCGGCCCGGAACGCGCGGGGCAGACAGCAGCGCGGCCGGCCGCTGCTTGCGCGCTTCCTGCAGCCCTTCGTGCTCGGCCAGGAGCTGCTCCAGCAGCGCCTCCAGAGCGGCGCAGTCGGCCCACAGCCCCTCCAGCTGCTGCTGCCGCCGGGCCAGCTCGGGCTCCAGGCGGAGACGCAGCTCTCCAAGTTGCGCGCTCAGCCTCTCCAAGCTCTCCAACTTGTGGCGCAGCGCGTCCCGCTCCAGCTCGCCTTGAGGTGATCTCAAAAAAATAAGCTAGGTTGGATATGACTGGGATAAGATTTCCAGATGTTGACTTGGCTTAAGTCACCGGTTCCTTTTTCTTGCTGAATGAAAACTCCTGCATCATGGTTGTATGTAGGATGTATTTAGAAAATTCAAGATGGGAACCATCTTGGTTTTTATGTGATGCAAATAAAAGAATAAATAGGCTTTTAATTTCATAGTCATGGCTATTACCTTGACATTTTCGATGTCACTCTGACACCCCTGTCCCAGATAATTTGGTGAATGGACAGAGAGGCTACCAGCTAGTAGTAGGCTGGCTTGAATGCACTTACTAAGAAGGATTCACAGTGAATTCAATGAATAACATTTTTGGGTGATCATCAATCTGATGGGAGCTATATATCTATTGCAGCATTTACCTGCAAATTTAGAGGAAGTCCAGAAAGCGATTGCAATCTATTTGGCATATATTTACAATCTGATATATAAACAATCAATGTGTCGTCGCGAACAACGCCCCCCCACCCCTGCGCGCGCTCAGTGGCCACGGTAAAATTATCACAGGCTGACTGGTCCGCGGCGATAAAAAGGTTGGGGACCACTGTTATACAGAATAAAGAAACATAATAGGTAGCTTTTAATTGATTCATACCATCAGTTTTTTTCTTCATGGAAGAATATGTGAGCAAATTAATATAATTTATAGATCTGTCAGAAAATTAGATCCTTTCTCTTTTTTCCTCATTGTCTCTCCTAATTATGTTTCAGTTAGACTTCTTATTTTGTTATAAACAAAAAACAACTCATACATTTGTGGCCTAAGTCAAACATTTTTATTGATTTTTTTCTTTCCACAAACTCAGCCATATTTGCATTTCTGTTCTTAAAGAAGTAAAAATAAATCTAATAACAATAGTCATGATGTTAAAACAGTTTATCTCCTTCTTCATTGCAGAACAAGCAGCCGAACACAAGAATAAATGGGGTATTTTAATGAGTAATAACTAACTTGATTTCCATTGATTTCAGTGGTTTACATTAAGTACGATCAACCATTGTAGGAGAAAGTGTACTACAAAAACGATGAAAAGATATAGATAATGGGAAACTGGAATGGGAAAGATCATAATGTATTGATAATTATTACTTTAAGAGACAAACCAATCATCTTAACAATTGAAAAATTATAAATACTTTTCTTTAGCACAAATAATAATAGAAAATGTGGATTGATTGATTGATTAGATAAGATAAGATTTTTTAAAAGTGAATGGTTATAATAAATATGAATGAAGGAGATCCAATATTGAGGGTTGGATTTGAAGAATAAATTCAGGAAAGTAAAACTATAATAATTAATTGGGTTTTGTGGATGAATGTAAAGGTAAGAATTCATAAGATGGTTATGGTCCCCATGTGGCATTCCAATGTATGGTGAGAGCACTTTTAGGAAAACATTCTGAATGAATGTAATCTAGTACTTAATTAGTCTGTTAACTAACATAAATGATGAGAATAAATTAAAAGAGTATAAAAAAGTTTAAAGAGTATTGGCTTAGAAAATATTTATTGTTTGGAATATTTATTTAAGTGTACATGTACTTGTTTGCAACACAATTGATTTGCTTTATTATGAAAGTTTCAGGAATTATTGAAAGTTAGAAGCTTGATGAGAGATTTTAACAGAATAACAGAGCTGGAACGGACCTTGGAGGTTTTCCAGTCCAACTCCCTGCTTAAGGAAAAGAGCCTATGCGATTTCAGAAACATGATTGTCCAATGTCTTTTACAAACCTCCAATGATGGAGCATCCACAACAACTTCTTCTTTTAAAAGAATTTTTATTTAACAATTTTCTTCATTTTGTATCACAATTTCAATCTTTACAACGCTCCGGTATTAGTATATCTCATATGTATATACAAGTTATTTACATTGTTCTTCCTTTCCTTTTATGTATGTATCTATTTTATACAGTATGCCATCATTATCACTATATATTTCACATTTTGGATTCAGAAACCAGTCATAGCAGGGTATCCAAAATGTCTCTCTGCCTTCACAGAGTTTATTCCTTTTTATACAGTTTTAACAAGCAGCAAAGGGTATACAGCAACAGCATCATTATTGGTGTATTCTCCTTGTCAATCTTTAAGAACATCCCAGCCAGGATAAAATCTCGCATATCTTGATGGTTTCTGGTGGTGCTAATTAGGTGAGTTCATAGACATTTGAGGTAAACAGGTACTGAGACGTAGCAGTTTAGTGCACACAGCCTCTACGTAACCTTTATATGAGCTCTATCTCTACATCTCACTCTTTTCTATTTTGTTAGACAAGGTATCATAAGAGGGGTTAGTGAAGGGGTCATAGTCAGGAGAGGAACATCCTTTCAGTTGCTTATACAGGGTGGGAGGGGGTTTAGGGCGAAAAGCTGTGATACATATATTGCAAAAGGAAGAAAAACACTGAACAAAACAGCACCCACCAATCAAAATAGCACAAATAATGACTAAATAACGTAGGACATTTCCTAATAAGCCTGTGGGCAACCAAGCCCAAAGGCTTTCCCACCAACATCCTAAAGTATCAATTTTCAAATCAGAGGCCAAATTGTGTAAAATATTGAACTGGTGCTGGATGGTTTGTAATTCATCTGAAAGGTTAAAACAACACATTCCTTCGAAACTTTCACAACCCAAAGGCTGGCTCAGAAGCAAATAATCAATAGCAGCTCAACTTTATAAAATAGCCTTTCCAAAACTTACAGATCGTGGTTAATTGCTGAAATAGCTGAAGAAGTAGTATTAATTGTTTTTGCCAAATTACAGGTTAATGTTAAGATGAGCATGAGCAGCAAGCACTGGCACACCCACCACAGATATAGCCAATGCTACATACTCCTCTTTCTTAAGTAAAGCTGTCTCAGAGTCACAAGTGTTATCTAGCATGACTCCACATCGAGAACAGTTTGAGTGAATTTGCTGTTTGAAAAGCAAAACAGGAATCAACCAGCTGAGACAACACTGTGCTTCACTAATATTAGCAGGAATGTAATTAAAAGTTTCTTGACCACATATAAAAAACCATTCTGCGGGAGGCAAACATGGGCAAAATTAAAGGAAGTCTCTTCAAAAGCTGTACTGTTTAAAACAGGTGAACTAATACGAAGACAATGAGGTTTCTTACTTGAAGATGTACAATTAACTATTTTTGTATGTTATAGTCTCAGGGACTACTACTACTGGAGTGTGCAAAGCAATTGCATCAGGGAATGGATCATAGGCAATCAACCCCCAACTAGATATAGTTCCATAGTTAAAGTTTTCATTTAATAGAAATCTACTCAAGCCAGTGAAGTTTTGAATTACTGCAGATGGGGTACAAACAGGGACCAAGCATGTAGAAAGCAAATTTCCCATGTCATATGATTCAGATAAGCAAAAGAAGCATCATTTTGTGTGATGTTAGCTAGCTACACCCATAGGCTTTGCTTCATTTGCTGCTCAAGAGAGTGTTTGGGTGAGATGACAGCTGCTGTCGCTAGAGAGCAGCAATTAACAATCAAACATAAACAAAGATGGCTAAGGAATTGGCAATTAAAACCACAAAAATGGCAGTGCATAAGTTCTCAGGGGTTTGCTCCACTTGTTGCTGTTGCAGCACTGCCTGCGATTTGGTGGTCAGGTTTTTCACATCTCCCCACATCACTGGATGGCTGGTCCAACGAGATCATATTGGCCGCTGCGCCATCTGTAGAGTCACCTTGGCCATTTCTGGAACCAGATTCAGGGACTGGGACCACAACATCCTTAGCTGGGTGGACACAATGTGCTGGAATCCACAAGGGTCCTGTAGGAACAAGCACAGCAGCATATCCTCATCCCCAAGTAATCAGAGGGACCAGCCAGCCCTAACCATGTTTTGTCTGGTAATGTCTGATAATATACTAGAGAGCGAGCCAAGCTTGTTTTCTGTTGAAAGTGTCTCTGATAAGCAGTCAAATTTTGAATGGAGACATTCAATTGATTTAAGGTAAATAATACTTTTTTAAGCTGTTGTGTTACCCACGACAAATTGGATACCCGAGAGCTCTCTTTTTTATTTGTTTGTGAAGACAATCCTTAAAGGAACGATTAGTGTGTTCCACGATGGCTTGGCCTGTGGAATTGTACGGTATCCCATGAGTAAGCACAATATTCCAGGTTGTGCAAAATTGCAAAAGGCCGATGAAGAATAGGCTGGGCTGTTATCAGTTTTTAAAGAGGAGGGTTTGTCCAAGGCAGTAATGGCTGAAAACAGATGAGAAATAACATGATTAGCTGTTTCCCTCATTGAGGTGTGGCCCAAAGTGCTCCTGAATAGGTATCAATAGATAAATGAATATACTTCAAGGGAGCCAAAGAGGGACATGGGTGGCATCCATTTTTCATAGTTGATTAGAGGCAAAACCATTGGATTAACCCCTGTGTCCCCCAAGGGGATGTCCCAGAACATTGGGAACAGGATGAAACAATCTGCTTGGCTTGCTCGAGTGGAATATGGCAAGTTTGTGCCAGCCCCCTGGCATTTTGATGAAAAAAGAGTGACTGAAGAAAGGATCTGAAAACAAAGTGGATAAAACATGAACAGCAGCATCAGCATGACTGTTGCCTTCAGAAAGAAGTCCAGGAAGACGAGTGACTGCATATGTGAGAAACAAAGTATAAATGCTTTTGGTCTTGTGGTAGTTGCTGCAAAATTAAAAACAGAGCCATAAGATTGGGGGCAATCCTGAGTGTGATGTAAGCACCTGGAAAGTTGGCACACATAATGAGAGTTAGAGAGTAAATTAAAAGGCTGTTGAGAAAAGGTATGGAAAGCTAAAATAGCAGCAGACAATTCTGAGCATTGCGGGGATGATTGTATTGCAGTGTAGGACACTTTCCAGGTATCATCATGAGAATCCTTATAAGCAACCGCTCCTCTCATTCGCCCTCCATCTGAAAAAAAAACAGTAGGAGCTTGTGAAAGTGGAGAAGACAAAAGCAGTGGGTGGACAGGAAAAGAAGAATTCATTAAACACGCAAGCTGAGGATCTTTAGGCAAATGATATGCAATACAGCCCACATAGTCAGTTAAAGCACACTGAAGAGAGAAGTTATTCTGAAAATAAAATTGAAAATCAGATTTCGGAATAGGAAGAACAATATTAATCAAATCAGTCCCATTTCTGTGGCAAGCTCAAGTGCATCCTAAAGTTATTAATTCAGCAACGGTCTGGATAAATGGCAAAACATTTTGAGATGGGTAACAGGTAAATAAAGCCATTCAACACAATATACCTTTTTGTCTTCCAATACAGCTAATACGCCCTAGAGAGCTTACTAGTAGGAAACACCAGAAGAATTAACTGACAGTCTCTATGAGGAACACAATAGCAATATCAGTTAGACTTATATACCGCTTCATAGGGCTTTCAGCCCTCTCTAAGCGGTTTACAGAGTCAGCATATCGCCCCCACAGTCTGGGTCCTCATTTTACCCACCTCGGAAGGATGGAAGGCTGAGTCAACCCTGAGCCGGTGAGATTTGAACCGCTGAACTGCTGAACTAGCAGTCAGCTGAAGTGGCTGCAGTACTGCACCCTACCCACTGCGCCACCTCGGATCCACAAACTGAGGGCTCAAGATATCATTAATTTTCTTAACTGTGGTAAGACAGTCCACTGATAACATTTATTAGGTTCTGAATAATTCCCTGCAGGCATAGTAAATGCAAACTTTTCCTGGTCAAGGGGCAGAGGGGAATAGAGAAAAAACAATCCTTTAAGTCAATTACCATTACTTCATGATCTTGGGGAATCAAATTAGGGTTGGGCGTCCCGCACTGCAAGGGGCCCATAGGTTGAATACAGGCTTTGATGGCCTAACCATCATGCAAGAAATGCCATTTACCACTTTTCTTTTTATGACAAAAACGGGGGTATTCCATGGACTCGTGAAAGACACAACCTGACCAGCAAGCAGCTGATCATTTACCAGTTAGTGGAGAGCTGCCAATTTTTCATGTGACATTGGCCATTCATCAATCCACAGGCTCTTTAACCAGCCAAGTTAATGGAAGGGCAATAGCCTTAGTCTTCCAAAATAAGGGTGGCACCTAATTTACTGAGCAGGTCATGTCCCCAAAGGCTGATATAAATATTAATATAAAGGTGTGGACCTGAATGACCAAATCTGAATTAGGCAAATGGGCTGAAAGAAATTGTGCACTTTGACATGAAGTTTAACGACTTCCCCCCACGCCCCCCACTTGGACAAGGCCCAGTTGGCCAGGTGACAGGCCACTGCTTGGCAGAGATCACTGAAACATCCACTCCAGTATCCAAAATTCCTTCAAAGCGCTTACCCTGCAGCACAATGATCTGATGGGGCCATTGAAATGTGATCAGTGACAGAAGCTATGAAGGAAGTGGCTGGGTTAGTAGAACCAAAGCCTCCTTCCCCTCTGTCCTTTGGCTCTTCCCCTGCTGGGACAAAATAAGGCAAATGCAGTATAAATGGGCAACATTTGAGGCAAATTGGTCCACAATTGAACATAAATAATGCCAGTATAGTCCAAAGTTATCACCTCAGGAATAACATTTACCCATGCTTGACCTCAGAAGGACAAGCCCTACATAATTTTTGGGTAGGGGGCCTGATAATTGAGATGGAACTACTTGAACCTCCCCAGGAAATTTAAATTTCACTTCCTCCTGCAATATCAAATCAATGCCGGCATTACCTCTGGTAGCTGCAGGAATATTTTCTATTGTTGGTTTGTTGGAAGGCTGTTGGAAGACTCTGGTGGGACAGAGAGTCTTCTAGCAGCTGGCCCACCACCATAGAGCATAGTCCCAGAGTGGCCACTGCCAGAAGACTCAGCAGCAGATCTCTGGAGTTTGGAAGCTGGTTTTGCTCAGAGTGTGGCGGTGGTGCCATCAAGGAGAGCTGGGCCAGGGCATGGTGAGGCTGGGAGGCACACAAGCTGGGGGTGGAACAGGCACTTGCGCAACCTCCCTTTTCACCCCAGTAGAGTGCCATGCTGCTTAGCACCTTTGGGATATTACTGGAGCGGTGAGTGGCGTTATGCCAGCAGCTGCTCATGAGAACAGCCACCTGGCAACCCCCAGTTCCAGCTGGGCACAGTGCCACTCACCAACCTAGTGGTATCCCGAAGGCGGCAAGCAATATGAGCACCTTTGTTCCCCCTCCCCCCTGTTTCTGTGGCTTGGCGCCTTTGGGATATTGCTAGGTTGGTGAGTGGCACTCTGCCCGGCTGGAGGGGTGTGTGTATATTTTTGCCCACCCAAAAAATATGGCATGGCCTTATTATCAGGACATATCGTATTTTTGGAAAACACGGTAATACCTTTTCTAAGTTCTGTTAAAACTGCATATGACAGAGGATGATATTCTACTATCTGAGCTCCATTCTGATCTGCTTGTCCCATAGGGTGTACTGAACAAACAGATAACATATCAGCAATTTCTTCTATGCCCCCCCCCCTTTGCTATTTGTTCCTCTAAAATTTGCCTTATGGGGGTATATAATGGTCATGGAGAAGCAGAAGAATTAACCTCTTCATGAGGAGCTGAAGGTCCAATTGAAGATGATTTCGGGGGAATAATTTTTATTTGATCATAATCAGGTGGAGGTTTTGTGGTCAATTGTTGTCCTGACAAAGCATCAGAGCCAAATTTTTCCACTGCTTGACAGCATTGAAACCATAGGTGTAATATCTGTATTGGAGCCTGGGGTTCAAGATGTAAAGTATGCCCTATCTTTGTCTAATCCCATAATCAGAGCACCCTGCGCTCCAGATACCAGGGACAATGTTTCCCTATCTCCCCAACCAGCTTCCTTATGTCCTCCTCAGGTGCTGTAACACCTGACTTTTGTAACAGGAATTGAAGTTCCTGTACATGTTATTGCTGTTGTTGAGATAGATTGCAACCCATACTTACCACTGAGGGGTTCCAGAGGACAAAGGTGCAACTTGAGGTCTATTCCAGATGAAGGTAAGTATGTTGGCTCTTGCTTCCATAAAGGGTGTTCCTCTTTGGGCACCAGGTGATGGATTCAGAATAGCAGGGTATCCAAATGTTTTTCTCCCTTCGCAGAGTTTATTGCTTTTTATAGTTTTAACAAGCAGCAAAGAGTATATAGCAACAGCATCATTATTGGTTTATTCTCCTTGTCAATCTTTAAGAACATCCCAGCCAGCATAGAGTCTCACATATCTTGATGGTTCTTGCTGGTGCCTGGTGGTGCTAATTAGGTGAGCTCATAGACATTTGAGGTAAACAGGTGCTGAGGCGTGACAGTTCACTGCACATGGCCTCTACGTAGCCTTTATATAACCTTTATCTCTACAACATTTTGTCATTTCTTAATTTACTTTAGCATTCTTGATCTTTACTTCTATTCTCTAACCGATTAAACCATGTGTTCCAAATCAAATAGTATTCCATTTCTATTCTTTCTTTTATTTCCATTGTTAGTCTATCCATCTCCACACATTCTAATACTTTTTTATCACTCTTCCATCTGAAGGGATGCTATCATTTTCCCAGTTTTACGCATATATGATTCTGGCCGCTGTTATTGTGTGTAACATGATATATTGCATTTTTTTACAGTAATTTCCTCTTAATATAGCTAATAAAAATTATTCCGGTTTTAAATCTATTTGTTGTTTGGTAATTTCCTCTAATCATTTTGTTATCTTTGTCCAAAATGTCTTTGCTTCTGGGCATTGCCACCACATGTGGAAATATGTCCCTTGCTTCTGTTTACATTTCCAGCATTCCGCTGGACTTTTTGGAAACATTTTCGCTATTCTTGTTGGGGGTAAATGCCAATGATAAAACATTTTATATAAATTTTCTTTATATACTGCCAACATTGTTAGTTTTTAATTTTTCCCCACAATTTCCCCCAGTACTCTAATATAATGGGGTATCCCAAAAATATTTTTGCCCAAATTAGCATAGTTTCTTTAGCCATTTCCTCTTTCATCTTGAATCTCAATAGATAATTATGTTTTGTTATAATTTTTCCTCCATCCCCTGTAATATTTGTTGAGTTCTTGTTCCCTGTAAAAACCACACTTTTCTACATCTTTTTTGTATTTTTTTGGTAAATATAGCAACCAATCCATATCAATTACTTGGTATTTTAGTTCTTGATTCATTTTTAAATTTCCTTGGTCATCTAATTAATCTTTGTACTTTACTATTTTATGTAAACCCAATACATTAGGGTATATTAATGCCTCCATGGTTGACAGCCAGACTGGTATTTTACTATAATGGTTGTTCTTTATTTTCCCCATGTTAGTAATAGAGCTTCTCTAATTTGGTGTCTCTGAAAATAGGTATGTGTTTTGTTTTTTTCCCTCCCAAACAAATGTGTGCCATCCTAATTGTAGATCATGACCCTCTACTGTCAATATTATTTAGGTTGCTTCTTCTTCTGCGTTCAGGTGCTTTGGAGAATAGGTTGACCCACTCTTCTTTGTCACCCTTAAATATTGGAACACTGCTATCATGTCACCCCTAGGTCTTCTTTTCATTAAATTAGACATACTCAATTCCTGCAACCACTCTTCATATGTTTTAGCCCCCCGTCACCTAGTATATCTTTTTGCTCTTCTCTTTACTCTTTCTAGAGTCTCAATATCTATTTTATATCATGGTGACCAATTTTAAGTATAGAACATGCTATGTATTACTAGTTTATAGGGTTGTGCAGTTCGTTCAACATATCTGTAAGGGCTGTAACTGTGCTTTACAATTAGAAGAATGCTATTAGTGTTCCCTTATGCATATGAAAAGGTAGAAGAGTAAATGCAAAAACTGCTAATTTGCTGCTAAAGTAATCAGTTCAACAGTTTGCTCAGCGGTCATTAAAAAGTATATGAATGTGAGACAGAGTTATTGGATGTTTGCTGACTCAGAGAATGTACATGATAAAATTAAAAAAATCTTGAATTATGGAATGGCGCACAATTTGAAAGTGTAAAATATGCATGAAAACAACGTTCAGCAAATGGTAGAGCAGTAAACAATTAAAACAGAATATGGAATATCTAAGTAAATGCTTGTGGTGATGCTAGATATATTTTATTGAAGAGGGGGACATACATACTATATCTGTATAATTTGCAGCAAATTCAGGCTGCAGGATGCAACCATTATTTGGAAATTAAGATATCAAATGCCAAGTAATTGTGTTTTGTGGGGAATGAATAATTTTGAGTTATATGTACAAAGGCACAAAAGAAATCAAGTAGATGAATTTAAATACTTTACACAAAATGTGTGGGTAAGTTTTAAGTCATACTATTTTGTAGGAGGTAGTAGAGATTTGTTGCATAGTGTGAAACAGCCATTTTCAATAGAAGAAAAAAATTGTTTTTAACAACACGCTTCTGCTTACTTCATTATATGAAACTTAGAGTTTCATGGGTCAAAAGAAACATAAATGAAAAGTTCATGTAATGGAAATGGAATAATTAAGAATAGTGTGTAATAAAACAAGAAGTGATAGGGTCAGTTGTGAATGGGTGCTTAATGAATATAGATTAAATAAAAAAGTGAATAACCAATGCAAGAGAAGTGCTTTAAAACAGTTTGGTTATATAAAAATAATAACTAAGGATTGATTTATGTGTTTGATATAAACTAGATTAACTACATTTCCTTCTTCATACCTTTAGTATTTTTGGTTTAATATATTTACTTATTTTTGCAGTGAGCATAGGTTGGTTTTTCTGAAAAGCAGTATCATGAATGTTATGTTTGTATGTATTTAAAGACTATTAAAACTTTTATGTTTGAAATCTTTAATTGGGGAGAGAGCACATCATAGGGCCGTGATGGCGAACCTATGACACACGTGCCACAGGTGGCAAGCGAAGCCATTTCTGAGGGTACACGAGGCATTGCCCTGTCAGGTCTAGTGCATATGCACACGCTGGCCAGCTGATTTTGGCCTTCATTTTCAGCCATTTTTGCCCTCCGGAGCTTCCCTGAAGCCTCCAGAGGGTGAAAAATGGCTGAACACACACAAACCGGAAGTAAAAAAAAAAAAGCAATTTTTGGCCTCTGGAGGGCCTCCGGAGGTGGGGGAGGCCATTTTCACCCTCTGCAGGCTCCAAGAAAGCCATGCATGGAGCAGCGGGGGGGGGGGGTCACACGTGCATGCACAGGGGACAATGGCGTGGGGGACATTAAGTTACAGGATGGACACATGAGTGTGCAGTAGCATGCACACTTGTGCTTTTGGGAGCCAAGGTGAGAAAGGTTCACCATCACTGTCATAGGGCAACAATTTTTGAAACCAAGGTTCCTCAAATGGACTAACTTACTGAATGCATCCAAAATATGGCACCTGTGTCTCCCTCCGATTGAAACTTGGCAATTTTTGGTTGCTTCAATGCTGCTGTGTTGTCATGCCCTCATCAAAAGTTCAGTTGATTGGTCCCACCCAAGATCTCCAGAGGGAAGGATAGATTAGGCCCATCATGAATTAGTAGAAGGCAGTCATCTGCAGTGAACCTGGCAGGAAGTCAGAAATTGCTTCTGCTTCCACTATTCCCCCCCCCCCTTGGTTGTTCTGTTTCTCTGCTTAGTCAAGAAAATATCTCTGAAACAGTAACCCAACAAATAACAGGTTGTGTAGTCCTTCCTAATCTCCAAAACAAGTCTATATATCTGTGTGGTTTGATGTTTAGCAAATATCCAGATAAGAAGTGCAGAGCTTTCTCTGGCCTGATAAAGGCTTTGATTTGATAGATCACACAATGTAATAGTAAAATCACAGGGAGAGGGGAAAAAGTGATTCCCACTGATTTCAATAAGCTTAATTAAATGAGGTTAATAAGATAAAAATGATTCATATTTTTATACAAGCTGACAAAAATAACATTGCAGTATGAGTGATTCAAGTAGACATTTTCTGGCACAGCCTAATTTAATGAAGCACCATATTCTTAAAACAAGCTCTGTTGTCTGACTTTAGGGGGTAGAAATCTGAGAAAGTCTCTTTTCAATATAATTTTTGTAGTGTTTTTCACTTATTTTATTCATATTGTTGCAATGTTTTATGCTCTTTAACATTGTAAGCTGGCCAGAGTCACCTTGTGGCTGAGATGGATGGCAAATAAATAAAAAACAAACAAACAAACAACAAACAAAAAATACATACATACATACATACATACATACATACATACATACATAGTTCCCATATAAACTTTTAAAAAAACATTAGCAAATGTTTCATTTAAATCTATCCCCTGACCATTAAAAGGTTTGTTTTAGCTTATAAATGATCAACAAGCTTGACCGGATGGGTTAATTGAAATAAGTAATGCCAAAATAGACTTGTTTTTAGAATAGATAATTTAAAAATGGTTCCTTATTTAATTTCTAATATCTATTAAAACAATGGATTTTATAGTTCAAGGAGATTCATAATATGTGTCATATATATGATTCCTAGCAGCACATCAGGCAGTAAATTCTATACTGTTTAAATTCTTCTTTTACCCAACCTTTGCTTGTGTTATGGTGTAATATTTTATGCTATATTAAATAAGGCAAAATATTTCAAATAACCTGCTATTACGTTGAATCATCTTTATCAATCACTTACAGTATCTATCTCTTTAGTCCATGTTTTTCTTAAACAAAATCACTTCCTTTTTATTTGTTTACAATATAAAACAAAAGGTACAAAAATGAATAGTAGGAAAAATAGGGGAGAGAAAGAGGAAGGGAAGAGAATAGAATAGAATAGAAAAGAAAAAAAAAAAGAAAAGAAAAGAAGGAAAAGGAAATAAAGGTGTTGACTTCCTTTGGTGCAGTAAAATAAGAGTAACATCAAACCTCAAATTCTTACTTTTACCTAGCATTATAAGCAAACCATTTTTATCAACAAATCTATCTAATTGATAACTCAAACTCAAAATCAAAGTTTCATTTTTTCAAGCACAAAGTCCAAAGGTGGTTTCCAAGTAGAAAAAAGTACTTTTTAAAAATCAAAGCAGTCAATTTAGCTATCTCTGTTAATTCCATCAACTTTTGCAGCCAGATGTAAAATCACCTTTTGATTCAATAAATGCAGAACAATTCTAAGAGTGACTGGAAAAACATAGCATTGTTTTTAGCTAGTGTTATTTCTGTAGGATTATATCAGATATTTCTGGACTTCTAGAAATCTTCAGAACAGCATCATTTAGGACATATAAGGTGTGCAAACAAAGTGTTGTATTTATGTTGCTGATTTACATGAGCAATGTTTTAATCCCACTTACTGATTCTTACAAAAGTCCATACATACAATGAAATGAAAATAATTAGAAACAGAGAACAAATAGGAAATTGCATTGAGTTCAGCCATAGTCTGAATCACGAAATAAAGCAGGTTAATTTGTAAAATACATTTACTTACCAGGGCAGAGAGAAAATACGTGAACCTAATTTTTTGGCTTTCCACATAACCCCAGACTCACTTTCTTTTTCCAAAGATCCAAAATTATTTAGTTTATATGTTATTTTATGTTATTTATGAAATTTATATGCTGCCTATCTGACTATCAAATAACTGGGCAGCTTGCAACAAGGTTATAACAACACGATGAAAGATTTAAACCTTGGAACAATTGATGCAGTAAATAGTAACATTCAAATTAATAAAATATGCTAAAAGAGTGGCACCGCAACAGCCACTTCTTCCCATCAAAACAAAACAAAAAAAGGCTTTGGTTAGTGCGAGGAAGGCAGAGGAGAAAAATGTGTCACTTGCACCTATCCCCCCAAATCAGATTGAAGTTCATAATAAAGAAATTGAGGGTTTGAAATAGTTGCTTATTTTTACCATTTCTACACTGTCACTCAATCTCTTGAGAAGCTGGAAATTTTGTGCCAATTATCTGATAGATAACCCGATCGTACATTTATTTCATTTTGGAGAAAACTCTCTTATTTCCTTTCGATAGCTGACAAACACACTCTCACGGTGTTACAGAAGAAGCACCATCACATCTTATATGCATTGCTACCTTTGTACAACTCTCATGATTTATTTTTCCTACAAACTTGGAATTGGTGTTCCCTGCCTAGGCGCTGCTAATGATGTAAATGCCTTCATATTCTGTCCCCCCATCTGCCTAGGAATAAAGTTATAGGCCACTTAAAAACAATTTTAATTATTTTCTTCCTATTTTATAATACATAATATTTAAAAGAAATTTTAAAAGATATAGCTCAAAGACCTCTTCAGAAATTTCTACAAAGTATGGATAGTTCATATTCTTCTACAGCATTAGCATTTCTGCAATTTCATCCCTATCTTCTTATAACCAGAATAACAGAGTTAGAAGGGGCCTTGGAGCTCTTCTAGTTCAACCTCTGCTGAGGCAAGAACCTATAAAATTTCAGACAGATAGTTGCTAATATCTTCTTAAAAACTTCCAGGGTTGGCACATTCACAAACTTCTGGAAAATCCCCTCCTTTAATGTTTCATACAATATGCTAAATTAGGAAACAGCTGAATTCTGCTTTCCTTAATCTTGCTTTGGATTTAGCATTAAGTTACTTTGCAGTGGTTTGGGAGTTTATTCTCTAACTGTTGCTTCATTTTCTGGGTTACTGAATGAATTTGGGGACAAAACCAGTTGGATTTAAGGAGTAGCAGACAGGAATTACGATACTTCTCGACTTACAATCATAATTGAGCCTGGAAATTAGGTCATGAGTCATGATGGTTTAGAATAGAATAGAATAGAATAAGTAGAGTAGAGTAGAGTAAGTTAGAGTAGAATAGAGTAGAGTAGAGTAGAGTAGAGTAGAGTAGAGTAGAGTAGAGTAGAGTAGAGTAGAGGAGAGCAGAGTAAAAGATCTTTATTGGGCCAAGTGTGATTAGACATTACAAGGAATTTGTCTTTGGTGCATATACTCTCAGTATACATGAAAGAAAAGATATATTCATCACGAATCATATGGTACAACACTTAATAATAGTCATAGGGTACAAATAACAATCAATTCATACTAGGAAACCATCAATATAATCGTAAGGATACAGCAACAACTTATAATCATACAGTTGTAAGTGGGAGGAGATGGGTGATAGGAATATGAGAAGATTAATAATAATAGGAATGCAGACTTAGTAAATAGTTGACAGTATTGAGAGAATTATTTGTTTAGCCAGAATTATGGTGTTTGGGGAAAAACTGTCCTTGTGTCTAGTTGTTCTGGTGTGTAGTGCTCTATAGCGTCATTTTGAGGATAGGAGTGGAAACAATTTATGTCCAGGATGTGAGGGGGCCTGTAAATATTTCCACAGCCCTCTTTTTGACTTGTGCGGTATACAGGTCCTCAATGGAAGACAGGTTGGTAGTAATTGTTTTTTTCTGCAGTTCTAAGTATCCTCTGAATCTGTCTTGTTGGATTGCAGAACCAAACCAGACAGTTATAGAGGTGCAGATGATCTCATGACCAATCTAATTTTAGGTTTTATTTATTTTGCAGTGGGCATTCAGTGAACCCATTATTTGCTGTGAGATGTTTTTTGCTAGAAACGAGGAGTGAATGTCAGTTTTAGACGTTTTTTACAAATTGCAATCATCCTGACCACAGGATGATTCTTAAATGAGGGCTGTTTCCAAGTGCCCAAATTCAGGCATGTGATCACAGGGGAGGACAGCAGTTGGAACTTCAAAAGTTCATACATAGTTTTGACGGGGGAAGGGGGGTTGTCAGCATAACTTTGAATAGTCACTAAGCAACTAGTTGTATGTTGAGGACTACCTGTATAAATAACCATTTTCCATGGTCCATAGTACATTTTGCCCTAGAATCTGAGTGTTTCACCCTCTTTGGTGTCTTTGAATAGACTAGACAGACAATACCTGTTGCCATGAACAAGCTCTCTGAAAAGAATTGTGTGGATTTTATTCATCCTTGGGAAAGAGCAATTGGTAATTGGCTGGGGAAAGCATGTTAATGGAGTAACAAACTATTGTTAACTCTGCTGTCTTAGTATTCGCTTCAGCCAAGAGTCAAACACAGGTGCTTAAAAAGTCTTCATTTGAAACGAGATATCTCTAAAATTCTTACCTTTGTTTACTCAGAAACAATGTTAACTAAGCTGGAACTTGCCTTTAATATAGAAAATATCAATATAGAAAACTTAATAGTTCTTAAGGCATCAGGCTAGAAACTGAGAGGCCATGAATTCTAATTCTACCATGGACAAGGCCAGTTGGGTGGCCCTTGGCATGTCACTTTCTCTCAGCCCTAGGAAGGAGGCAATGGCAAAACCACTTTTGAAAAACCTTGCCAAAGAAAACTGTAGGAACATGTCCAGACAGTCTGAATTGAACACAATTGAATAGAAGAAAAAAATGTAGAAAATAAAATGATGATTCATTTATACAGATTGCTATTGTAAAGTTTATATAATATTTAGTTCTATTAAATACAATTTTAGATACTCCATTTGCTATGTCAGTAATACATAAATCAGATTTAGTTCCATTAAATTAATGTTATTTTGCCTATATTTATACTCACAAAAACATAATCATAGCAGAACTAATTTGAATTTTTCTCTCTCTAAAACAATCACTTTCAATTTGGTTTATTCATCTCATAAATATAAACGTCGGAATATATATACAAGGCATCATGACAAAGATTACCTTTAAATGACAATCTTAGTTTAATAATTGGAAGAACAAACCATAAAAAGAACATGTTATTGCTTCAAACACCCCATAAATTTAATATATTGAAAATTAAAGTTGGAGCTTAATGAAGAAAGCAATTTTGTTTCCAACAACCAGCTTGAGCAAAAGGGAAGCCTTGGAATTTCAGCATTCCATCATGCAGCCATAACAGTTCTAAAACAAAAATAATGAATCTTCCTTGCCGGATTTGAACCGGAATAGCTTTAATGTTGGGTTGCATTGATCTATATTCAATCTGCCTTGGGCAATGGAAGCAGGATTTTTATGCTGTGGATGTGAATGGCTCCCTTGCCTGGAAAAGCTCTCATTTTTCTTAATGAGAAAGATCAACCTGCATTAATATTATTTTGCATACATTAAATATTTCTCACTTGGAATGAATGGAAAACTGATTGCACAAATGCCACAAACGTGGGGTCCTGGTGCTGTCTGAGTAGGCAGTTTCCTTGAAGATAATTCAATATGCATTTACTATATCCATTATTATACATTACCCAACTAGGTAACATCATCAGTGTTACTGATGGTTCAACCTTGAGCTACAAATATTCCCTTTTATTGGAGCCGGAAATATCCCTATTCATATATCTGGCTAATACATTGTTTAGAAGAAAATTCTGAAATGTGCTGCATAATGTAAACTGATTCTATGCCCAATCATCCTATCATAGCAATAGCAGTTAGACTTATATACTGCTTCATAGGGCTTTCAGCCCTCTCTAAGTGGTTTACAGAGTCAGCATATTGCCCCCAACAATCTGGGTCCTCATTTTACCCACCTCGGGAGGATGGAAGGCTGAGTCAACCTTGAGCCGGTGAGATTTGAACAGCCGAACTGCAGAACTGCAGTCAGGTGAAGTAGCCTGCAGTGCTGCATTTAACCACTGCGCCACCTCGGCTCTTCAATCAAGGAACTCTATCAACTCAGACTAACAAGTTAACAGTAAGCAAGACAATCATAGAATCACCAAAACCTCATCCACCAACACTGACAGGGCAAGCCACTAGTATACGAAATGAGAGCAAACCCCACTCTCTACTAGCACTGATGATGTTGCCTAGTTGTTAATGAAATGTCTGCAAGAAAACAACCGAGCTCAGTGAGCACCTAGGGCCCTGCAAAATTTAAACTTTCCCTCCATCCTTTGGGTATGAATCAGTTTCTCAGAGAATGCATTTGATTGTGCAGTATTATAGGTTCTCTGATTTTTTACCATTAAAATGATGGAAAATCATATGAAAGCATAATAGATAGAGCTGGGTAAGAAATTCTCTGACTGACTCTCAATTGGTCATTATTTTCAGTCTAACTTCTTTGAAATGAAGATAAAAAGGAAATGAATGGGATATTATGGAGTCTTGAGTTTCAGATGGATAGCAAAGTGAAAAACAAATAGGAACTTGATCTTGAGTCAAATTTCTCTCACACTCTGTTCAGCACTGGCTTCCTCAATACATGCTTGGAGTTTTATGTCACATAATCCTTGTTGCTGACTATTGTTAACACAAATCCTTGTACCAATTTAGAAAGCAGTGAGCAGTATCCATATAATGAGGACTATAACTACATTTGGGGGAAATGATGAATCACAGTTCAGGTTTTATTTGTTTTGTTTTTAAGGGAGAAAGCAAGCAATGTTTTTTTTTACAAATACAAGGTGAAACATTTCTCTCTCCATCTTCCCTTTAACAGAAAATTGAAAACATATAACTGATAAAACTATGACAGATGGAACATCTAGATTTAAGTTCTACACTGATCCTGTTTCACCTGAGGGATGAAGTATTTTGAAAGCAAAGCCAACTAGACTTCTTCATGCTATTCTCACAAAGCACACACAATCACACTTACACTCTCATATATATGTGAGATCACATACATAAGAGCTAGTGTGCTGTGGTGATTAAGGTGCTGGACTAGGAGCACAAACCCAAGTTCCTAAAATAAAGAAGCCAGCTGAAGTGTCTGGTGGCGCAGTGGTTAGAATGCAGTATTGCAGATAAACTCTGCCCACAGTCTAGAGTTGAATCCTGAAGGGCTTAAGATTGACTCAGTCTTATATCCTTTCGAGGTCAGTAAAATGAGGACCCAGATTGTTAGGGGCAATAGGCTGACAGTGTAAACCGCTGTAAAGCACTGTGGGGAAGTATATGTCTAAATGATATTGCTATTTACCAATTCAATGTGGTAGACTATGGTCCATAACCTTCAATGAAGCAGCCTACATCCTGCAGTGGATTGATTTGGGCTGCTAATAATATTTCAAATTGCTAAATATTTCAGTTTTCTGACCAAAGATGGTGACAATGCTTAAGGGACTTTCAAATTGCTTTGCAGATGAGTTTTACTTACTGTTCTCAGGCAATACAATGATGAAATTAATGCAGAATCTACTGTTCTCCTTGGACTCTCAATCTACTTTCCATACTCTGAATTAGGAAACAGCCAGGGCCATTTATATATGTCAAGAGGCATATTAATCAGAAACTCAGCAACCATCTCTCTGCAGAAAAAGGCCAATCTGAAATCGAAAATGGTATACAAGCTATTTCTGTTCTGATAGTTAGGATTTCGGATATGTTTGAAGGATTGAGGGGTTTTATTCCTTCCCTATTCCCCTATTCTGTGTTTAAGGTAATATGCAGAGTATGTTTCCCAGGATTAGGAAACAGCCAGGGCCATTTATATATGTCAAGAGGCATATTTTTCAGAATCATATCTGACCACATTCTTTAGACCAGGGGTCGGCAACCTTAAACACTCAAAGAGCCACAACCAAAGCCCCTCTTTCAATTCTGGAGCCAATCAGAAGTCTTAATCCCCATGAAAGAATCTCCTCCTAGCACGATGTCCTATTATCTCTACCTGTTCTAACCAAAAACCCTAACCCTATCAATTGTGGAGCCAACTGGCGACAGGGAGCCACAGCAGAGGGATGAAAGAGCCACTTGCTGCTCCAGAGCCACAGGTTGCTGATCCCTGCATTAGACATATATCAGGCTAAAAGATGGTCATGTTCAATATATGAAAATTGTTGACTAGTTCTATCCATTAATATCTTGGAGATTGTATGCATCCACATTTCAAAAAAAAAAATAATCAGCGGAATGGCTTGCTTTCAGAAGTTGTGGGTGTTCCATCACTATAGGTCTTTAAGAAGAGTTTGGACAAGCATTTTGTCTGAAATGGTATAGGGAAATGAAATGGCTTCTGCTTAAACAGATGGTTGTACTAGAAGACCCCTCCAAGTCCCTTCCAACTCTGTTATTCTGTTATTTACATTTATAACCTAATTGTTCTTGGATTCTGCTCCTGGTTCAAAACAGTTAGTTGTTATGCACATTTTATTTCACATCTTGCAATGCAACAAACTTTTTCCACCTTGCCTCACTTTTGCTGTCCCTAATTAGGTGCATCCCATTTTGACTTTCATCACTTTAAGCATGGATAAAGCGTTGACTGCCATCTGTACAAATCCTTTCTTGTATTCCCTTAGCTTTTGATTCTTTTTCTTTCCATCGCCTACTGTCTTCAGAAGTGTAATCAATATCTGAGGAATATAATCATTAAAAATACTGCAAAAGAAATGGAACTGCTCTACCCTCTGCCACTGTCCCTGTGAGGGAATTTTGTTAATGGGTCAGTTACTAACCTGTCTCTTTTAACTACAAAACAGATACTTTTGCTCTTGTTTTATCTTCTTAAATGTTCTTTAAGAAGAACATTTTAGCTGTGCTGCTGCTGGGTTTATGTAGGTTTTCATGCAATCATATCAAGCTGTAATGATACAGGTAGTCCTCAACATACAACAGTGCATTTAGTGACTGTTCAAAGTTACAAAGGCAGTGAAAAAAGTGACTTATGGCTATTTTTCACACTTATGATCATTGCAGCATCCCCATGGTCACGTGATTTTCATTGGACAACTGACTCACGTTTATTTTTATTTTTTAAACAGTTTATTTATACATTTTTCCTTATCATACATAAGGGCTTTATGAAGAGCATAGATTGTGCAGAAATTGATAGGTTGACATTAAAAATAAAAGATACAGAAGATACAGAATATTTTCAAACATGGGACTTATTTTATCAATGGTTGGTCAATAGAAATAGAAATTTGAAAAATATTACTATGTATGTCTTATGTATTGCCTTGCCTTGCCTTGCCTTGCCTTGCCTTGCCTTGCCTTGCCTTGCCTTGCCTTGCCTTGCCCTTGCCCTTGCCCTTGCCCTTGCCCTTGCCTTTGCCTTTGCCTTTGCCTTGCCTTTGCATTGCATTGCATTGCATTGCATTATGTAAGTAAATTGATCCAGACAATCCACTGTTCATAAAGCACTTATGTATGATAAGAAACTGACTCACATTTATGATGGTTGCAGTATCCCGGATTCATGTGATCCCCTTTTGCAATCTCTGACAAGCAAAGTCAATCAGGAAACCAGATTCACTTAACGACCTTGCTTCTAATTTAACAACTGCATTGATTCACTTAACCAGCATGGCAAGAAAAGTCATAAAATGGAGCAATCTCACTTAACAAATTTCTCACACAACAACATAAATTATGAGCTCAGTTGTGGTTGTAAGTCAAGGACTACCTGTACTTCATTCAGGAATCAATTTAAGGATAAAACAAAAGCTGGCTATATGATTTCCATATCAGATTCCAGTCCGTTTATTTGTTTGTTTCTGTATGTGTGCGTAGGTTTCAATGTAATGAGAAATATAATAGCTGAAAAAATTACCTATTTCATAACTAAAAAGCAAAGTGATCTTGACTTAAGACATCCAAACTAAATAAATGTACTTCATGTATGTTTGGCAATTTTACAGGTTGTTTATGTTTGACAGAATGCTATAAGTGGATCGATTGTATTTTCCTACGTTGACTATCCTGGAATCATTTACAAAGAAAACGATAACATCTCTTGAAAAAAAGATCATCTATTGTACAAATAAATACTTTAACTTAGAAAATTGGGATCAGAAGACACATGCCTTTCCTATCGTAATAATATGTCAGAATATCATTTCATATATTCTTTTTTTCTCTCTCTTCACGTACACATTCATCTACAAAAAGAAATACAGCAAGTTGGTGTATTTGTGTTTGTGTGTTTGTATTTTCTTTCCTGCATTCCTTAACCATGCTTACAATTAATAGGAAGAAACTGCGATTTTCCATAATGTAAATAATTTTCCTTGTTATGTATACAATTTAAAGACCATTATCACTGACATAATCTGATACAAACATAGAAGTAACCAATGATGGACTACTTCCAATTTGCATGATATATTAGACACAAATAGTTGATGGTGGTCATGAGTTGTATATAATGATGAAAAGTCTAGGACTTCAATAAAGCAGGATTGTCCAGGAAAGTATTCTGGTAGTCCTTGATCTACAACCATTCATTTGGTGACCATTCGAAGTTACAACAGCACTCAAAAAAACCTGACTTATTCATCCAATGGTGGGATTCAGCCAGTTCGCACCTGTTCAGGAGAACCATTGTTAACTTTCTAAGCAGTTCAGAGAATCGGTTGTTGGAAGAAATCTCATTTTGTTTTTTCCCACTTTACAGGGCTAATCCTGTAAAGAAGGCAGGAAGGAAACATTCTGGGGTTGTTTCTAGCCTAATCTTTATTGCCCTGTTTACAGAAACTGCCTCTCCGGTTAAGCCTTATTACATTGTAAAAGCTAAGGAGAGCCCCCATCGACCTGAGTGATGTTGGGTTGGCCACGCCCACTCAATCACATGACCACTGAGCCATGCCTACCCAGCTGGTCATTAGGGCAGAGAACCAGTTGTTAAATTATTTGAATCCCACCACTGCTTGTGACTGTTTTTCACACTTTATAACGGTTGCAGCATCTTCATGGTCACATGATCAAAACTCAGAGGCTTGGAAAATGGCTCATATTTATGACAGTTGCAGTGTCCCACCTTTTGCGACCTCCTGACAAGCAAAGTTAACGGGGAAGCCAGATTCACTTAACAACCATGTTACTATGAGCCACGGTGGCACAGTGATTAGAGTGCAGTACTGCAGGATACTTCTGGTGACTGCTGGCTGCCTGCAATTTGGCAGTTCAAATCTCACCAGGCTCAAGATTGACTCAGCTGTCCATCTTTCCGAGGTGGATAAAATTAGGACTCTGTAAACTCTTTAGAGAGGGCTGTAAAGCACTGTAAAGCAGTATATAAATCTAAGTGCTATTACTATTAACTTAAGATCTGCAGTGATTTGTTTGTGGCAAAACGGTTGTAAAATGGGTCAAAATTCACCTCACAACTGAATAAGACAGAGCTCAATTCTTATTGTATGTTGAGGACTGCCTGTATCAACATCCAGTTAAATATAAGCATAGTATTCAGATATCCCAACTGACCATTTGACTCTTAACTCCTTAGGTGTTCATGAGAATGTGTGAAGGGATTAAATATTATACCAACCTTCTACCTATTTTCAGAAACACTCCAATTCTGAAACTGGAGTGATCTATCAGAAAACATGGTGAGGATTGAGAACATTTTATCAAATGAAAAATCAGGAGTTTATGATATGACTGTCCCTCAATTGTTCAGCAAGGATAATTCATCTATTTACAGTATACTTGCAAACCCCTCACTCCTGTTTTTTAAAAACATCTGGCTGTTAAAAGCTGAATGAAATAGGCACAAACAGCATCTTTTGAATAAAACATCCATTCTGTTGGCACACAAAGTCCTTTTTTTATATAAATTGTATTTTCATTTAAATGAGCAAATAGAATTTTACATGGTCCTTTGTCCTCCCAGATCTTGGTTTTGTTGTTTTGGGGTTTTGTTTAACTGCTTGAACTAGATAGAGGTGAAGAGAAAGGTACTTTTGCTAAAGGAAAAAGAGGGGTTAATGCACTGGAAAAATGCTGGTGTAATGTAGATCGGAAAATGTGTGTTTCCCAAGTGAGCTCTTCGATAAGCTGGCTGCATGCACAGTGAGTGGTGGCAAAAGGCTTTTATGACTCTATCTCTAACTCAGCAATCTCAACGTGCACTTAAATATTAGTTTACAAGCTGCAGGTATTAAGTAAATGCCAGAGGGAAAACAAACAGAGGCAGCATTAAACATGTGGAGCACAAGGCTTGAGATGAAACATCTTCTGACAAACCAGGAGACAAATACTCTGTTTAAAAATCTTTTAAGTTTCACTAAGATTAGAAGGGAGTGGAGGAATCCTCACATTCCACATCAATGTGATTAATTAGGATCTGCTAAAATGACATTTTAGCCCATAATTCCAAAATAGAATAAAACTCATGTAAGATGTGACAGTACTCCTGATATGAACTTTTATCTTCTGTCAGGGAAGAGAATAAACAATGTACAATGATATTTGTTGTTTTCTTTAGGCTAGGGTTTTCTATAGAACAAAGGTTTATCTCTAAATTTGTGAGGAAAAACATCTAGTTTTATTTCAGAATAACTGCCAATTAGTGAAAGAGGCTTCTAAAATCAGTAGGTGCATAATGAATAAGTCAAGTGATAGGTATTAACTGCAACCTGAAAAAGCAGTAAGGTATATGGGAATGCTATCAGTTTTAAGATGTGTCTTCCCTCATTTCTACTCAGCATAAAGAGTCAACAGAAAGGAAAATGCAGCCCTGAACTGTGGATGGTGGCAGAGCAATCTCTGGGTAGTTCAGGTTCAGGGTAACTTGAAAAGAGAATTTTAAGAAGTGAAGTTATAAGCTTGAGCTATAGAAAAAAAACGAGTGGTTGGAGGAAAGAAACCATCAGTGTCTGACTCAGATTGGATCCTGCGAGATTTTGCTATGTGTACATATTTACATGTATCCTTGATTACAATAGAACAGGGGTGTCAAACCTGGGGCCAGATGCATTACATGCTGGTCATACTTATCTCCAGTTTAGCAAAGGAGGAAAAAACTGTGATACATCATGTGATGACAATGTGACACTATAAGTTTGATACCCCTGCAATAAATTAGATAGATGATAGATAGATAGATAGATAGATAGATAGATAGATAGATAGATAGATGGATGGATGGATGGATGGATGGATGGATGGATGGATGGATGGATGGATGGACGGATGGACGGACGGACAGACAGACAGACAGACAAATGATATAGATGGGGTGATGTGGCCTGGGTGGATGTGCCAGGGTGGGCATGGCTAGCTTGATGCAGGGGTGGGTTTCGACCGGTTCGCACCGGTCCCTGCGATCCGGTTGGTCGCCGAACCCGGAAGTAAGTAACTTCCGGGAATGGCGAAGCCCCCCCCTGCACCCGCGCGCACCCGCACACCCGCGCCCACTCCTTACCTGGTTTTTACGAATTCTGCGCTTTCCACGCATGCGCAGAACGCATACAGCACCTGCGCGATCCTCCAGGAGCAGCTGGAGCATCGCACAGACGCTAGTACGCATGCGCGCACCACGTGCATGCATGCGCGTGCCACGTGCATGCGCGAGGATGCCACGTGCGTGCGCGAGGACGCCGCCGGCCTCGTTCCAACCGAACCGGTTGGAACGGGGCAAGAAACCCACCCCTGGCTTGATGTCACTTGTATCCGGGGCGCTCAAGTGTGTTGCCAGTGAAAACAGGCTCCTGAGATTTCTTTGAGGCTGCGACAGCCTCCTGCAACCCTCTGCCAGTGAAAATGAAGCTCAGGAGACCTGCTTGCAACCTTTCCAAGTTCCATTTTCACTGACAGAGGCCCCATGGGCTGGTCCTTTGCTGATTCCAGGGCAGTCTCCTGGGCCACATCTAAGGACCCCGCGGGCCAGATCTGGCCCCTGGGCCTTGAGTTTGACATCACTGATATAAATACATAATGATATATAGAGTGTGAGCTGTGCAGTGACCAAGTGGTAAAGATGCTCATCTCCCATTCAAAAGGTTGAGAGTTCAATTATAAGTAGCAACAGATGTTTCTCTTTTAGGGCACAAAAAGAAAATATCTGCTACAAACTATATATAGGCATCAGAAAGGGCATCTGATAATGCTGGATACGTGGGAAAGAATTTGGGTTTAAAATGTGAAATTCACACAAGCCCAAAACCTGAGAGAAAATTTTTACAAGATGTTCTATAGATGGCATTTAGATCCTAAAAAATTGGGTTCTATGTATTCGAACTTACAACCCAAATGTTGGAGATGTGGTTCTCTTGATGCTACATATTTTCATATATGGTGGACTTGCCAAAAGGTTAAAGCATTTTGGATAAAAATATGGTGGGTTATACAAAATATTCTTAAAAAAGGGATAAAATTTACTCCTCAGCTATTCTTGTTAGGTATAATTACTGACTGTATAGTGGTAGAGGTTAACCTGATTTTGCATTTAATAATGGCAGCAAGACTGTTGGTGGCGCAATACTGGAAGAAGGAAGATTTGCCTACAATTCAAGAATGGACACTGAAAGTCACAAATTTAGCTGAGATGGCTAAAATATCTGGCTATCTTAAAGACCATTCAAATGAGAGATATAAACGAGACTGGAAAAAATGGATTGATTATATTCAAAATAAATATGGGACTAAGAAATTCCAGATAGCCTATGCTTAAGATTAGGAATGATTTAAATTGTCTAAAGTTAGTTTAGCAAGGAGGAGCTAAGTTCAACGTAAAGATGTTATTAACTTCTTACTTTATTTTTTATCAATATATCTTAGACTGTGGTTGTTAAATATCTATGCCGTGTACGGGTTCTGGGAAGTCGGGGGGGGTAGGTTGTGGGGGCTCAGGGGGGGAGAGTGGGGGGTAAGTATACTAGGCTTGATTTTAAAGCAAGATGATTGCATATGTATATAGTCCTCTCTTATAACATAATATTGTCTAGGTAATAATTTACATGTGATTATATGTTATGGAAATGGTTAATAAAAATTTTATAATAAAAAAAGAAAGGGCATCTGGCTGATAAACTCTCAGCTCCATTCAGTTGCTCCAACTCTGCCTCTAATTAAGGGATAACAGGGTCATAAAAAGAAATATATACAGTATATAAAGATCTAGAAATATTGTGATCTAGAAATATTGCACATACCCATGCACTAAACAAAAAATAGGTATGTATGTATGTTTGTGTGTACATATGTGTGTGTGTGTGTGTGTGTGTATAGGTCTTTAGTTATTCGGGTTTTCTCCCGTGTAAAATTGGAGGTGTCTTGGCGACGTTTCAATGAAGTCTCATTCGTCATCTTCAGGCTTCGTGCTTCCAGGAGCAATGTGAGATCTCGGCTGTTTCTTCCTGTGTGTTCTTCCTCGGGAAGAAACAGCCGAGATCTCACATTGCTCCTGGAAGCACGAAGCCTGAAGATGCCGAATGAGACTTCGTCAAAACGTCGCCAAGACACCTCCAATTTTACGCGGGAGAAAACCCGAATAACTAAAGACCTACATACTAACACCCGCGAAAACCTCAGACAACATTATATATATATAAGCAAGATTTTAGAATTTTTAGGATGAAACAGGATGTCTGTGAAGTCCAAACTCTGGAGTGTGTGACCTAGTAGAAAACTTTCTTAAACACTATTGATGTGCCAGAAGAAAAGAAGCAGAACATATATTGGCAAAGTCATGTTTGCTTGGAAGACAATTCAGCTGTTGACAGATTTCTGGCATCATTCCACAAATCAGTTCTTAGAGATTTTATATAGCAATAGCAATAGCAGTAGACTTATATACCGCTTCATAGGGCTTTCAGCCCTCTCTAAGCGGTTTTACAGAGAGTCAGCATATTGCCCCCAACAATCTGGGTCCTCATTTTACCCACCTCGGAAGGATGGAAGGCTGAGTCAACCCTGAGCCGGTGGGATTTGAACCGCTGAACTGCTGATCTAGCAGTAGCCTGCAGTGCTGCATTTAACCACTGCGCCACCTCGGCTCACTCATATACTGCAAAAATGGGATATATAATACTCAACATGAAGATTTGCCTAAGACCAAAATATCCTATCTCCTAACTTTACCTACCTACTGTTGGAACTATTATATAATTGTGTAAATGTAAATTATAATATATCCTGTAGCCCCTATCTTTGATGGTTTGCCTAGATAATATGAATGCTATAAAACATTTAGAGTTCATAATTTTAATACATATGAAGTGTCTTTCTAGCCACACAATGGAAATATAACTGCAGTAGTTTGAGTGATATACAAAACTGGATAAAATTTTATGCCATTGAAATTCATAAAAAAATATTCCCAATCCATTCAAATTCTATCATCAAAATTTCTTATATGGATTTCTGTTACAGGAGGATTGAAAAAGTTCAAGCATTTATTTTTGATCAGCAAAGGTTTTGTTAATTTTAACTTCAGGTCTCTCTCTTCAATTGCTACATTTTCTGTTCACTATTACAGAATATAATTTTGAACTATGATCAATATTTCCATATTCATAGTTTTTCTTGATAAAGACCAAGGCAAATTCAAAATATTGCCACTTGTTAGATTCCATTATCACTGTTACGGTAAAATGAACACAAGTCACTAATAAAATCAAAGACTATTTAGCACTTGATATTCTATCTACAGCCCTCACTTGAAAGTATTGTTTTACATCTGATCCTTTTGCACTTACTCTATAGTAATAACATAATAACAGAATTGGAAAGGATCTTGGAGCTCTTCTAGTCCAACCTCCTGCTCAGGCAGGAAGCCCTATACCATTTCAGACAAATGGTTGCCCAATCTCTTCTTATATTTTTAAATAAATCTAATATGTTTTTATTCAAGTAAACCATTTTTATTTTCAATATTCTCATAATCTCAGATAGGTATCTATTGGAATGCACCTTAAGGACATTGTGATTAAATAAGATTCATCTCATCACAGATTAGGTCATCTTTTAAAACAGTTTTTTGAGTTGGTATTTTATTGTATCTCCATAGGTTCAGTTATCACATTTTGTTCAAAACTTGTCAGGTTTTCTGGTACTTTGCCTTTCATCATGAATATTTATACTTTTCTCACTTTCCTTCTCTAATTCTCTGTTCTTCACATATTTATACAAAAGTTTTGAGAAAAATAATCCATGTTCTATCCAAAGAAGCATTGAAGTGTTTCAACAACAATTTAAAAAACAAGTAAAATACCTTGACATAATTTTGATGTTGGTAAGGTACATTGCCCACCTGAAATACCAAAGGTGGGTGTCCATGAAACCAATGCAAAATAATATAATAATAAACAAAGAAAGAAACTAAATAAATAAATTTTATATAGAAATGTTTAGAAATTTTTGTAATAGAAACAATTTTGGCCTCAGTTTTGACTTAGTTTTTATATGAAAAGGGTAATATTTAGTCCATTAACCCCCAATAATGAACAAAAGCCATTAGTTGGAGAGGTTCTTAAACTTGAGTTCTACCTTCAATGTGCGCGCACGCGGAGAGAGAGAGTGATAGAGAGAGAGAGAGAGAGAGAGAGGGAGGGAGGGAGGGAGGGAGAGAGAGAGAGGCAGACATATCCAAAAACTATCAAACACAGTCTGTAGTTGTGAATTGGACACATTAAACACCAGGCAATTTTTTCAAAGCTGTTTACTGAAATCCACATGCTTTGTACACAGATGGTTTTTATCTAGGTCTACAAATTTTTATAAAGCAATATAAGACCAAAAAAATCCATGTTGATGGTATGATGTATCTGGCAAACACAAACTGTACAGAGCCCCCAATTTAAAAAATGACAAGCTTTTGAAACCCTTAATCCCACAGATGTAATGTGACAGTCCCAAAGAGTATAGCATAAATGATATGTTGCCATCATCTGTTGCTATTTAAGGTTAGTCTAGGTTTGCTTTTGTTCTTTAAAGATTAGAAAGCAAAGAATGTTAATTAGTTGACTCGCATGGAAAGTGTGGAAATTAAAACTAAAATCATTCGGGAACTTAAATATGTATTTTTGAACTCCACTGCCTTTCCCATTTTCTTACTCAGTACAGTCTATATTTGGTAGTGACCTAAATGAATCTTCAATTATTCCCCCCTCCCAAAAAAAATTGTCTATTCAAGAAAGAACAAGGAAAAAAGATTAGTTTTTGATCTAGGTATGGACAACAGTGACTCTCTTTCAAATGATCCTTAATTTAGACTCAAGTGTTTAATTTCAACTCTCTGAGAAGAGAAGCTCTGCATTCTCGACAGGTATTCCAGATATTCAGCCTGATTAATTGGGCAGGCTGGATTTCTTGCAGTTTGAGCCCACTTGAAAGGAAAAGTGAGAAATGAATTGTGCCAAACACTTTTGCTCTATTTTTATTAATCAAATAGATTAGAGAGATCATGCAAACAACCTTCTAATTTATAAGAGTCAATCTCCTATCTTGTCAAAAGGGAGTTGTTATTATTGAACTTAAACTGCTGAAGTGGGTAGACCAAAGGCCACCTTTGGCACAGCAGAATGGCACATGGAAGGGTTGCATCTTAACCACATGCTAATCGGTTCTCAGCAGGCTGATAAGTTATTGATTATCTCAGCTTGTGCAATACATATGAAGGCAAGTCAGCCTAGTTAACTGGAATATAAGGGCTTCCTTCTTGCTTCCTGAATTAAAAGTACTTGCTTATTACTCCTTTTATTATGGACCACATTATGCACAAAAAGCTTTGTTTTCGGATGGATGGATCATTCATCTGATATATATATACTGTGTGTGTGTATGTATGTATGTATGTATGTAGGTATGTACGTACGTACGTACACACACATATATAAATACACAAACACACAAAAATATACAAGTGAAACTTGAAAAATTAGAATATCGTGCAAAAGTTCGTTTATTTCAGTAATGCAACTTAAAAGGTGAAACTAATATATGAGATAAGACTCATTACATGCAAAGCAAGATAGTTCAAGCCTTGATTTATCATAATTGTGATGATTATGGTGTACAGCTCATGAAAATCCCAAATCCACCATCTCAGAAAATTAGAATATTACATGCAATCAATAAAACAAAGATTGTACCTAGAACAATATCGGACTTCTGAAAAGTATAAGCATGCATATGTACTCAGTACTTAGTTTGGGTCCCTTTTGCAGCAATTACTGCCTCAATGAGGCATGGCATGGAAGCTATCAGCCTATGGCACTGCTGAGGTGTTATGGAAGATCAGGATGCTTCAATAGCAGCCTTCAGCTCTTCTGCATTGTTCGGTCTCATGTCTGTCATCTTTCTCTTGGCAATGCCCCATAGATTCTCTATGGGGTTCAGGTCAGGTGAGTTTTCTGGCCAATCAAGCACAGCAATCCAACAATCATTGAACCAGATTTTGGTGCATTTGGCAGTGTGGGCAGCTGGAAAATGAAGTCAGCATCCCCATAAATCTCGTCTGCAGAAGGAAGCATGAAGTGCTCCAAAATCTCCTGGTAGACGGCTGCTTTGATCCTGGCCTTAATGAAGTATAGTGGTCCAAAGTCCTGTTATTCAGTGGTCCAAAGTCCTATTTTCTGATGAGAGTAACTTTTGCATCTCATTTGGAAACCAAGGACCCAGAGTATGGAGGAAGAATGCTCAATAGTTTCCTTCCAACTAGGGGGTATTTCTATCAGGCTAATTTCAATACACAGAAATTATCCTTGAAAAATTGGGCAATACTTATATGAACTGTTTATAAGCATTGATCTCATCAGTTATACTTTTATTCAGTAGCTCTGCCCATTTTCATTCAGACTAGTAAATTGCCAAGAATAAAACAGTTTGCACTTAAATGAAAGCATATTCTGAAGATTTATGCAGTTTTCCAAGACATTTTCTATAACAAGCTGTTTGGAGTTCATGTTTCCCTAACGTATAAATTGTTGTGCACTGATTTCCTTTAGGTACATACTTTGTGCACACTGTTTTGAATTACAGATTGCATTGTGAAGTCTGGAAAAATATGGATTTGTGGAAATGTGAATTGAGTAAACACACATTGAAATGCAAACATCCTTCTTTGTCTCTAGATATCATGCAGCTTTGGGGCCCAGTTTAAAAAAGATAGTACTTGTATGTATCCAGTAAGAAATGCATAAGAACAAAATGGTACCCTCATTTTCTCCTATCCAAAAATAAACCCACAATATCCAACTGTTATTATGTGTAATATTGGCACAAGGCCAGCAGATGCTACATTTTTTTTACCAGACAAAATAATTATTACCTTCTCTTTCTACAGGGGAAAAATCATTGTACAATTTGTAATAAGCATATGGAGAATACAGGAAGTCCTCAACATACAACAGTTCATTTAGTGACTGTTCAAAGATACAACAGCATATGGAAATTTCTGCATGCATTATCACAATAGAGAATATAGGTAGTCCTCAACGTACAACAGTTCAATTAGTGACTTTTCCAAGCTACAACGGCATTGAAAAAAGTGACTTATGGCCGTTTTTCACACTTATGACTGTCGTAGCATCCCCATGGTCACATGTCAAAATTCAGATGCTTGGCAACTGGTTCATATTGATGACAGTTGCAGTGTCCTAGGGTAACTTGATCCCCTTTTGTTGTTCCAAGTCAGCCGAAGGGAAGGTGTGCTTTTACACATGACTGTATAATTCAGATCCTTCCTGAGTGCCCTTGCTTTCTACTTTGAAGAAACCTCATGGGAGAATTTCTCTTATAAATGATTTCCTTGGGATTTAATTGAAGTGAGGGTAGCTAGAGAGGTTCCAGGCCATTAGAGAATAGGATTATATAATGAAAGAAAGGACACTCATCTGCGCACAGTTGCTTTAGTCACAGCAAATCCTAGGTAAATGCAAGATACCAGCATCCATTGTTAAAATGTTAGCAGACTTTTTAAAAAAAATAAAAACAAAAACAAAGGGAATATATTTTCAATCATTTTGAAGAATAAAAAAGCTAAGCAAAAGAAAATTCAAGTTGATTAACCTGGCAGCACGAAGAATAGCAAAGCAAAGACCTTATTCCCACCTTGTCTTCAGTGGTAAAGTTAGATGTAAATATCACCATATTTGTTCATCTTGATTTATACAGGTGGTTCTAAACTTACAGCAGTTCGTTTAGTGAGCATTCAAAATTACAAGGGAATTGAAAAAAGTTATTTATGACCATTTTTCATTCTTATGGCCATTTCAGCATCCCCATGGTCACATGACCAAAATTCAAATGCTTGGCAATTGGTTTATGATGGTGCAGTGTCCCAGGGCCATGTGATCCCTTTTTGCAACCTTGTGACAAGCAAAGTTAATGGGGAAGCCAGATTCATTTAACAATCGTGTTACTAACTTAATGACTGCAGTGATTCACTTAACAACTATAACAAAAAGGTCATAAAATGGGGCAAAACTCACTTAACAAATGTCTCATTTAACAACATTTTGGGCTCTATTGTGGTTGTAAGTCGAGGACTACCTGTAACTCTATCTTCAGGCAAAAATCCTAAACACTAGTGTCTGCATATATTGCATAGCCCAAATGCAAATTATGCTTTTGTTGTTTTCAGCACCCGTTTAAATAGACACATGTGGAGGAGGAAGCTGGGATATTTTCTGTAATTTTCAAAAAAATATTGTTATTTTTAACTTTGTTTCTCATTAGTCCTAAATGGGAAGAATAATACACCTACATTGGTTTCACAACTTATTGTATGTACCTCTTCATTCATTCCAACGCTATGACCAAAAATAAAAAGGCTTATTCCTCAAAATGAAAACATTTACCTAATAGAAGGGACCTTAGAGCATTTAGGAATGGCCTTAATCCCTCCTAAAATCTGAAAAAGGATATTCTAAAAAAAAAAAATCAGCAAACCCAATGTGAACCCTTAAATGAGATGATGAGGATCGCTGGAATAACTTACTATTCTGTAGGCTAGTATGAAGATAGGCTCTTGTGTTAAGTGGAATAGGGCAACAGTTCAAACATGGTGCAAGTGAAAGGATATAGAGTAGCAGTGTTAAACTCAGTGGCCCACAGGCCAGATGCGTCATGCATAGGCCACACCTACCCCAGTTCCGTGAAGGGGAAAAATGTTGTGATATGTCACGTGATGACACCACAAGTTTGACACCAGTGACGTAGAGCAAGTGTAAGATGTTTGAGAGAAATGGTATGCATCAGAGGTGTTATCAGCCAGTTCTGACAGGTTCTGGAGAACCGGTAGAGGAAATTTTGAGTAGTTCGGAGAACCGGCAAATAGGCTGGCCCTGCCTCCGCTGCCTCCCAGCTGATCTTCTTTTGTTGCCCTGTACAGGAGAATAGAGCTGGGAAGCAGGTTAGTGGGGTAGGGAGGGAATGGGAATTTTGTAGTAACTTTCTCCTCCCATGTCAACAAAGACACACCCACAAAGCCACACGATGCCCATAGAACCAGTAGTAAAAAAAAATGAATCCCACTACTGGTATGCATCAAATATTGACTGGCTACATCTCTTAATTAACCTGCTGCCTTCAGATGAGATAGAAAGCAGTAGCCCAGCACCAGAATTGCATTAGGATTCAGTTGCCAAGCTAGTGAACATCTGTACTTCAGATGGGGAAGGGCTCCATCATATCCATCACTACAATATTTCAGGTCCTCTCTGGATAGTGTCACTTTTATTGTTTCCTCTCTTTTTTGGGGGGGGGGGTTAACCTCTTGTCTCACAATTCTAGCCTTAAAGAGGTGAGGAATCTCCATCAAGATAGCTTGTGTTTCTCCATGAAATCTCTGCCTTTGGAACCCCTTGGATAGCATCCTGCCTTGTATAGACGGTGTCAGGTTTCCAAGTGATAAAACTCACTCAAAGAAGAAACGTGCAAAGTCCATCTTTGAAAACAATGTTATTTTATTTAGGTAGACATCAAATTGGCAAAGTCTGTTGTAATTCCGGATCTGACACTAACCTGAATTACACCACATCATATTGTAAGTTAGAAACATCCCTCAAAAGTCACATTGAAGAGACCGGAAGTACCTCAGTGAGAAAACAGAAAAACTGTGGGCTCTGAAGAGCCTCACTTAAATTCTGGCTGACAAACCAATGCCGAGGATCTTCAGATCAGAACTTTCCTGTAGGGAAAGTGAAGAAGGAGCTGCATCTCATTAGACCCAGAGGAACACAACAGGTTCCTTGCAGGTCAGAGATTAGCTCTTTGAATCAGTGTCAGAGGAGGCGATATTGTAAAATGGCTGCTACAAAGCTGAAGCTTCTGGACTAAGCATTGAGCAGGAGTGGTGTTTGGAAGAAGTGATGAGACCTGGTGAACAGATTTAAATAACTAACTGACACAAATCAGAATTTGGAAAAGGCAAAGAATCTTGTGAGTAGAAAATAACATTAATGGACAGAATGGGATTTTGGCAGAAAGGAAAGAAAGAAGGAAAAAAATGTGGTTTAAATAGTTAAGCCCAAAGAGAACTGCTTGTTTTAAACAACTGGAATATTGGAGCTGAATCAGAATTGGGAAATAAGAAGAAGTTGTGGAACTTAAATTATAATTAATTAACTGTAACTTTTAAACTGGACATTATGTAAAGTTGAGAATTTGAAGAAATACATGAAATTATAAATAATATGCATGAGTCATTAAAATTAAACTTAAATAGAATTTTGAAGTTAGAAATTAAGGAGAAAAAAGAAGTGAGGGAAGAAGAAGGGGAAACTACAGAAAAAGCAATAGAAAATAAAAAAACAGACAAAAGATTTCATTAGGTTTGACAGTGGCACAGGGAAAATTGAAAAGGGGGGATATGTCCCAACCAGTGACGTGCGGTGAGGTTTATGGCTGGTGAGGCAAGCAGGCAAAAGCCGCCCTATGTCGGACACAGCAGGAGGGCATTTGGACGCCCTGGCGCCGTGTCTGCCATAGAGAGGGATGGCGGACACAGCGGAAGGGCTTTAAAGCCCCAGCGCCGTGTCCGCCATAGAGCGGGACGCGGAGACTTTAAAAGCAGAGAGAACCTATGGAAAGTTTCAAAGAATCAATGCTGGATGGAACCAAATCTGCCCTGCCGCCCTGGCGCTAGAGGCAAAAGCCTCCCTGCCACTATGTCCAAAAGCCCTGGCCTGCTGCTATGTCCAAAAGCCCTGCCGGCCGCTATGTCCCACATAAAAAATAAAGTGCCAGCCCGTGCGCCAGCAGAGGCAGGTAAAACACACACAAACACAAATTACTTACAATAATACAATTACTTACAAATTACATTAATTTTGAATTCCTCTCCCCTCCCTCCGACCCACATATCTTTTCCAGCTGTGTCACAGAGGATTTCAACTCTGCTCTTGTCTGCCATGATGAAAATGTAAAGATGTAAAAATAAAAAGGCAAGAGCTGCTGAAGTTAGGCTGGGTTAGCTGCTGCCACAGTCTCCAATGGATGACTCTGCTTAACTGTTTAAAAAAGCCTCTAAAAACGCCCTCTACAGGAGGAGGCAAGAGAACCATGTGCCTCATCTACATAAGGAATTTTTCGGCTTTTAACCCTTGCTTAACTCTGCTCAAGTGATCATAAAGATATACTAAATGAGGCACATGGTTCTCCCACCTTCTCCTGCAGAGGGCACTTTTTTAAAGGCTTTTTTAAACAGTTAAGCACTAAGCAGAGTCATCCACTGTGACTCTGGCAGCAACTACCTCAGCCTTTTTCATTTTAATTTTTTTTCTTTTCATGATGACAGTGGCGAGGCCCTGCCTCCCCTGCCTCCCCTGACTGCACGTCACTGGTCCCAACACAGAAAGGAGAAGGGATTATGGAAGAAAGGAAAGGAGATGGCCAGAAGGAATAGTGAAGAAAGAAAAGAAAGTAAAGAATGATAAGAGAAAAGAGGAAGAGAAGACAGGGAGACAAAGGATATGTCGAAAGATGCAGCAGTGGGTGATAGAAAAGTTTGAGAAGGAAGAATATATACTCAGTAGAAAGAAAAAGCAGCTTAGAGTTTGGGATAAAAAGTTCACTAGGAAGAAATGGAAAGGATAAGGTGTGAAAAAAATGAAGATTGACAGGAGAGAGGAAGAAGGGAAGCATAGACATATATACAGAAGCACATATATTAATATGAATGACTAGATAATTGGATATTTAGAAATTACTTCTGGAGAATATAAAGTAGATATATGTGATTTACTCTTTATGATAGTTAAACTGAATTGCTAATTGATTGAATATGATAATGAAAAGATAATCAAATATAAGTTAAAATATATGAAATATGGATACATATAGAACTTTTTAAAAGATGAATATAAGTGAGGTGCATATTGGTTATTTTATATAGCAAATCAACGGAATTGTAATAAGCATTGAATAGCAAGGATTGTAATTAAAAGGTAATTAAATGTAAGCTAAGTAAAGATATGGAAAAATGAAGGGGAAACCTGAAATATATTTATAATGGAAAATTATTGAGATTATAAAGAGAGAGCTAAAAATTTGGGGCATGTAATGATGTATAGCTATACAATATTATAATGAGAATAGCTGGAAATTATAACCAGATCCACACTTCAGCCAAAAAATAAGTTTGGGGCGGCAGGGGTGGGGGTTAAAATATAATTGCTATATATGTATACTTTTTTTAAAAGGAGGATATATGTTAAAGTTATTACTAACACCATAAATATTAAATGGAGCTTGCTCAGATGCTGAAATACACCATGCAAATGAGATGAAGTGTGGAAGAGAGAAGAGAGGCAAGAGGAAGGAGAGATGGTAGATGGTTAGTTTTAGGGGGTTGATGGTAAGACGAAATGACATAATATTGAATAATACAAAATAGTGTTGGTTGTGTGTTCTGACCCCCACCTTGCCTGTTCAGAAACTACAGCCAAACAGAATGTTCAAAGGAATGTTTTTATCAGTCCTGGCTCTTGCTGGCTGCAAGCCCAAAATAAATACAGATAAATGCTCTGGCAAAAGTAAACTACTGCAAAACAAGATTATATAAATCAAATCACTTATCCAAGTGCTTTTTCTCGATGGTTGCAAACAAACAGAGAACTTGACTAGAACAGAAACGGAACGTTAACTTCTGCGACCAGGGCATGGCACCATCAGTCTTTTATCCACAGGAGGAGATCCTAACGAGCCACAGCTGCTCGTTATGATCTCCTGTGAGTCCTCGTAGGTCAGCCCTTCTCCTGTGTGCATCCTGAAACCACTCACAGGAGGTTTCTGTGTCAGAGTCTGATAGCAGCTCCAAAGGCTCCTACCGAGCCACAACAGTTATGTCATAGTATACATGTGGTTATTTGTATGAAAATGAAAAACTTTTTCAAACTCACCACCGTCCAGGCCTTCCGCATAGCCCTTAAGACCTGGCTAGCCCGTCAGGCCTGGGGACAAAGATAGCCGCCCCTCCCGAATGATGAATGAATGTTGCCTATTATTTTTACTTATGTGTGTCTACGTTATTGTTTGTATTCCCCTTCCTGATTTTATGTGAGCCGCCCTGAGTCCCCTCAGGGAAAAGGGCGGCCTATAAATGTTAATAAACTCAAACTCAAACTTTTTTTAAAAAAAAGTCACATTCTCCAATAAACACTCAATCCACATTGATGGTGTCTTCAAACTCCATCTTCCGTTCTCACCAGGACCAGCCTCTGTTCCCATGGGTAGCAGGTAACCTAGCCAAAACAATCCTCACTATCTTTTCACTCCTTCCCCCCACCTTAAGAATGTGACAAGCCCAAAAACCCTCCTTACATAGTGAAGAGAAAGAAAAAGTATGTATTTATGAGTATAATAGAGAGCTAAATAAAATGGCTACACATATGTGAAATTCAGACACAACACAGACTTTCTCCTGAAAAAAAAAGAAATGAATTCAGTAGCTTGACCTTGATGGTAGACTAACATGGCCCTCTGATTGCCTGTACCTTATTCTATACTTGTTCTTCATATAAACCTGATTATTAGGAAGGGGAGGGAAGAGAAGCTTCACAATAGGATAAAAACAGAAGTATATACAGTACATAGAAAGACACAACAGAAGCTTATGAAGTTTGTTGTATGTATGTTGACACAGTGAGTTAAGTGAATATAAGAGTGCAATGCTTGCTAGCCAGGTGGGAGAAAAAGTGACCCTGAGGAGTAACCTGTACATGTTTTAGAGGAATTTGTATCTTGGGTCAACTACTTTACCAAAGCAATGACTGTTCTCAGCTGGAGTTTCAGACAGACTAATGACACAGTAAAATCCTTTCCTTGTACTCTGAACAGTAGTAAAGTTCAAAAAATGAAAGAAAGAAAAAGAAATTCCCTACAAATTAGGTGCAATGAAGATTTACTAATGTACTCCAGCACCGTTTCTTTTAAATGGATTATAGCAATCAATTGGGATAATAAGTGTATATTAAATAGTGCTTCACAATTTTCATTTTGGTCCTCCTTTGTTCAGGATAGTGCTCTGAAGCTGATTATTTTGCCTACCTCAATTGGCAAAAGAAAGAAATGGAGGTCACTTCAAATTGCCAAAGTGCAAAAGGTAACCACTGCTTTAGATTTGCTTGTTGAAAAAAAAAGGCATTCTTGAAAGTCTCTGCCTCTTTAAACTCTCTCAGGAAAGGGTTTCTGTAGCATCAGTGTGACACATCAGATGGGTCAAAACATAAACAAGTACCACATGGAAAGGTAAATAACATTGCAGGAGAAAAATTAAATATCAGGCAACTTCCTAACATATGCCTCAGGCCACCTCACTACTTTTATAATACATCTCTGTTACATTATATTTCAATAATTAAAGTGAGCTGGGTTAAATTTACCCTACAGGAAAAGAGCATAAAGTTAATCTGTTTGATAGTGCAATTTTCTGTAAATCTGTAGACACATTGACACAGCACTTTTTCAAGGTTGATTTCAGACTGTTTGAGTTTCTTAGCCTTACATAGAAAAATCTATATTCTGATTGATTCTTTGGCAAGCAAAATTACTTCTAATAATCTTTGAGGATACTTTTTGAACCTTTATTTTTATTTATCTATGGAATCATTCATAGTCTTGTCATTTAATCTTAACAGGGGCTTCCAAGGTGTCTAAAAACTAATGTGTTACAATGTAAGAACATTATTTCAGTTCTTCAAATCCCTCTTCTTTTTTACTCATTGTGCTTCTCATGCAAATGTACTGACATCACAGTAACTTCCTCATCTTCATTACTTTCCATTCAGGATTTCTGTTTTTTATTTCAAGAGGTAGAGATTATGAGTCCTTAATTAAATAGCAGCTCATTTGGGGGGGGGGGACCTGCACTTATTTTTATTTTGCTGCTTTCATGAGACATGGGAAAATGTACAGTTCAGTGATACATCCCGGTACCGGTGCCTGCTGGGAACACCAGGTACTGTTCCGGTATGGTGCTCCAGGGGACCCACCCATCCGCCTGCCATCCTTACCTGTATTTGGGCCGATCAGGGCTTCTGCACACGTGCATGGAGCATACAGTGCCAGCGACACTCTTCTGAGCAGCTGGAGCGTCGTGGAGCCATCGCAGAGCCCCTCCAGAACCGTCACAGAACATCACAGATGGTAAGTACACATGCACACACTGCACACGTGCATGTGGTGGACGCCCAGCCTCGTTGCACTGTACCGGCGATCCAGAACCACCACTGGTACAGTTTTTGTTTAAGTATTCTTGAGCTCAAAGCAGATCTTTACATATGCACTTCAGCAATGATCTCTCTCATCTCTACATTATTTTAACACCTCCCCTGTCCTATAGCTGATACTATGGATGTATACAGAAGATTGTAGCACTAGTAAAAACTATTTTTAAAGGAACTGATAACCAAACCTATCAATGCTACATACTAGTGACTGAATACCAGAGACTATTCTGGAGCAATTCTCTTGATTGCTTCCACATTTATGGATATGCTCATTCACTGAACCTGTAATAAGATCAATCATGGCACCCAATTCATTTTGTATTGAAAGTTCTGGGAGTTTAAACCTACTCCACCCATTTTCTTCTTAGATTTCACAAGATTCCCAAGCTCAACATGAAGTGGTTCCTGAGGTAAAAGTTAAAATGAAAAGAAGGGAACCAAGTCAGATTTACCTCTCGAGAATTATCACTCTGTTTCCAGTATTAGAGGGAAGGTGTAAGTAACACTAAGACAAGCCATAAAATTGTATCTAAAAGTATTGTGGAAAAATATTGAATCAGTTTATGCACTAAGCAAATTAACTTTACTTTACTTATTACTCTATTTTCATCATCAAGATTGATTCCTTTGCCTACTCTAATTGAATGCCATAAACAAAAACAAGGCCTATGCTACACCTGACTAGCAGCAGGTTAGTTTAGGGATATGCTGCATGGCTTTGAAAATTGAGAGATGACAGAATTTATGGGATTAGCAGATCCCATAAGAGAATGCCATTCACACGAGTCAGGATGAGGCCATTTCCCCCCCCCCCCCCATGTCACTCACCCTTTGGAACATCCTCCCAAGAGATCAGACTGGTCCCAATCTTGCTGACCTGCCCCAAGGCATTAAAAACTTGACATCAACCTTGTTGCTCTTTGGGTGAGCCTGCTTTAGTTGATTTCTTTCAGAACTACTCACAATAATTAATACCTTTGTTATTTAATATCTAATGTCTAATACATTTCTAAATGCACTTAGGCATAAATAGCTATTTGAGATTCTTATGTTTATATGTATACACAAAAAGAAGTATGTCTCTAAAGGCTAATTCGTTGTGTATTAAATCAAGGGTAATTATGCAAATTTTTTAAAAAGATATATAAATAAAGATATGTATTTTTATCTAGTCTTTCTAATTCTCACCTTGAAAGCAAAGTGAAATTTTCTATTTATCCAAGTTACAAATAAGTCAATAATTCGATACTCATTCAGTATAATAATGCATCTTTTGAAGCATTGATATTTACCATTTAAGTATTGCTACTTTTATTTTCATAATATTTTAATTAACACTTTGGAAGGTATGTGATCTGGGTTTGTTTACATCGTTTTCCATACCTTCTCTCTCCAAAAGGTAATGATAACGTGATGCTACCTCAACCACCACATCAGTTGTAAGGTTATAATCCCAAAGAATCACAGGTGGAGCGGGGAAAGTTATACTATTATGACCATATATGTTTTGTGTATATCTCTGTGTGTGTGTGTGTGTCTGTGTGTCTGTGTGTGTGTGTGTGTAAACCCATTATGTCCTGAAGAAGATTCAATGTACAGGTAGTCCTCAATTTACAACAGTTCATTTAGTGACCATTCAAAGTTACAACAGCACTGAAAGAAGTGACTTATGACCATTTTTCACACTTATGACCATTGCAGCATCCCCATGGTCGTGTGATTTATATTCAGATGCATGACAACTGGTTCATAATTATGAGGGTTGCGCTGTCCTGGAGACCTGTGATCCTCCTTTGTGACCTTCTGACAAGCAAAATCAATGGGGAACCCAGATTCACTTAACAACCATGTTACTGGTTTAACAACTGCAGGGATTCACTTGGCAAGAAAAGTTGTGAATTGGGGCAAAACTCGCTTAACAAATTTCTCACTTAGTAGCATTAATTCTGGGCTCAGTTGTGGTCATACATCAAGGACTACCTGTAGTGCTTCTGAGGTTTTCTGGATGCTCTCTTCATGTATGTTCATGTACAATCAGCACTTTTACTGGGACAGCTGGCAAAACAACTTGAAAAGTCTCTTGTAATAGCTTCAGGCTTTCCAAAATGCCCCTTCACATGTTTTGTAAATATTTTGTGCAACCATTCCTATAACCATTCCTATAAGAGGAGTTAGTCACTTTGCAAATAAATTACAATATATATGTGTGTGTGTGTGTGTGTGTGTGTGTGTGTGTGTGTGTGTGTGTGAGAGAGAGAGAGAGAGGGGGGGGATGTGTTCGTCCATCATATTCGAATAGGACCTTAACATCTAATTGGGGGGAGGGATGTCAAGACTTGTGCATAAATTGGATTAAAGTGAGGGAGAAGTGTGTAGAGTCAGCCTCACTCTCTCTTCCCAGATTCCATCTTGCTCCACTAGCAGGATCAGAATCAAGACAGTTGAAGATGGGCTGGGCGCAGTTGTTGACCAGGGTGTCTTTTGTGTCTTGCCATGCTCTTAGCATACCACATCACTTGCAAAGACTGCCTTCATGACTGTTGCCCTATTCTAGTAGGTTTCATCTGCTCAATCTACCAGAATTTGTCTTCATATGCTCAGAATAGACAAGTCCCATACTCATCAAAGGTCAATGAGCCAACGGCTACTCTCAACCTGGTTTGGACAGCCTCTTGAAGCTGTTGCCTGGGGTGTGGCCACTGCACATGCTACAGCTACTAGGACCCAAAGATGAGAGCTGAGTGACCGGTGGAGACCAAAGATGGATGAGCTGCCCCAAATGCTGCCCTAAAATGAGATGCCATAAAAGGACACGACATGTCACTATACCAGAGGTGCCATCCCTCCCTGAACACCCCATATACCCCCTCGTTCCACACCAAAGCACTCCAAGCCAAAGATAATTTATGGAATTTATTAATAGACAGACAGGTCCTTGGCAGCAAACTGGCACAGACAAACCTTGGCAGCAATCCAGCACAGATAAGCCTTGGCAGCAATCCAACCTGCCAAGCTCACAATAGTGTTCTCCAACATTAGTTAATAGATTGACTTCTGCAAAAGGGGTGTGTGCACAAGCAGTCCTTTTATAGTCTGGAGAGGAGCCTAATTACCACCAGCTGAGTGCAATTACCTCCTGTAACTGCGTAATTGTTCCTTATGCCTATTAGCTCTCCGGTGCTGGGCATCTAGGAACAACTCCCTTGGCTCCTCCCCACTGCTGACGTCTGGATCACACTCCCTTGTCTCCTCCCAACTGGTTCAAGGCTCAGGCATCTCCTGGTGGCCAACCAGCCTCTCTGCGCCCTGCTCGGAGTCGGAACCCTGTCCAGGGTACTCCACTTCCTCCAAAACCGACTCATAGGGCCCCTCGCTGTCGGAGTCTGATGGCAGCTCCAACGGCTGGGCCACAACACCCCACTATGTATATAATGTATGTCTATGATATGCTTCAGGACTACAACTCCCAGAACTCCCAACCTACATAAAGTAAAGAATCCTGCTACCAAAATCCGTCACTTTCTTCTGCACAAGTGAGAACTTTCAACAAGCTTTCAAGGATTGACCTTGAAACACAGTCAAATTAGGTTAATCTTTTTTCCAAAAGTGTGATAATAAGAATGGCTAGATAGCGCTGAGACATCTGAACATCTAAAAAAAAAAGATTAAGTCAAAATTATGTGCTACATTAAGAGCCCAATGTGGCAAGAGACAATTTATATAAGAAACCCAAATCTGTCAATGCATCACTGTAAGAGTGTACACCAGTGATAGATGATTTCAAGAGGGGGGCGGCAGTGGTATCTAGACATTTCGTTTTCATGCATCTGTGCTGCTAAACCACAACAAAAAGAAGATTATCCTAGCATTGTCAGTTCTGATAAGTTTTGATTACTCGTTGGGAAGAGTAGGAGGAATTCCATCCCAATAAGACATCAGTAGAGTCAGAGCTGACAAACTGAACCATCTGTTTGTTCAAAAGTCCTTGCTATGTAGCAGCAGGTATGCAGGCTGTGCAGTGCTTATATATAAGAATCTCTGGCTAAGGGACGCATACTATTACATTGTTAGAATAGTTGTGAAATTGCAGCAAGCGTGGGAGAAAAACTCCCTGTGACTGCATGAATAAAAGAAAGACATTTACTGATTTTGAACAAAACAACTCTAAATTACCCAGTTTGATGGTCAGTTTAATTACATATAGAATATTGTACCATGTTGTACTAATAGAGCCATGTATCTTTTAAACTCAGTATTTCCCAAACTTGGGGATTTTAACATGTGGGGCCTTTAATTCCCAGAATTCTCCAGCCAGCCATGGTGTCTGGGGAATTCTGGGAGTTGACATCCACTTGTCTTAAATTTCCCAAGCTTGGGAAACATTTTAATTGAATATCAGATTTCTGTTGCTGATTACCATCTTATCATCTGGCCCAGACACATTACTGTGTGTGGCTATGTCCCTGTTCTTTAAGATTCTTAATTAAAATAAATAGTGCCCATATCTTACAGTTCAGAATGCAGGCAAACACATATTTCATGACATACAAAACTGTATATATTTACCAGAGGTGGGTTCCTACCGGTTCGCACCGGTTTGGCCAAACCAGTAGTGGCAATTGGGCCTGGGTTGCAAGCGGGTAGGGACAAGCAGGCTGGCCATGCCCCCGACTCGATCCCCTGATTGCCGCTCACTCACCCCACCCACCACTCACTTGATCTGCCCAATGCTCGCCCCACCCATCTGAACGCTATATATGCCTTTGCCACGTGGCCCATCCCCCAGCTATGCGCCTCACCAGTCACCTCCACACCTCGCCCATTCTGCTCAGCTCACCAAAGATAAGTAAGTATGCTACTTGCTGGCCCTGGGTTGGGGGCCAGGGCCCCAGGGATTTGCCATTCCCTGAGGCCCCAAGCCACTGTCCTCTCACCATCCACCTTGGCCAGGTCAAGGAATGCACCAATCTGCAGCTCCAGCCTTGCCCTCTTGCCACCGCCCTCTTGTGGCTTACCTCAGCCAGATCAGGGAATGTGCCATTTCCCAGCTCTGGCATTGTCCCAGAGCCACTGCCCTTTCGCTGTCCTGCCTCTTTCTTCAGGGTGGGTTACTTACCTTCCATGGTGGCTGGTCCAGAGTCTGTTGAATGCAAGCTAACTGGAATTGTGAAGCAGCTAACTGGCAAAGAAGCCTCCCAGCCACTTCTTTGAGAGCTGCTCACTTCCAAACCAGCCACTGGCCATGCTCCTCCAGCCTGTGAGAAGAAGCCTGCACATGTGCAAAGATGGCAGCAATGACTGGAGAACTTTTTGGTCTCTGTGGCTGATGGGTGGGTGGAAAAGAATCCTCTCAGCTGGCTTTTAGAGAGCTGGCCACCTGACCAGTGCCACCGCCATTCCTGCTGGCTGGCTGGACAAAGGGTGCAGATGGCAGCCTCAGTCTGGCACGAGCTGTGAGTCTGGCCTGGGGAAGCAGGGAGTGGCTTGCCCGTGTGACTTCTATGACAGCCGTGGGAGGAGTGTCCCTTCTCGCCTCTGATGGCTGGCGCACTGAGCTGGGCAGGCTGGGTACCTCCCCACAAAAAGTGTCAAAATGTCCCCCAAAAATTCCCCACCATTTCAGTGGCCATGGCTTGGTGGGCGGGGGCATGTTTCTGCATGTGCATGAGTGATGTAAAGTTGGCCACACTCACTGAACCGGTGGTGAAAATTTTTGAAACCAACCGCTGATATGTACTTCTTTGATAGTAAATATTTGTCAGCACAATGGGATTAAAGCAGATATCCATGTGATTGCAGTAAAACAATTGCAATCATTTACTTTTTTAATAAAGCTGAAAATTTAGAACATTTGTTATCAGGTCACTATAAGAGTATAAATGTATAAGAATAATACCCAACATACAATATCTAAAATATATTCCATCCACTTTAACAATGGTAGGAGAAAAAGAAAGAGATGTATGGTCCTTGTTTACTTTAATGATAGAATCTCAGTGTTAGCGTTTCAGTCTACCTTTAAAGATTTTTCTCTTAATTTCAAAGGGAAGGAAAATAGATGCAACCTCTGATCACAACTATTCCAGAAAGTAAGAGTGCTTTGGATGCATGAGATCCAAGGCCACCCCTAATTATGGATGGGGGGGGGGGAGATAAAGATTTTTTGTGGAAGCAGTTTTGTCCAAGAACACTTGATAGCATTGGAAAGGAAGACTTCATGTCTTGACTGTCTGGTCTAAAATTGGTGACACCCATATACTGTTTTATTTGATGGATGCATGTTCTGATTGCATGCCCCAAAAGGGAAGATTACAAGAAATCAAAGATGTTGTCAGGCCTGCATTTATATTCCTTTTAGAATTTTGGCCTGCCACACTTTCTCTTATTTCATTATGCTGTTTCTTTAGTATAGTTGATGGGAGGAGGGAATAGACAGGAGTGAGATTGTGGAATGTATTGTTTTTCATTCTTTACTAGAAGCCAAGGTCATCCTTTGTCTCTGCACCAGTACACCTGACCGGAAGAAGCTGGGTGGAGACGCCAGCGTGGAAGAAGAAGATTGGACCATGTGACGGACTGTTGGTGTGGGGACAAGATCATGAACTTTTTAACTGGGTGGGATTCTATTGTAACTTCCAGAGTTGGAATCCCACAGCATGATGCCAACATGCCTGTCTTATTAAATTGGAACTTTAAGTATAGTTTTGCCTTCGACTCTGATTTAATTCTGCATGGTATTTGGAACGCTGACAGCTGTAACATTAGAAAACTCTATAGTTTAAGGGGCTTTAGCCAGTAAGTTTATGAAACAAAGAATTATACTATTAGTCACTCATGTCAGGAAATGAAATCCAGAGGATTGACCAAAGCTATACTTTATTAATGTAGACTACAGGAACAGAACCTTGGAAAACCTTGTTTTCTCCTCCCTTCAGTGAATTTGGATGGAGCCAATCTAAGCTTGTTCTACTGCTTGTCCTATTTCCCAGGCTTAAAGCATGCTTTTGTTTTTGTAGCTGTTTCTGCATAGTTTTTCCAAGGTCATCTCCATGGCTCTCTTACATATGGGAAATTATGTTTGCTTGCATGTGGTACTGTTTTGTTTTGTTTTTCTATAAGTTTCCTTTAAAATGTACTCACAGTAAACACATTAGAAAAAACTGTTGGAGAAAAGCCACCTATGTTAAGAAAAGCTGAGAATGAAAATGAATTTCTTAAAACATTAAAAATATCTTCACAAATGCATTAAAGTCAAAATGACTGGAATATTATACAGTACTACTAACGGAACAAAACAGACCATTCATTTTTCTCTGGGCCATAGACAGCTATCCAATTTACCATTGGCATAAAACTATTGCCCATAAGGGCATTTGCAGGAATGCTATGGCCCTTCCCAGTGGTGCGATCCTGCAAGTTTAACAACCGGTTAGGTGATTGCGTGTTTTGCTGCATGCGCATGTGCAGTTTTATCAAAACTTTCCATGTTACTTATTGGGGAATAACACAGCTGAGGCATGGCGATCCTCTCTGCCGTGGTAATTAGCTGAGAGAATATAAGCAAGTAAAGCGCAAGGGTGGGCAGTTGGGTGGGTGGGTGGGCCAGCCAACCTGATCGTTGGAGCGAACCGGTTCACTCTCAGCTGATCGTTGGAGCTACTGATTCGCCTGAACAGGCCTTACCAGCTGAATCCCACCCCTGCCCCTTCCAGTAAGTAGCCAATATGTTATTTATGTATTTTTTTAATTGGGTATGTTTATATAGCTCCTATATCATATATGTGACTCTGGGCAGGGAATATTTTTTTAAAAAAACAGTACAACAAATAATCAAACAACAGAGCAACAAGAAACATTAAAATAGTTGAAGCTGTTTAACCATGTTGGCAAACTGGCATTGGAAGGCTTTTTTTCACCCAAATCAGAAGTGTCAATTTCAGTGGTGGGTTTCAAAATTTTTTGGAACCTCTTCTGTAGGTGTGGCCTGCTTTCCGGGTCCACTGGTGGAACCTCTTGTAACCGGTTCGGTAGATTTGATGAACCGGTTCTACCGAATAGGTGCGAACTGATAGGAACCAACCTCTGGTCCACTTATACAACAAAAGAGTAGATAGGATCTTGAGGACAGGAGATAGAAATTAGAGGACAACATTCATGATTACCAATAGTTTCCAGGTTCAGGAGTTGGTAATCTAACAGTACATGTAGGAAATTGTCTCTTCTTGACAGAAAAGATAGGAGTATTGGCAAGAGATAATGTGTTTCCCCTGCCTTCTCCTCTCCTCTCCCTTCCCTTTCCCCCTCCCCTCCCCTAGATAATGTTATTATCAATAAGGTGTTTCTGGCAGATTAGCTCTCTTGGGTGTTTCATGACTCCCAAAGGAATCATATCCCTTTCCTCTCATTTTAGAATTCTCACCACCTTGTTTTCATCTTACCAAAAATGGGATTCCATTTTAGTTGGATTCCAATGCTCAACCGGTTTTTCTTCAACTCAAATAGGAGGAAAGTAAGGAAGGAAGAGCTCTATCAATTATTAAGTGGAAAGAAAAGGATAGAAGCACTGTACTGTTCTCTCTTATGGAGTTTCCATCAGGAGCCCTGGAGCTCCAGAAAAAAAATACAAAAATGTCTTCAGATCAGTTAAGGTCAATGGACTTTTGAAGTTAATAAACTAAGTTCATTAAGTTAAAAGGAAGCTCTCTAACACTGTGGGGACCCAGAAGTGCAGCACAAAGTTCACAATGACACATCACATGCATATGGAGAAAGCATTAGCTTCTTTCTTCCAACCCCAAAATTGATCAGATCTTCACTACATTACTACCCTGGAGCTTTAGTTCACCAATACAAACATACAGATACACAACATACATACAAAATAATAGAGTTGGAAGGGACCTTTGAGGTTTTCTAGTTCAACAAGCAACTGTCCAAACTCTTCTTAACACTCTCCAGTGATGAAGCACCCACAATTTCTGAAGGCAAGCTATTCCACTGGTTGATTGTTCTCACCATTAGGAAATGTCTCCTTAGTTTTAGGTTGCTTCACTCCTTGTGCCCATGCATTTTACTCCCTAATTACTCCTAATTGTGCCTGTGCATTTTAGAGGTTGTAATTTTTTTAAAAAAAAAAAATTTCTTGCGCTTGTCTGGCAGATAAAACTGAAAAACATCCATCTGAAATGTGAAGTCCCCTCCAGGTTGATTCTTTTATTCCACAAGCTCCTTTTGTACATTTATAGTCCATAGGTGGTTTAGAGTACTTGAGAACACTCTCAAATGTTTATATTGCAGAAGTGCTCTGTTTTAGATAGCTTTGAGGTAGTCAGTGCAGTGCATTAATCAATATCTTTGTCTTCTATTCTTATAACAACATCAATAAAGTGATAAGACTGATCATTCTTCCTTGATGTTTAATTATTTAGACAATGAGCCTCTAAAATTTTGAAACTTAGAAAAGCAACACAAAATATATAATATTCACAGAAAAGGGATTGACAGTTTTATTTTAAATTTCTGTTGACGTCACTTGAATTTTCACTAAGGAAAACAAAATAATTGCAAGTGCACATTGTTTCATCAGGAGTGAAAGATATATGTGTGTATGTGTGTGTGTGTGTGTGTGTGTGTGTGTGTATGTGTGTGTGTGTGTATGTATGTATATATGTATATATATGTGTTATATTTATGCTGATAATGTAACAAAAAGGCAACAGTAAAAAATATTGGGTTTCTGTCTGGATGGTCTCTTGTGACGAGCCTAATGACAGAGAGTGGAAGTGTGACCTTCCTCCCATACTTGGGCATACCAGGGGTTGTGACTTTAAGTATACACACACACACACACACACACACACACACATACACTTACATACATGCACACACAGAAAAATAGTGGAAGCAAATTGAAATTTAAAGTCTTTTTTAAAAAAAATAATCCTCAACACTTCATCCAAATAAGTTCCATTAACTTAAGTTGTTGAGCCCTGAGTAAATTGCTTGTGAGTACTAAAATAAAGGAAGTGAAGGCCTCAGACTTCTCAGCTGGTATATATAACTGCCATCAGCACACAATGCATTATTTAAAAACTAGACTTCCAACCCAATCTTATAATATGGAAATTGTTCAATTATATCATTTTGCCTACAGTACTCTCACTTTTTAGTTTTCCAGGTGGATAGACAGGATACTAGATGCATACCATTTTAAGTATAAGTATAATCTTTATTGTCATTGTACTTAAATACAACAAAATTGGTTTTAACCTCACTGGTGCAAAATTATAACAGAAATGAAAAAAGAAAGAAAAAGAAAAAAACTAGCGTGTGCATGGAGTGATTGTGGTTGTATTTAAAAGTCTCACAGCCCAAGGATAGAAACTATCTTTAAACCTATTTGTTCAGCTGGCTATACTTTGATGTCTTCTGCCTGATGGTAGAAGTGCAAAGAGACACTAACCAGGGTGTGAATCATCTCTGAGTATCTTCCTTACTCTGCTAAAGCAGTGAGATCTGGCGATGTCATCCAGTGATGTCAAAGGGCAACCAATGGTTTCTTGTGCCAAATTGATTGTTCTCTGTAGTGCCTTCCTGTCCACAGCTGTTAAACCAGCATACCATACTGTAATACAATATGTGAGGACACTTTCTGTGGTAGATGATAGAAAGAGGTCATCAGCCATTATTCCATCTGTTTTTTTTTTGCAGGACTCTAAGGAAATGAAGTCTCTGTTGGGCTTTTCCAATCACCAGAGACGTGTTGTTTTTCCAGGTGAGATCTTGACTAATAAGCACTCCCAAGAATTTAAAAGAGGAAACCCTCTCCACATAGCCCCCCTCGATATACAGTAGGCAGGTTCCTCTCTGTGCTTCCGGAAATCTAGCACCATCTCCTTTGTCTTACTAGTATTTAGATGTAAGTTGTTTCTTGAGCACCATGGGGATACCTTCTGGACTTCTTCCCTGTATGCTGATTCGTCCCCTCCAGTTATGAGACCCAGCACTGTTGTGTCGTCTGCAAACTTTATTATGATGTTAGATGGATCAGAGGATATGCAGTCATATGTACACAGCAAGTAGAGGTAGGGGCTTAGCACACAGCCCTGAGGGGAGCCTATGCTGAGCTTCAGTGTGGAAGATGTGAAGGACCCAACCCTTACTGTTTGTGGACAATCCGTCAGGAAGTCTTTGATCCATTCACAAGTGAGGGGAGGGAAATTCAGATCAGTCAACTTTTCAATGAGAATTCCTGGTAAGATGGTGTTAAAGGCTGAGCTATAGTCTATAAAAAGCATTCTGACATAATTCCCAGATTTCTCAAGGTGGCTCAGTGCAATATGTAGAGCAGTGGTGATGGATTATCCTGTCGACCTGTTGTTTCTGTAAGCAAACTGGTGTTGATCAAAATTTGGTGGAAGACAGGACCTGAGGTGTTGTAGGATTTATTAATTATATTTTCAATCAATCCAATATCCAGAGTTATCAGGGCAATTTAAAAATATTCAACAGAAACTAACTATAGTAACAATAATCCGCTTAGAGGGAAAAAGTCAGTTCAAAATATCTATGAGCCATCACCCCAGTGTACCACAAGAACATAATAATTGTCAGAATGAAAACACAGAGTCTAAAATACCACTATTTTAGAAGAAGGAAAGTATCATCAAAATAACAGCATGGGGAGCAGTAAGAAGAAAGTCACAACTGAAGAGATACCATTTTCGGTATCCAACTGTTGAATTGATTTTGAATCAGTGTCTCCTGCACCTTAGGAGATAATGATATTAACCATCTATCTCCCGCATTTCGTTTCCAGATATATGCTTTCTTTTCTTTCTTTCTTTCTTTCTTTCTTTCTTTCTTTCTTTCTTTCCTTCCTTCCTTCCTTTTTTACAGGACACTCCATCATTGTATGAGTGTCTAGAGAAGCTGTCTAAATAAGGCAGTAACGCTAGAAAAGTATAAAAGAAGACCAACAACAAGGTGAATGAAATTATTTATGGTGAGGATGAGCACAACCAGAAGGAGAAAAGAATTGAAGGACCAAGTAGGGATATATCATCATGGAGAAAATCCGTAACTGTGATCAATAAGAGTCAGCATCAAGTTTTACACATTTATTTTTATTGTTTTTAAAATAATGATAAACAGGGGGAAAAACAAAAGGAAAAATTGTCTGCATTGTCAAAGATAAGGAAAAAACACAGTGTGTTTTTCATATTTAAAAAATGGAATAGTGTAAGAAAAAGAAAATAGTATATCATTTTAGCTCTAAAATAGCTACGTGCTATATATAGTTATTTGATGCAATTATTATTCAATTACACATATATATTTCTAATGGATTTCTGTAACTAGATACAAAAACTATTATTGTCTATATAATATATATGGACAAATATACAAAAACAAAACTATATATATTTGTCCATATAAAGTCTACATCTATAGGCAATCCACTCCTAGGTAGCAAGTGCAATCAGGTTTTCAATTCATTCAGTGAAAGAGGCCATGCATTTATCTTTCCAAAGCTGCAGTATCAGTGTTTTGGCCATAGTAATGGGATGGAAAATTTATTTATGTTATATGGTTGTCAGATGCTGGAACTAGGTATGTAGTTAAAAAGAAATACTTTTGTCTAAAAATTTTAGCTTTTGTCACACAATTATATTTATATAATCCAATACTTTCTCCCGAAACTTGATAAATGTAAGACATTGTAAAAACATGTTTTCTAAAGAACTATTATCTTTATTGTATCTCCCACAAAGTGCTGTTTTTGACAGTCCTTTTCTATATAAACGTTACAAAATAAATTCTAACTATTAATTTTGTTGTGTAAATTGTAATTTGAGGGCCATTTACATTTTTGCTGTGGAAGCTAGGATAAATTGATATGAAGATGTTAAGAAATGAATAGAATAAAAAATTAGAGATACCTGTAATTGCCTAGACAACTAGTTGAAATCAACATGACGTTTACACAATCAATATATTCTCAGTTATACAAAGTTAGTGAAACATAATTAAACCCAACAATCTCTGTCATAAGTCCACAGATTGCTTCCTACTTGAAAGATTCTTCTTCCCATCTAATACTCATATCCTTTCTCTCTCTTGTATTCATTCTACTGTTATTTTGATAAGGAAAGAAACTCTCTTTCTCTTTCCTTCTTTGCTACCGTGTTTTCCCAAAAATAAGATAGGGTCTTACTTTCTTTTGACTCCCAAAATAAGCACTTGGCCTTATTTTCAGGGAGGTCTAATTATTTTTGAGGTGCAGGAAGTGGTGAGCATGATCACCTCATGGCTGGTGTTCTGTTGCAATATTTTCAGCGAGGGTTTATTTTAGTGCATGCATTCAAAATCCCAATTGGGCTTATTATACGGGGAGATCTTATTTTCGGGGAAGCAGGGTACTGTTCTATCAGCAAGAACAAGGCATTTAAAGTCGAGACAAAGGAGCATCTAAAGCTACAATTTCTAAACATTTCTGTCACCTGAGCCTTTATTGAATCACAGTTTTTCCCCTGCCTGGTGCCCTTTCAACTGTGTTGTGATTACAACTGCAAAATAAGTCCACATGAGAATTTCTGTCTTGATGGAATTGGAGGACACAAAGTTGAAGAAGGTTGACTGTTAAGAGGTGAGAGAAAGAGCTCCCTCCTTCAGTGTTAGCAATGCAACAACCTTGACTTCGGAGCTGGATTTAACAGAAGGAAAAGTAATGCTTTGGAATGTTAAAGTATGAATCAGAAAAAAATATATTTGAGGTGAAAAATGAGCTAATGAGCTTTGAGAAGGTTCAGGTGGTACCATTATAACTTAAGGAAAGCATGCAGACATGGCTTTTGGGATTCTTCAAAACAGTTAATAATAGCTCTGCTCTTGGGCATATGGGAAGGAAGAAGGTAAGGAGAAGCAATAGAAAAAAATATTTGTAGCTCAGGGTTGAAGTGTGTTCATTGGTGTTCTCTGAGAATGGTTGTTCTCTTGTCAATTAGCAAGTGTATTAATGCACTAATGATGTTATCTACTTGAGCAATGGAACATCTGGAAGAAAACAACCAAGTTCACAGAGCACCAAGGATCCTGCAAAGAAGAAGAAGGAGGCGTTATAAACTTTCCATGCCATGTTCATATTCCCTTCCTAAAAGGATGCATCTCAAACTTTTCAACTCAAACTCCCCCCCACCAGTTTCTAGCCCCACAAAATTTGGTTTTATTCTTTGCATATTTTGGAAAGGCATCTTGCTGATAAGCAGAGTCTGGATTCCATATACATAATTTCTTCCCAATATCACATTAACCTGGGAAGAATTAAAAGGTCTGATTATTTTAATACCTTCATATTCCCGACATGGTGAATATAATTCTATTTTTGTAATTGGAACATTGCTATTCCTCACACAAAATTTGCAGTGATTATTTTCAAATGCTTGGAATAATAATAATAATAAGCTAGAACTTGATAGTTTGGATCAAAAAACAAGAAAACTAATCACAATGCACCCAAAATGTTATATTGATCTTGCCAAGATCTCAGGGTGGCAGAGGACTCTCATAGGTGAAACAAACTGCCGAGGAGGAAAAACACAGCTTAAATGACTAATAAAGAAAGCAAAAGAGCCTCTGCTGAAGGAGTTGAACAAGAGAAATGTCTTGAAAACAATGAGATTGAAATAAGAATATTGAAAGAAAATAACCTAATGAACATCAAGTTTCTAACTGGAAAAAGAAACCTATGCACTGTCAATACCTGAAGGACATTGAAGGAAAGGCAACTACAAAGCTAACATGGAGCTGGTTGACATCAGGGGAGCTGAAGAAAGAAACTAAAGGCTTCGTTTTAGCTGCTCAAGAACAAGCCTTGCAGATTAATTACATGAAAACAAATCCAACATGTCAGTAACAACAACACAATGTCACTTATGCAATGAGAAAGATGAAAAGTGGAACACTTTATCATTATCTACAACATCATGATCGAGTTGCTCAAATCTTTCATTGGAAGCTTTTGCAGAAGTTTCAGTTCGAATGCAGCAAAAATCACTGGGAACAGCAAGTTGACAAAGTTCTTGAAAATGAACTAGTCCAAATCCTGTGGAACTTTTGGATCCAAACAGACAGACATCTGGCCCACAACATGCCTGGCATCACGATTGTGGAAAAGAAAAAAAAGTCTGGTTCATTGATATTGCAATACCATGTGATGCACAAATTGAAGAGAAATGGCTAGAAAAAAATAATGAAATATCATGATATACAAATTGAAGTTGAGCAATTATGGAGGAAGAAATCAATGGCTGAACCAATAGTAATAGGAGCCCTTGGAGCAATACCCAAAAGGCTGTGAAATGTTGAATTTATTAACCTGAATATTCTGACTGCATAAAAAGCCCTCCAGTCAGAACTACCTATATACTCAAACGGTATCTTAACAGCTCTTAGGTCCTTGGTTAGGACTTGAACTGCTAAGATTTTACCAGTCCTAGACTGTGAATCGAATCAAACATTAATATAATAATAAAAATAAATCCAATGTTTCTGATGTAGTGTTTTATAATCAGGTAATATATGCATACATCAGGAATCACTATTGCATCAATTCCAGTCTGGAATTAGACCTGATAATTGGAATGTACTCAGTCTGATGTGTTATCCTGGATAAAGTATTATGAATTCAGTGACCCACTGAAATCAGTAGGTCTTTGAAATAAAAATGCATAGGGTTTGGGGATTAACTGAATAATATCAAGTTTAAGTGGGGGGGGGGAAGGCTATCCTTACTTGAAATGATAAAACCTGTCCATTTCTAAATTTTAATGGTAATAGTAAAATCTAATATAACTTCCAGGGCTGAAAACTAGAATAAAATTTAATGAAACTTTGAATAAAACCCTTCATATGATTTGCATCACACATTTCTATTTTTAATATGGTACGTCCGCTACATTTTGTCAATTGAATCAAAATCTTAGAACATTTGGGGAGAAAATTATCAGCTGCATTTGCACTTTCATGATAATAAGACAAAAAAGAATACTTTAATCAAGAACCTTGATAATAGAAAGGGGAGCATCAAAGGTGTTTTTGTTTTTATAATTATATAATACTGGTAATTTTCCATTTCCCCTGTCAGTCTTATGTATCTCACAGTGGGTATTCTAAGAATGGAGATTTAAAAAAAAAGACCACTTAGTGGCTTCAATAAATGAATGGATAAATAACATCAATCTATGGCCCAAGAACAAAGTGCTACAACATGAATCTGGAAGTTCAAGTCTTGCCCTTTGATTATGTCAACTTGATAGGGAGCAATTTGTCCACAATGGGCGATAATACTATTGAAAGTGATATGTCAGCAGTAAAATGCACACTCCTCACTGGAGAAGACATACAATAGAATTGATATTGTAAAGTACACGTTCTCAGTAATGAAAAATCATTATTAAGTCAGACAACTATGAAGGATTGCCGAGTCACTTCAGCTCATATATTGAAATATGTGGCATTCTTTTTAAGGAAGCAGTTCCCTTCCCCTTTTCATAACAGTGGGTTACTTAGTTTTTATTGACATTTTCTGGAGCCTTTTACTATCAATAATTTGTCTTTCTTAAGTTGCTTGACATTTGGAATGGCAACAAGCAAAACTATGAGGATGAGAGGAGCATGAATTGAACCTCTAAAGACAGTTCAAAGTCCATGGCAATTCCCCCAAAATGATTTCATCCAAATATGTCTGACTTCCAACATTTACAACCAGCATGTCATTAATTCTAACAGTTACAATCTAATGGATTTTATAGGAAACAGAATAACAGAATTGGAAGGAATCTTGGAGGTTTTTTAGTCCAATCCCCTGCCAAAGCAGAAAACTCTATACCATTTTAGACAAATGGTTGTCCAATCTCTTCTTAAAAACCTCCAGAGTTGGACAACCCACAACTTCTGCATCATTCAACTGATTAATTGTTCTAATTGTCAGGAATTTTCTCCTTAATTCTAGAAACTAGAGCTTAGTTGTTAGAAACAAATTTGAGGAGGCTAGATTAACTACTAAACATAATGTTTTCTAGCATCCTCCCTGAAATTTGGCAGTTCTGAAATCCCCCAATTCTGAGGGATCATGAAAAGAAAAGGAGATATGCTTTTTGGTGAACAAACCAAATATCATGTGATAATGCTTCCTTCTTATGAAAGCTGTCCAAAATCTTCACGTTGCTATCAGATTTTTATTTTTAAAAAATGAAGTAACAAGCATTTATTGGGTTTAGTAGGATCCACTTTAAAATAAAATAGTGTAACTTACATTACCATATTGCCAAGGTCTTTAATTATTCACATTTGATTTTTTAAAATAAATTCATACATTTTAAATGAATATCATTTATTAAATTTCTGCCTAATTTAACTATCACATTAATCTCCATCTCTTGAACAATCAATTATTTGAGTTAAACAGATAATTACATATAAATTTAATATTTCTAGATGTTTTCTTACTACATTCGGATGGGAAAATATACCTAGTATTCCTTTCTATGAGAATATAAAGTGTTCTCATCATACTGTTTTTGGTTTTCTTTCTTTTTGCTTGCGATTCATTCAGCTATGAGCTTGTCATTTCCCAGGGTGACTGGGAATTTACACTGGATGAAAGTTCTGGAGGAGACATCAAGCAGAAAATTATTGTTGGCTTGACCCATCTGACAATCTGAAAGGAAGCAAGCTGGATTGAGGCTCTAATAGGCAATCATAAGAAATGCTTCTTAGCCATCTACAAATTGGAAGGACCGGAGGTCCAGACACAAGATACCCACAAGCTAAGAATGTGTTGTGTTTCACATGAAGCTATACTTCATTAAAATATTTTGATTTGTAGGTCATATCTACTTTCTGCGCCAGCCATGTCTTTGCTTATAGCAATCAATTGGACAAATGTCAGCAAAATCAATCACTGACAAGCCTAAACCATTTTTTGTAGCTTCTGCTGCTAACTTTCAAAATAAATTAGAAAATGCATATAGGGACCCACAAGGCAGTTTGTCCTCTGTTGTTCACTGCACAAGTAACCTTTCCTCTGCTTTTATTAATGAAGTCATAAAATCCATTTTCACATATTGATAAAATTTATTTTATACCATATCATATAGATTTTTGGGTGCAGCTATAGAAAAGAAGTGAAAGTATTTTAAAAAATGAATAGCCATTTTCTTTTTCAGTCACTGAACAAACCTTTTTACTACAATCATCAAATTAAAAGGCCAAATGGATGGATGTCCTTACTGTTACACTGATACTCTATAAGTTTAACAAAAGATTAAGCAAGGCATCTTAACAACTTCCTATTTGTATTTATTTCAGTCTATAATCTAGATTAACGGCAAAGGTTCCCCTTGCCCATATGTGCTAGTCATTCCCAACTCTAGGAGGCAGTGTTCATTTCTGTTTCAAAGCCAAAGAGCCAGCGCTTTTCCAAGACATCTCCATGGTCATGTGGCCAGCATAACTAAATGCTGAAAGTACACAGAACACTGTTACCTTCCCACCAAAGGTGGTTCCTATTTTTCTACTTGCATTTTTACATGCTTTTGAACTGCTAGGTTGGCAGAAGCTGGGTTAAGTAATGGGAGCTCACTCCATTACACGGCACTTGGAATTTGAACCTACGAACTGCCGACCTTTCTGATCAATAAGCTCAGCATCTTAGCCACTGAGCTACCACGTCCCACATAAGGTAGATTAATGTGAGGTAAAACATTCATAAAAAGTTCATACTTTGAACACATACCAGATGTTAGTATAAGTGGAATATAATACATTATAAAGTCACCCAGTCTCCTTCTCCTTTTTTCAAATATTTTTGATATAATAAAATATGTGAGGAGGTCCTCAATGAAATCAGTAAAAATCCATAATTTTGGTTTTGATCAGTTGAAGGCTGATTGCCTTGGCATACAAACACTTGGAGCTAATCCAGCTACCAGGAACAGGTGAAAATGGATGTTAGAACAGCACTTCTTGTACCATCTGCTTGACACAACTTATGTTTCTGTACCAAACAGGGCCAAGCAGCATCTCTCAAATTGTGATCCAAGCCTCTTTGGCTAGCATCCAAAGCCTCTATGAACAAAGGCTTACATGAAATAATGGAATTGAAAAATAGAACCTCAAGATTTCATCATTAAAAATGCAGCCACCTTCATGTATTAAACAATGAATATTTATATACATTTTTAAAAAGAAAAGATAACCAAAGCTGTACTGTATGTCAACTATCTTAATCAAATTCATCAGAACATTCCCTCCATTTTTTTCCTTTTCAAAATGGCAAGTATAAAAGTTACACCAAGGGACTTGAATCAATTTGCTAGATAAATGACTGTTGACGAAATATGTTAAAGAATGGCTGTTTTCACATTCCTGAATTAATATATGAATCATTTGATGCTTGTCCCATGAAATGCCAAAGATTTATGACATGGATGGACAATTTTCATCCCAGGAACCACAAACAGCTCTTGGCCAGAAAATGTGCAGCACACAGAGACATAATCCTAGTTATTTTTCTTCCTGGTCAGTTGGGCATTGTAATTGAGTGTCCAATAGTACATGTATGATTAGTTTCATCCTGCCATTGATGGTAGGAAACCATTCAGCCTGACCTCTGCTAGCCAACTGATGAACTGCACAAATCTACATACCATTGCTTTTCCATTGCTGAGGGCAAAGGGAAACCAATAATCTTCAGTGACTCACTTCCTGCATACATGACAAAGGATATGTAATGTCTATATTTGTTCCTGAGCTTGGGTGATTTGAATAACAATTGCAATCATAAACTTATTTTATCCAATTGTTTTCCTGGAGACAGCAAAACCGAAGAGAAATAATTGGACAAAAAGCACAAAATACAGAAGTCTGCAAATAGAACGACTGTGGCAAAAGAAAACAAGGATACTATCAATAATAAGAGGGACCTTGTGGGAGAATACAAAAACATATATAGCACTACTTAAACATTGACAATATCACTATCAATTGATTGCAAAAAGCAGATTTACCTGGAATAGCTAACCTCTTGAGACAATACCTTTAACACTACTAAACAACAACATATGCCTATTCCAGTGCTTGAGTGGGTAAAAATACCAGATCTAGTCTATCCAATCCTGACTAGCACTGGGTGATGATGTTATCTAGTTAGGGAAATGAAAAATCTGCAAGAAAACAAGCAAGCTCAGAGAGCACGAAGGAATCCACATTTCAACCCTGAGCTACAAATATTCTCCTTTATTGGTACCAGTCTAAACAACTGGTGAACTATGCAACCCACACTAAGAATAAGAATAATAAAATATGTACATTTTAAAATAATAATCCACTTTAGGAAGAGATTCAACAATAATCCACTGAGCCTATATTGCATTTTCTGTATATTGTTCTGACCTAGGCTTCCCAAGAGCATGAAGCAAACTCCTTGTCCTGACAAAAAACACTTTATTAATTTACTGTGAATTCTTCTCATTCACATCCAACAAAGTCTTTCAAGGGAGGATTTACAATCACAGACCTTATCTGGCTTGGAGAACTGCCAGGCCAATATCTGTGAAACTTGGCAAGGAGTCTCGGAGAGTCACGAACCAATTAAGTGAACTAATTGCCTCCTGCAAACTCCACTCCCCTTTCACTCCTCTTTTATTTCCTCTGGGAGGGGCTGTTCATCATCCACCTGTGGTATTACTCCCAAGTTGACCCCTGTTCTTTAGCTGTTTCCTTTATCCAGCAACTGTGCACATGCACACACTGGGAACTGGCTCCAGCTGTTATCTGCCTCACTCATGTCTGACTCTGAAGGCAGTTTATAACTGGCATACAGCCCTGGCCCCTTCTGCCTCCGACACAGTGCCCTCATCAGAACCTTCCCCAGACTCCAGGACTAGCCCATGTTCCTTTCCAACCTCCTCACAATCCGAATCTGCTGCCAGCTCCCCTGGCTACTGGCAGGCCCCAAAGTATATGACATAAGGTATAAGGAATGGACTATGAGAGATATAGTCCAGTAACACTGTCATGGCGTAGGTTTATAGGTGATGGGGCTCTTGAGGTTTCAATGTGCACTCACTTTGTAATATGTTGTAGTCTAGGCACTGCTGTAGTCTCACAATGAACCACTTTCATATATCTTCTAGCCAAATTTTGAGGACCCTTTTAGGGCTACTCTAAAATATCATCAAGTTTCGTTTTATGTCTGCCATTCCATTTGCAAAAGAGATCAGTGAGAAAGGGAGGCAAGCAGTTATTCAAGACTTTTCATGGCAAGAAGGGAATTATTTGTTTCATTGGAATGAAATATAAATCCAGTTAGTTTTTAAATTCAGCTTCCTATGAAAAGCTGAACTTTGCATTTTCAATCACAATCTGCAATGTTAGATATCCCTTTCTTTAAGGAATGAATAAGACATTTGAATCCTCTTTGGAAATTTGCTATTTTAAATAGTGGGAAGTGGGAGGTAACTTTATTTTATTAAACCCAACTCATTCTATGAAGTAAGATAATTTCAAAGATTCCTTTCAGCTCTCTTTACATTAACTTTCACTCTTTGGTGACTAGCCTTTAGGAAACCAGCTAAGTTTGACATCTGGAGAATAAATACAGCCTTGCTAGGTCCTGGAGACTTTCACATAATCTTCATTATGATATTTTTGGCATTGCACACCACATAAATATTCATGCTTTTGAAAAGACTTCCTATTTCTATAGATTTCTTTGTCGTATGCAGGTGCAATTATAGATTCATGAATACAGCTAATCACTTCTAATACTTAACAGGAATGCAGCCATTGCAGTAAAACCCATCCTGATTTTTTTTTTTGATGATGCTGCAGGCTTTGTGAATGGCTTCAAGAATGAGGATGCTGTCAAAAGGACTCTGGAAGAATATCTTGTTAAAGCAGATAGTTGAGCTCATTTCATGAAGGGACTCATTGGTCATGTTCTAAAGTGGTGCTATTCTTCTCCATGGCCCAGGCTACGTTTTATATATACACCTATTTTACCATTCATAGCGCTCATCCCAAAATAGAGGATTCTGGCCTTCTGTTTCAACAAGAATATATTGGCTAAGGAGAAAGATATAACCTTCTTGTGTGAGTGCAATCATATTTTCATTTCAGAAACAAGAGCTACATTCTGATGTGCATCCTTGGTTAGGCATTGGAAGAGAAAGACACATTTTGTCACAGCCATTGGCTACAAAACAATATCTTTCAAGAACACATTCACTTTTTTTAATAACTCAAAAATAAACTTTTCCCTCCTGTTCAGTGTTTTAATTGATTTTGATTTCTTTTTAAGTGAATCATCCCATTTGCAAAATCATCAGTTAATTCTTGATAGGGAGTTCCCAGAGTTTGGTATAAGATGGGTGACTTTACAAATGTTTTAAATAAATAAGCAGAACTGACGAAGGGAAAAAAAGAGGAAAACTTGTTCTTTGGCTCTTAGACCTGAAAGATTATCAGCAGACTGCCTTCACCTGAAATCTGGAAATTACATTATTCTTGGCTTCCATGAATAATTCCTAACAGGAAAAGAAGAAAGCACTGAACTTAAGAGTAACAGTAGTTGAAAGCTGAGAAGAAAATAATTTAAAATAATCCTGAAAAGAATGAGCTTTTAAGTCTTTGTTTTTAATAGAGAGATGTTCATTTGCATATGCTATGATGAATGAGGAGTTAAACTTTAAACTTAACAATATATGATATAAAATAACTTATGCAGATAGTTTTTGACTTATGACCACAATTAAGTCCAAGATTTCTGTTGCTAAGTGAGACATTTGTTAAGTGAGTTTTGCTCCAATTTATGACCTATCTTGCCACAGTTGTTAAGTGAAGCACTGCAGTTGTTAAGTTATTAAGTGAAGCTGGCTTCCAATTGTTGTTAAATGAATCTGGCTTCCCCATTGTCTTTGCTTGTCAGAAGATTGCAATAGGTGATCACATGACCCTGAGACATTGCAGCATTCATAAATATGAGTCAGCTGCCAAGCATCTGAATTTTGATCACATGACCCTAGGTATGCTGCAATGATCATAACTGTGGAAACGATCATGTCACTTTTTGTAATGCCTTGTAATTTCAAATGGTCAAGAAATGAACTGTTGTAAGTTGAGGACTACCTGTATTGTATATAGGTATTCATATTAAGCTTAAAGTATCAGGGAAGTTACTTTGTTTTGGAAATAAGCTGTTGTTTCTATTTAGCTTATTTGGCCATAATATCCTCAATTGCATGGGTTTGGGGGAGTGATTGTGGTTCTTACTGTCTAGAAACGCTTAAAATAATATAATTCATTGTCTTGGTCATTAGCCTAGGATTCCTTGAAGATACATTTGATCAACTTTCTTTTTTATTATTTACATGAGGCTGCAGGAAGAATTTATATGGGGTTTTATGGCTAGTGCCTATTACAATACTAATAGTAGCTACCACGGGCTCTACAACATTTTTGTCAACTGTTGTTGATGAAGCTGAACCATTGCAATGATGGGTGTTGATGTGCAATCACATCTCTGTCCAGCTAAGGCAATTCTTAGTAGTTAACATAATCCTGGATTGGCAACCTAGTATTTTATAGATATGGTTGAACCTCCTTTGAAATGTCAGTTTGCAATTTATGGGATGTTTCTGAATCATTGCTCCTAAATGCCTGCTGTGGCCAGAAGTGGTTTTGCCAGCCTTAGCCTGTACATCAGTCACTCTTGGTCACAGCCTTAATCACAACCCATTGAGATATTTGCAGTGAACACAGTAGGCACCGCCTTTTATTTTGCAACCTCAAGCATACTTTTATTAAAACAGAACTAGTAAAGGGATTTTATTTATGATTGTAAGCTACTTTTGGAATAAGATGATTTAGTTTAAACAAATTATGGGACAGATTTAGTTTAAATAAATTATTAGGGATAAAAGTAAAGATATGACACTATTCCAGAGAATCTCCCACTGAAGTGTTGACCATTTCCAGGAACAAGACAAAACAAAACAATCAGGAATTGCATGGCTTCCTTTCGTATTTTTATGCATTTGTAGTCAGAATTTAGAGATCACCCATTTATAATATAAAAAATTCCTAAGCATTCTTTTAAATGGTTTTTCCAGGAAGTGTTGATAGGATAGGAGCTTTGAACTTTATTTTACATTTAGAGTCTTAATTGTTAATGGCTATTTTATTTATTAAATAAAAAGGATATTAGACCATTACATTCTTTTCTGCATAACTAACTACCCAGTTACTCTGCTTGTCCATTCTGTAACGATGACCAGATACTGGTGTTTCTTCTTGTCAACACTCATAAATAAAAGAAGATTGGTTTTATATTTTATGATACCATCAGGATTTTGCAGCTTTTTTCTAATTGCATATTATATGCCTTTGTAATGTGTGTAATAAGACTCTTGAGTAGTTACTGGCCTTTCCTTTTTTACATCATGTACAGAATTTAGATAGCTCTCTCTTTAGCAGTAGTTTTTTTTTTTTTTAAGGATAAATGTTCTTGTTATCACCAAAAAGAAAGCCATAATTAACATGCTGATTTTTTATTAAGCAGAAAGACAGATTGTCTTTACTTGGTGTGAATTTTCTGCCTTAAAAATAAACTAATTTTGGTCATTATTTTAGTTGAAATCAAGTTGTATATCTGTTCCATCAATGATTTCATTCCATAGTCAGAAAGGCAAAATCAAATAAAATATTTGAAGTTCTTCATAGCAATTATTATGACATTCATTTAAAAGCAATCAAAGCAAATTATTTTAACACATATGTCATCTTTTACAATTAACTCTTGCATTTATTTACTGAGAATGTTAATTATTCTACCTCTGAATTATAGTTTCTGAATTATAATTTCTGGTTATAGAATGTCTAGCTCCTGTTAATTGACTGAAGCCATTAATATACATTTCCCAGTAAATTTTCAACATCTAGATTATCTTCCTTGGATTTGTCATTTTGTTTTATTTTTTTTAAATAAATGCTCCGAAATTTACATTTCATGGAAGTTAGATAGCAAAAGGGGTCTTGCATAGATCTTATATAGCAATCACCCTCTTATCTTAAATATTTATATGAGTCAGTACAATTCTTATACTGCGTAAGCAACTAAAAAGCTGTTTGTTTCAGTGTACATGACATTATGTTATGTTACATTGTCCTTCAACCATTTCACTTCATGGAACATTTTCTCCAATTTATAGTTATCTAGTTACCTGTTTTTAAAAAAGGTAGAAAGATACGGTAACTTCCTGTAGCCCATTTGTTATTCAGCTTTGTTAAACCACACAGATAATCCAAGTGTATGAGACTCCATGTGGTGTGCATTCAAGTTCTATCACCAAAATTTTCAAATGAGTGCATTGCTTGCAGTATAAGGAGCCCCTTGTGGGCCGTATGCATAGCTTGTTTTTAGCTGTAGGATAACATATATTGTCATTTTAAATACATTGGCCAAAAATAACAGAATTTTAAGCAATTTGCTTCCAGCATGACTCTTTAGTATCTAATTATAATCATCAAATGTCATTTAATTAAAACACTTATCCTAAGTGGGCCTCTGCTGCATCACATTAGTTAGCTCATTTGAATTACCATTTATTGTTTCCGTATATGATATGATGCATAGTATGAAAAATATATGTGTTATTGGTTGGTCACATGCTCAGAAGGTGTGCATGCAACAGTTAGTGAATAACCTCCTCATGTACATTCCTGAACAACATAATCACTGAATATGCTTTGCTGACACTGAGTGTCAGCCTCTGTTTTGCTGCTTGCTTTTTGGCTGCCATTGAAATGGGGAGGGGGGCATGGTATTTGGGTGTGGAAAATATTCTGTACAGGAGAGACTGTAAGAAGGGAGTTGTTCTCACCATCTACTGTGCATGTGGCAGGGAGAGGAGTTTCCCGCCAAGGCCAACTGTCCGGCATACCAACCTGATGATGATTTTTGAAGATGTCTCCCACATGACACCTGTGGAGTAATTGGATTGGACTATGGACTGGGGTTACCAAGGGGAGGGGAATGGGTCACACATTGATATCTATGTTTGCGCATGCTTTTGTCTCAGATCCAGCTTTGCTTAGCTACTATCTACTTATAACCAGTAAAAGTACTCTTAATTCTGCAAAATGGAGTTGAGTGGTTTCTTTCTTGGTTATTAAGTGAAGCAGCCTTGACACTGAGCACATTAAAAAAAATAGTTGATCTAAGCCTTAAACCCAGGCATTAATGAAAGTAATATTCAATGGTGACCAAAAGTTGGCTGAAATATTCTTACTCCTATTGGTCAGGAAGGGTATTAACTTTCCCACTGCAAGTAGATTCCATAAGCAATTCAGCAAGGTAAGAGAACTTTAAGTGGGGGAACGATAGAAGGAAGGAAAGAAGGAAGGAAAGAAAGAAGAGATGAAGGAAGGAAGGAAGGAAGTTAGGTTGGTTTCTGGTGTTTCCTTCTAGCTTCCCAGAAGAAAACTCAATAGGAAGCTTCTTCAGTTGGAAGGTGGCAGGGAGTCGGAAGTCATTCCTGCTCCTGGTGCTATTTTGCCCTTGCCTTCCTGGCCAGTTTGCTTCTCTGTTAAGGTAAGGAAATATCTCTGAAATAATGATCAAAAAGGCACAGATAGTGTAGTACAAATATAAGTGCATATTTAGTGAGGAAAACATTAGTATTTCTGTCCTTCAATGCATACTTGTTTTCCTCACAGTCTTATAAAAACATTTATAATTCCTTCTCCAAATAAATGTCTAATTTCTTCAATTCAGAAACAAGATTTTTAATCTGTTTGGAGGTAGAAACTGGCCTAGAGCAATGGATCAATTTCAAAATATATATATATATATATATATATATATATATATATATATATATATATATATATATATATATATATATATATATATATATATATATATATATATATATATGACGAGCCGAATGACAGATGATGGAAGCAGTTAGCTTCCTCCCATAATTGGGGCTTACCAGGGGTTGTAAAAATCTAATAGATACCTTTCACCCTGGCTTCGCTGATAACAGATAAGAGCCTGTGGCCTAATGGCTAAGATCTCTGCCTAGTATGCCTAGTATGCAATATAGCCCAGGTTCAAATCCCAGTAAGGGTATGGCTAGCTGATGAGAGCTAAATAGCTTGAAATAGATCTATACTAGTCTTCCTTTATTTATTTATCAGCACAAATAAAACACAAATATAACAAAGGCAACAGTAAAAATATTGGGTTTCTGTCGTGATGGACTCTTGTGACGAGCCGATTGACAGATGATGGAAGCAGTTAGCTTCCTCCCATAATTGGGGCTTACCAGGGGTTGTGACACTATATATATATATATATATATATATATATATATATATATATATATATATATATATATATATATATATATATATATATATATATATAATAATGTTTTTGAATTATGTATATTTATGTTTAGAAATAGTGGTGGTCACTATGGTTTGAATATGAAGAATTTCAATATACGTTATGACATATATCTGTTATGAGCCTTCATGGGTTAAAAAATAAAGTGGATGAAGACATGAAACTCAATAAAGTCACTGAAATATTTTATCCATTTCTGGACCAGTAACATCAGAAAAACATATATATTTTTCAATGCATTTCTATAATTTTATACATGCTGTGCAATTCTGCAGTGCAGGCTACATTAGCAGAGGAATCAAGATCACATGAAGTATTAGTACCATTCTATATTGCTTGGTAAGAGCAACTTAGAACATTGTATTCAGTTTTGGTTGCCACAGTACAAAGAGATGTTGATATTTTAGAAAGATTGCAGAGATGACCCCCCCCCCCCCAAAAAAAAAAGTTGATTAGGGGACTGGCAGCTAAAACATACAAAGAGTTGTAGGGACTGGATGTTCCTAGTTTAATGAAAAGAAGGAAAGAGCTGGCATGATAGCAGTGCTCCAATATCTGAAGAGCTGCCACAAAGAAGAGGGAGTCAACCTATTTTCCAAAGCACCTGAAGACAGACCACGAAGCAATGGATGCAACCTAACCAAGGAGAGGACCAACCTTGAAATAAGGAGAAGTTTACTGACAGTTAGAACAATTGATCAGTCTTGTCTTCAGAAGTTGTGGGTGCTCCATCACTGGAGTTTATTAAGAAGAGATTGGACAACAATTTCTCTGAAATAGGGTCTCCTGTGTGAAGAGGGGGCTGGATTAGAAGATCTCCAAAGTCCTTTCCAACTCTTGTTATTCTGTTCCATCCCCAAAATATCAAATTTGATATGCAATTTGTTTAAATATAGACATCTTTTTCATGTTTACATGTTGCCAATCACAAAATGAAATGAAGTGCCACTTACAGTATGTATGTGTGTTTAGTTTTCTGACAAGTTCAGGAAACATAAGATTGATCAATTGTTATAAAACCTGGCATGAAACAAATATCTCTCTCATCCTTATGGACTCTCAGTTGGTTGCTCATAAAAGTGTTGGCAAATAATGTTGTTTTCACATGATGTACATTTGAGAAGGGAAGGAGCAGGCCAAAGTTTTTCTGGGAGAATTCAAAGTTAGTTTAATTCCATGAGAGTTTGATTTCTTTCTTTTATAACACTATCTTGTTCAGATCACCCACCTATTAAAAATAGAAATGCAGAAAGAAAAGTTAGCTGATGCCTTAAAAACTATGATCATTAGGCTTAAAATGATTAAACTAGCTTATTGGACAAATGTGCTGTCAAAATTTGACATGGTGTTGTATCAATTAATTCAAAACATTTCCCCTGTCAATCCTGATCCAAAGAAATATATTGTACACCACTGTATTTTGCCAATTTGAACAAGATCATCAAATTTGCTCAGAATATGATTTATTAGCAGAATATAAGAGGTACAAAAATCCTGAAGTTTGGAGTCTAATACTTTATTACTTCCTATTTCTGGAAAAAAAATGTCACTTCTTAAAGCTATCTATATTTAGTTCTTCTTATTACCATAGGCAGCATGGGATCAGTACATGCCAAATTGCCTCTAGCTAGGAAATACCTTTCAGGGATACATAATTTTTTAAACACAGGATATGGGAAGATGTCTATAACCCATTCCATCTATAAATAATAAAGCTGTACTTGTAGCATGATCCCATTATAAGATTTTTTTTTTAAAAAAACTCTCTCTCTAACATATTATCAGGCTGTATGTATGTACTTCTTTTTTCCCTGTGTATGAGGAAATTTTCGTAGAATCTATTCAGGTGGTTATCTGGCATACTGTAAAGTATAACACCAGAAAGTACATGTGATTTAACCTAGGGCCTGCTAATCCAAGCCATATAAAGTCAGCTATAGTTTAGTTTTTGATCACTTCTTTTGACCTACTGGGACCTGCTTAATCTGTAATAATGGGCTCCATATTTGGGGGGCGGGGAATAACAGGAAAATAATGTGGAGCAACAAAAAGTATGCTTTTTCCCCCTTTAAAAACAAGTTTATTCCTTTTTAAATGACTATTCCAGTGATGGTGAACCGTCTTCTTATGATGTGCCACAATTGTGTGTGCGCATGCTATCAAATGTGCATGCATGCCCACACCAATTCAACCATCTCCAGCTACCTGCGCATGCACGCACCCCCCACTGTGCATGCCCCACCCCAGGCTTCGGAGGCTTTCCTGATGTCTGGTGAGGGTGAAAACAGCCTCCCCCAGCTCCCTGGAGGCTCTCCAGAAGCTGGACATTGATCATTTCTGAACTTTCAGTTGGCCCGTTGGAGCAGTTTTTCACCCTCCCCAGGTTCTATATCTTGTAGCGTACTCTGTATGAGATTGCTTAAAAAGCAGTAGAATCCCTTGTATAAATCCATTTAGAATCCTGTGAATATTGTGTGTGTGTGTGTGTGTGTGTGTGTGTGTGTGTGTGTGTATCCCCCCTATGGAACAGACATGAGGTAAAATATATGGTGCAATAATTAAAGCATTGATAATGAGGAGTATATTACATATATTAAAAACAAAAGCATTGACCTGATATAGTACAGTCCCATTATGGAACTTACAGTTGGCTCACCTGTTTTTCGCCATCCCCAGCTTCTGGAGGCTTTTTTGAAGTCTCCAGCAGGGGCCCTGGAAGCTGGAATTGGATCATTCCCAAACTTCCGGTTGGACCATTGGGACCGTTTTTTCAGCCCCCCCAAGGCTTCAGGAAAGCTGCCAGGGGCTGGGAAGGGCGAAAAACCAACCAAATTGGGAACGAACTTCTGGTTGGCTTTTTGGACCTGTTTTTCACCCTTCCCAGGCTCCAAAGGCTTCCCTGAAGCCTAGGGAGGATGAAAATGCCCCCCCTTCCCCCCCGGAGGCCCTCCGGAAGCTGGAAATGGATTGTTTCTGAAATTCTGGTTGGCCCATTGGGGCCATTTTTCCGAGACTTTCCTGAAGCCTGGAGAGACTGAAAAATGGCCTCAATGGGCCAACTGAAAGTTCAGGAACAATCCAATTCTGGCTTCCGGGGGTCCTTCGGGGGGGGGGGCTGGGGAGGCCGTTTTTGCCCACCCAGTCTTCAAGAAAGCCTCCAGAGGCTGGGGAGGGTGAAAAACAAGTCCAATGGGCCAACCAGAAGTTCATTCCAAACTTCCAGTTGGCTCATTAGGGCCGTTTTTTTGCCCTCCCCAGCCTCCAGAGGTTGACCTGTTGGGCCTGTTTTTCACCCTCCCCAGCCTCCTGAGGCTTTCTTGAAGCCTGGGGAGGGTGAAAACAGCCACCCCCGGCCCTCTGGAAGGCCAAAAATCAGCTGGCTGGCACACAGATGCGCACCGGAGCTGATGGCTGGCATGCCAGCAAATATGGCTCCATGTGCCACCTCTGGCATGCATGCCATAGGTTCGCCATCATGGGACTATACTGTGTCAGGTCAGTGCTTTTGTTTTTAACATATGTAATACACTCTTCATCATCAACGCTTTAATTATTGCACCATATGTTTTATCTCATGTCTATTCCATAGCGGGGAGATATATCCTGTGTGTGTGTGTGTGTGTGTGTGTGTGTGTGTGTGTGTACACGTAGGTAGGTAGGTAGGTGGGTGGGTAGGTAGGTATGTATGTTTGTATATTTTCCATAATGGTCTCTGAAAGATTTTTATAAGTTTATGTACAAGTGCTTTATAATTTGGCAGAATACCTGTAAATTAAAAACAGCCTAATTTATGACTCTAATCACACTTCACTTAGTCCAGTTCTACTATAGTGAATCTATCTATTTACTTCAAAGTAGGGACAGAATCAAACAGGGTGTGTGGGAATAAGCAAGATATCCAAATGACCTGAACTTCCCCCCAAAAAATGGTTTTCTTCAGAGCCAGATTTAACATTCTTCTTTCAGCACTCCTCCAGGGCAAGTATAAGAGAACATCTATAGCAGAACGGGCTTGTATATGTGGTAAAGGAGAAGTGGAAAATAATTCACATGTTCTATTACACTGCGAGCTATAGAGAGCTTGTAGGTCTGCACATATTCTCCCCTTGTTGGAGAGATTGCCAGAAAGGGCAGACAATTTTTATCTAGGCTTTCTTGTCCAGGACAGTAACCTGGTTACCATGTATGCAGTGGCAAAGTTCTGTGCTGCTGCAATGTCCATAAGAAAAAAAAATGGCTACAGAAGTATAATTGTCATCTTGTCCCAATTATCTGGACATATCTCTAACAATCTCTGGACCACTGTATTTACTCCCATACTTAACAGCTTTGCACCCAGGTAAACCAGGGAGTGACCCGAACAATCTGCGAACATGTATGTTATTTTCCAATTTTAACGTCAATACTTTTTAATTATATCTTTATGTCAGTACTTTTTAACATATTGTAAAAACTAATGTGTATTGCTGGTCTTTGACCGTAATAAAGATTTATACCTAATCTATCTACTTAACCTCCATCCTTTTGCAAATTGGAGTGACTCTACTGATGTATTCTAGAAAATGGATATTCTATACATATAAAGTCAGAACTCCTCTTTTGGATCATTATTAATTATGTTTTTCATCAAGTTTCTGATAGTGACCTCTCTTCAATTTGTTTCACACTGTTTTAATGCAAAAATAAAATACTGGTTAAAGATATTTCATTTAATGCTTCTTATCGGGGGTATTTCTACCTTAATCTTTCCTTTTATCTTTCACTGTTTTTTCCCACTCAAATAATCTTTTTTCACTTGTCTTCTGCATAGAAAAGACTTATCATTGCCCACATAGAGAGTTTGATAGAATATTCAAAATTTATTAAAATCAACCTACATTTGCAAGCTTTGACTTCTTTGAAGAAATTAGCAACCCCACCACTTGATATTATATTATTATCTCTTTTATTCATTAAACTTGAAACTCATTCAACAGAACATTTAAAAATGTACCACACATATCATTGACTGGCACTGATGGTTGATACGGATTGCTGCCAGAGTCCTAGATATCAACCAAGTATCTTCTTAAAATGTACGATGTTCCGACTAGTGCAGTTTTTTGCAGTTTATTTATTTATTTGTTTGTTTGTTTGTTTGTTTGTTTATTTATTTATTTATTAGACTTATATACCGCTTCATAGGGCTTTCAGCCCTTTCTAAGCGGTTTACAGATTTTTAGCAAATTGAGTCAGCAAATTGCCCTCACAGTCTGGTCCTCATTTCACCCACCTCGGAAGGATGGCAGGCTGAGTCAACCTTGAGCCGGTGAGATTTGAACCGCTGAACTGTAGATAACAGTCAGCTGAAGTGGCCTGCAGTACTGCACCCAAACCACTGCACCACCTCGGCACCTCCGTTCCGCTGGTCTTATTGCAGGAAGCTGCAATTTGTTGATGTATCTTGTAAAATTATTGTAAAATTATTATATATACTTTATTCATTAAACATGAAACTCAGCCAACTCAACATTCAAAAATGCATTACAAATACCAGTGACTGGTGCTAATGGTTGATACAGTTTGCTGCCAGCATCCTAGGTATCAACCAAGTACCGTTTTTCAGGGATGTGCAGTTAGGGGAGGCAGGGGAGGCAGAGCCTCACCACTGTCATCATGAAAAGAAAAAAAATGTAAAAGGAAAAAGACAAGAGCTGAGGTCAGGCTGAGCTAGTTGCTGGCAGAGTCACCATGGATGATTCTGCTTAGTGCTTAACTGTTTAGTGCTTAACTGTTTTAAAAAAAACCTCTAAAAAGCGCCCTCTATAGGAAGAGGCAGAAGAACAACGTGCCTCATCTAGTGTAACTTTAGGCATTTTATGATCACTCGAGCAGAGTTAAGCAAGGGTTAAAAGCCTAAAAATTCCTGACGTAGGTGAGGCACGTGGTTCTCCTGCCTCCTCCTGTAGAGGGAACTTTTTTAAACAGTTAAGCAGAGTCATCCACGGTAACTCTGGCAGCAACTAGCTCAGTCTGACCTCAGCTCTTGTCTTTTTCCTTTTCCTTTTTTTTCTTTTCATGATGACAGGCAAGAGCAGAGTCGAAATAATCTCTGAAACAGCTGGAAAAGGTATGTGTGGGTCAGAGGGAGGAGGAGGAATTCAAACTTCATCCTCAAGTGTAGATCCCTCCCCAAGTGTAGTTTGGTTGCAGGCAGAGCCATGTTGCCTTTTCAAACACACACACACACACACACACACACACAAAGCTGGATAACTATATAAGCCCAGCTTCACTGATTACAAGTTTGAAAAGGCAACGTGGCTCTGCCTTCAATCAAAGGCTGGGATTGGCTCCCCTCCGGCTTTTCTGCCTCTTCTCTCACTCCAGCCTGCAAGCAGGAAGTAAGTAGGTGGGGGTGGGTGAGCTTTATTGCGTTTCAGGCATTTCCCATCCAGACAGCAGGCTGCATTTGTAATGGTGGAGACTTCTCTCTGTGTGTGTGCCTGTTTGAGAGAGGGGGGGAGGGAGAGAGGGAGAAAGGAGGGGGAGAGAGAAGAAAAAGAATGAAGGAAACTTTTTTCTCAAAGGAGAAAAACAAATGCTGTCGCTTTAAATCGGAACTGAGCATGCCTGGCTGTGGAATTCTGGGAGTTGAAGTCCACAAGTCTAAAAAAATTTGAAACCCACCACTGTGTCAGTGCCTCACCAGCCATAAACCTCATCACAGGTCACTGCTTCTTATAAGATATAAGATGTTCCAAATAGCACAGTTTTTTGCAGTTCTGCGGGTGTTATTGCAGGAAGCTGCAATTTGTTGATGCATCTTGTAAAATTCTTGGACATGGTGCCAAGTTCCCTAATGACAATGGGGTACACTTCAGCCCTCTACAACCATGATATCTAGCGTGTTGTGCTCCAAATGATGATCCTTTTGTATTTGAAAGTCCCACAAGATCTTCACCTTCTCATTTTCGATAACTTTTTCCATTTTATGTTCCCATGACTTTCTGGAAACAGATAAATCATATTTTTTACATAATGACCAGTGGATTAATTTAGCAACTTGGTCATGTCTAGCTTTATAATCATTTTGTGCAATTTTGCTGCATTCACATATTAAATGTGAAACAGTTTCGGCTTTTTTATTGCAAAGTCGGCAGTTTGGGTTGTCAGTGGATTTTTGTATCTTTGCTTTCATGGCATTAGTTTGTAGTGCTTGTTCTTGAGCAGCCAGTATTAAACCTTCCATTTCTTTCTTGATAGTTTATAGTTGATTATTATTATACAATTGTATCACAGCGGCCAGTTGTTTCACCGGATTTGGCATTGGTTACTAGTCAGGCCCCACCTAGGGGCCTAGGACATCATAACGTATTTTCGTAATATCCGTGCAGATCCAAGCAGTGCGGCTTTTTGCATTTGACTGATGGTGATTTTGTCAATTTTTAACTGTTTTAAATGTAATTCCAGTGCTTTTGAAATAGCACCCAGTGTGCCAATTACCACTGGAATTACCACTGCTGGTTTATGCCATAGTAGTTGAATTTCGATTTTTAAGTCCTGGTATTTTGCGATTTTTTTCATGTTCCTTCTCGGCGACCCTGCTATCACCTGGTATTGCGATGTCTATGATTGTGACCTTATTTTTCTCAACCAGTGTGATGTCTGGTGTATTATGCGCCAGTATTTTGTCCGTTTGTATACGGAAATCCCACAAGATCTCGACCATCTGATTTTCGGTGACTTTTTCAGGCTGATGTTCCCACCAGTTTGTTGCTGTTTTAATATTATAATTTTTGCACAAATTCCAATAGATCATTTGTGCTACTGAATTGTGCTGCAATTTATAATCAGTCTGCGTGATTTTTTTACAGCAGCCTTAATGGCATTTGTGCGGATAGCTTGTTCTTGCGCAGCCAGGATTAGTGACTCTGTTTCTTTCTTTAATGTACCTGTTGTTAACCATAACCAAGTTTGTTCACTGTCCACTTTATCTTTTATTTTTTCCAGAAATTGGCCATGCAGTGCTTTGTTCTGCCAACTCTCCATTCTTGATTTTATCACATCTTTTCTGTATTCTTGTTTCATCTGTTGGGCCTTCAGTAGATTTTTGTTCTTTACTTCGATTAATAGATGTTCTTGACTTTCTTTTAAATAATCAGCCAGTGCATGTTTTTCTTCTTCAACTGTTTGCTTCACTTGTAATAATCCTCTGCCACCTGATTTTTGGGGCAGGTATAATCTATCAGTATCACCACGTGGATGTAAACTGTAGTGCATTGTCATTAGTTTCCTGGTTTTTCGGTCCAAAAGGTCCAAATCAGCTTGTGTCCAGTTAACTATACCAGCTGTGTATCTTATAACTGGTATTACCCAGGTATTTATGGCCTTGATTGTATTTCCACCATTCAATTTAGATTTCAAAATTTTCCTAACTCTGTTGGTGTACTCTCGCCTGACAATAGTTTTTACTTCTCCATGCTTGATGTTATCCAACTGCAGAATGCCTAAGTATTGGTAGGCTTCATTTTCGTTGCATTTAATTAGTTGGCCATTGAGCATTTCAATTCCCTCATATGCAGTGATTTTGCCCCTTTTTATGGATACAGTGGCACATTTTTCCATGCCAAACTGCATTGAAATATCGGTGCTGAATACTCGGACTGTGTTTGTCAATGATTGGATTTCTATTTCTGACTTTCCATAGAGTTTCAAATCATCCATATATAGTAAATGCGAAATTTTTTCAGCTTCTTTGGCTGTTTGGTAGCCTAATTTCATTTTTTTTAAAGATTACTGATAGTGGGATCATTGCGATGATGAAGAGAAGAGGTGAAAGTGAATCACCCTGGAAAATTCCTCGCTTGATATTAACCATTCTGTAGATCTCATTCCCTACTGCCAACTCAGTTCTCCATTGTTTCATCGCTTTTTCAGTAAAGGATGTAATATTTTTGCTAATGCCAGTTGTTTCTAAGCATTTTATGATCCAACTATGTGGCAGTGAGTCAAATGCCTTTTTGTAATCAATCCAGACCATATTCAAGTTCATTTTTCTGTTCTTACAATTTTCTAATATCATTTTATCAATTAGGAGCTGATCTTTTGTGCCCCTGCTCCTTCTTTTGTTGCCTTTTTGCTCTACTGGCAAGATGTTGTTTGTTTCCAAATAATCCATCATGTTATCTGCAATAATGCCTGTGAGTAATTTGAAGGTTGTTGGCAAGCATGTTATTGGTCTGTAGTTTTCAGGTGTTGTTCCTTTAGTTTCATCTTTCTGAATCAAGTATGTTTTTCCAGTTGTCAACCATTCATCAATTTGGCCCTTTTGTAAAATTTCATTCAGTTGCCTGGCCAATATTGCATGTAAACTGGTCAGATATTTGAGCCAGAAGCCATGTAATTGGTCCTTTCCAGGTGATGTCCAATTCTTTACCTTTTTTACTTGATTTTTGACCATTTCAGTTGTTATTTCTAATACTTGCATTTGTTTGTTGCCAATGCTTTTCTCAAAGTCATGTATCCACTTTGCTTCCTTATTGTAATCCTTTGCATTTTCCCACAATTCTTTCCAGAATTCAACTGTGGCCTGCTTTTCTGGTTTTTCACCATCAATATGCAGATGATACTCAGTTGTATCTCTCTGCCCCGTGCCAACTCAGTGTAGCGGTGGAAGCGATGTGCCAGTGCCTGGAAGCTATCAGGGTCTGGATGGGAGTGAACAAACTTGCACTCAATCCTGACAAGACCGAGTGGCTGTTGATGTTGCCCCCCAAGGACAGTCCAGATATTCCATCCCTAAGCCTGGGGGGTGAAACTTTAGACCCCTCAGAGAGGGTCCGCAACTTGGATGTCCTCCTGGATCCGCAGCTGACATTAGAACATCACTTGTCAGCTGTGACCAGGGGGGCCTTTGCCCAGGTCCACCTGATGCACCAGTTGCGGCCCTACCTGGATCAGGAGGCACTTCAAACAGTCACTCACACCCTCGTCACCTCAAGACTTGACTACTGTAACGCGCTCTACATGGGGCTGCCCCTGAAAAGTGTTCAGAGATTACAATTGGTCCAGAATGCAGCCGTGCAAGCAATATTGGGTGTACCAAGATACACACATGTTACACCTATCCTCCACGAGCTGCACTGGCTTCCTATCAGTCTCCGAACGTGTTTCAAGGTGCTGGTTATTATCTTTAAAGCCCTACATGGCCTAGGACCCAGATATCTGTGAGACCGCCTTCTGCCGCATAACTCCCAACGGCCGATAAGATCACACAAGGTGGGCCTTCTCCAGGTGCCGTCGACCAGAAAATGTCATCTGGCGGCTCCCCAGGGGAGGGACTTCTCTGTAGTCGCTCCGACCCTATGGAATGATCTACCCCCAGAGATCTGGATCCTTCCCACTCTCACGGCCTTCCGAAAGGCTACCAAAACCTGGCTATTCTGGCAGGCCTGGGGCTGTTGACATCATGAATGAGGTCCAGCCCCACCTAGATTGAGTGCATGAAGTGATTTTTTAATCTGTTTTTTCTCTATTTTTAATTCTTTCTTTTTAAAAAAATGTATTTCTGTAAGCCGCCCGGAGTCCTTCGGGATTGGGTGGCCTATAAATTTATTAAATACTTAAATACTTTAATATCTTGAGAATTTGTCAAATGTACTTGGCTGAGGTTAATTCCTTATTATTATTGTTGTTGTTGTTGTTGTTATTTTGTTTGCCACCCATTTCAATATGATACAGATGGATGGATGGATGGATGGATGGATGGATGGATAATAAACATGCAGAGTAACATATGTAAGGATAAAGCAATTAGGTTACAAATATAGCTGCTCATTCTAAGTTCAAAAATTCGTTTTACCAGAATAAAATTTCCAACATAATCATGATTCAACATACATAGCTCTCCCCCTCCCTAAGTCCCTAAAAACTGTTCTGAAGAAATGAAAATCTTCCAAAAGAGCCTGGGATATGATACAGGGCATGTAGAAGAGGATGAAAATGAGAATCAGAGGAGCCTGAACAGAGCGTAAATGTGGCAGAGTTGTTTTTTATTTATGTCTTTATTTCCATTACGGAAACACCATCCTCTAGTAAAGAAAAACTAAAATATTCAAGCACAGCAAGTTAAAAGAAACAGTAAAGGAGCAATACAATCAAATATAAAGCAGTTGATATGCAAGGCTATCTCTAGAGGCTGACCTGTATGCCGTTATGGAAAAACAGCTTTCAATTTAAACTGTTTACTGAATTCCATTTGGCATAGGTAATTGAACAAGAACTCAAACAAAGTTCTCAGTATAGGAACATATGGAAGGAACTAACCCTTTGGGTTGTCTGGCTTTTAGCCATGAAAAGAAGGATAAATTATATTACATGTGCCTTCTATATATAAAAAAGAATTGTGAACAAAAGCAACACAGCTTTTTAATACTGTTCCCTTGTTTGTGAGATTATATAAGCACTTGCTGTAAATATATTTATATTTCACTTTGTCCTTAAAAAAAAATTCAGATCTAAAAATGTTATGTTGGCACCAATCCAGGACTCTGGATCCAAAGACAGAAAATAACAATTTCAACTAAATTTTCATTGCCATGGTTTTGGGGTTGATGAGATTTGACCAGCAGTTCCATATCTTATATTAATTAATCTTCTACAAAGGAAAGGAAAGTTTTTATCATTTGCATAAAAATCACAACAAGGAAAAAAATGAAGGCTAAGGCAAGAGCAATTGATCCCCAAGTCAGATATTATAGTTCGGTAAACACTGAACAACTGTCTGATTTCAAGATCACAAAGCACCAGAACCAAATGACAACTGGAATGGAACATTTAGCCCAATTGAGGAACCAACTTGCTCCAACTTTCCAACTACAGCCTAGTGATGGGAGGCCACGCCTAGCTGTTATTGCCAGCATAGCTACAGCTACCTATTCCATCTGATACTATGTACATACTTCCCTGTCAGACAATTACAATGGGAAGCTAAGTAAACATGCTGTCTCTGTTACCTTGAGTAGTTCACTCAAGATGAACTACCTGAGATCCAATTACTTTTCCATCAACTGAACCTACATTGAATGTAAAATTATCCTAATGACTAAAGAAACCATAAAATTAGTAAATTCCCTTCTGCCACCTTCTGATGTAAAGGTAGTCTGGATTTGACAACTGCATGAATTTTGTGGCAGTTGAGAGCTAATTTTGAGAATCTAGTCAAGCAAATAACTGCCAATGCAAAATCCATCACCAATGACAAGGTAAGTATTCAGTACAGGACTATGCTGCTGAGTTTCAGCTGTTAGCTCAGGATGTGGAATGTAATGAGATAAGCTTAATTGACCAGTTCAAAGAAGGACTTTCTGATGAAATTAGAGATGAGATTATTCATCAAGTCACTCCAGGAAGTATTCATTAATCAGGTCTCCTTGGGCATTAGTGAAAGACTTGAGGAACTTAAGAGAGCCTGAATAGGAAGGGTAAATGCTAGTACCTGTTTTTATGTTCTCCTCCATCTGTGCATTTAAATTCAAAAACCATGCATCTGGGTTTTTGTTATACGATCAAGAAAATGCATGTCATCACAGCAAGGTCCATGTCTATTTGTGGATAATCTGGCCATTTCATAAGTGACTTCCCCCTTACCTAAAACATCAATAAAATTCCATATTTGTGGAGAAGAAGGGAATTTTGCTAATATATGTCCTACATCTAATTTCTTAAGAAATAAGAAGTTCCTGGGGGGAAGGTGTCAGGGGCTGTGGTGATCAGGAATTAAATGGAACTGAGAAACATGTACTGTATTTATATTTCACCATTTAATCAATTCCTTATTGTATAGATATGAAAACATTTCTTCAGATCTTAGTAGATTCTGATATCATGCACTATTTTACTATATTAAAACAAATATACTCTACTTATTCAGGCTTTTGGCTATCTGTCTGTCTGTCTGTCTGTCTGTCTGTCTGTCTGTCTGTCTATCTATCATCTGGCTATCGATCTATCTATCATCTGGCTATCTATCTATCTATCTATCTATCTATCTATCTATCTATCTATCTATCTATCATCTTCTTTATAACTATCTCTTAGAACCAATCAAGGCAAATTACCATCCTGGCAAATTGCAAATTATGAGGCATTTCTGCAACTTTATTCAGGCTCCCCATTATATTTAACAAGAATCCACATATTAATTTATACCAGAATGATATCTTTCTTGACTTCCCAGAGTGTAAAACTCATAGCCTTCAAAATCTCAACCCACAGCACTCATCACTCCTCAGCAAGTAAACTTCCTAACTTATATACCAAATGTATGGGCCACTGTGTTTGCCCCCCATCCATGTCCTATATTCCTCACTATCCAATGTCAAATGCAGAAATAATTTGCCTAAAGGTTTTATTTTTATGAAAAAGTTTAGACACCCCTCCTTCTTTTCAAATGTTTCTATCTTTTTTGCCACAAGGAAGGATGACTCTTTATGTATAGTCTATAATCACTGATAGGGACAGTTTTGATATGTGGGAAGTACTGATGAAGTAGAACAAAGAAATGTCTTGAATGAGGAGAAAGAAGGAATTGACTAGATTAGAAGCTGGGGATAGGAAAACATACATAGAAGGATGGCATGTGTTGGTTGATTCTGTTCTCAGGTCAAAGTTAACAGTTACATAAATACACAACAATCTTTCAAAGGGTTTGGGAAATTTTTATGGGAAACAGGACACCAAACTTATCCCATCCCATCCTAACCTATATTTTTCTTCTCTTCTCCCCTCCCCTCTCCTCTTTTTTTTAAATTTGATTTTTATAGTTGTCCATCTCAACAAGTGATTCTGAACAGTGTACATCATAAAAGGTGATTTTTTTTTACTATTAATCATGTTTTCTTTACCCACTCAAAATAACATTACCAATCTTACCTGTGCATGTTTAGATGGGCTTCTTTCTTTTTTTAGTAGGATTCTTAGAACCTATATTTAGTTTCTGGCTGTCTTGCTTTTATTATTGCTTTCATAAACCAACCCTTAAAATATCTACAAAAATGCACAACTTATATAGAGAGTCACAGGGCACATTGTCCAATCTCTCCTGTGGTTATGGTGAAACATTGTTGACAGTGTCAGCAATTCAGCTGTGTTAATGCAAATGAAAGAAATGCTGACATGCCAATCCATTTTAATAAATGTGCATTAAAATGCTGAGAAGAAATAGAGCAGCTAAGATGATTCTGTATGATGTCACTTCAAATAGAAGTTCTTCCTGTGACTTCCCCTCCTTCTCCAGTTAGCATGGTTTCATCTGGAGTTGGAAGGCAGCTTTGATATTTATATTTTTGGTAAACAAAAGGCCACCAGCCTTTGGCCTTTCCTGCCCCTTTATTCACAGGCAATCTGTTTCTTAATGTTCTGCCTACTTCATCTGTTAAAGCTTGGTTAAATGCTGACACTGTGAAAACCAGTAATGAACTCCGCTTGTGAGAGATCATATTGTTTGTCTTATTGACAAAATGTATAGTCTTATTAATAGGTTTTGTATGAGCAAATAAGAAAGACATCCTGCAGAAGGTCTTGCTTGAAATTTTACATCCAGCAGTCAAAGAAAATAGTAATTATATTCATTGGAGTGACAGTCTAATGAATCATAGCTAAAATATATAAAGGAACATAAAGTAGGAAAGTGGAAACATGTTCAATCAATTTCAAATTAATATATATATTGAAAGATATCACTGGCATACACCTTCCAAGGGAAAGTAAACTGACAATAGCAAAAGTTGGTAAAATATTGATCCTTCTCATTTGTGCAATATGCTCATTTTTCCCCTGGACTATACCAAATATTCTATTGAAATATTTAGAGGAAAAATGAATTAACTTGTGTTTCTTCCTCATCCTACCTCCATGATCAATAATGAGCAGACCTTCCTGACTCTGCTTTATATTATTTGATTCATTTACAAAATAATGCAGTCTATGTGGTCCTGAACATCTCTCAATTTCCTTTAATTTCTTCCTTCTCCCAAAGCAATGCTTTTCACTTAGGGTAGATTGCTCAAAGTTGCCAATCGCCTGACTTTATAGTCAAGGAATATATGTGATCTAATTGACTTCTGCAAGACTGAAATTTTCCAAATCGTGTTGGACCAAATAAAAGCATTTTATTGACATGTGAGGTTTCTCCTTCTCTTATTTGCTGCCTATCTCCTCTTTAACTGATCTTAACTATAGACACATCTGCTTAACTTAATCAAGGTGAGATTCATAACACAAGATTGAAAATATCTAATTTCTCAAATTAAAATTCTCACTCTAGTAAAGTGAACACATTGACAAAAATAGACTATCCTTCAATAATTAAGTGGCATGCTTAGAAAATATAGCAAAAATACAGATCTAAATGCCACACAAGAAGATAATCAATGATTATATCTCACCTTAAACAATTTATCTCCCCCAGACCTTAAAATAGAGGAAGCCCTGTACTTCCTTTCAGACCAGCAGTATCTATAGGACAGAGACAAACTGTGTCAACATCCTGCCATTGTGACTCAAGTCCCACCCCTTTTTTACATGTGTCATGACATCACACACAGTCCTAAAGGGGTATAAGTTGCATTACAATATTTCTTTTGTCGTTTTGAGAGCCAATGAGAGCTAAACAGCAGGACTTTGCAGGTATTTTGGTTACAGACATTCTCCAATATAAACAGAAACATATTAACACCTCCATGACAAGGACATTAAGACAGAAGAGAAAATTGTACAACATTCAATAATGTCATCTATAATCCCAGAAGTTTGTGTTCTTGTTAATTTTTCATCTTCTATCAAACATGTCCTTCTGTATTTATAAAACAATTTTGACCAGCCTTTATATAAAAATAAAGCATACAAAATTCATTAAAACAGTGGGGGAGTATTTCAGCCAGCAAAGACACATTGTAATTTAAAGCGGCCATTTTTGATCAAAGAAATATCACAGGAAAGCTTTGAAACTATGAAAGAAAATTATAGATAGATAGATAGATAGATAGATAGATAGATAGATAGATAGATAGATAGATAATAGATACAGACAGAAATAAAGAAAGACAGACAGTTTTTTTTTTAAAAGACTGCTAATATGTCTTCTGGAAATACACTAAGAAAGTGCAGCAGTGTTATATGGAGACCTAAATCCCCTGAAATATAGACAAGTATTTTTTTTTAAATTTCCTGTAGCTGATTGAAGGAAATTACTTGAAGAAATAACAGCCAGTTACTAATTTAGGGAATAGGTTTCTACTTGTTCCTTGTTCAATTTCAATATAATTTCAATAGTACAGTTTGATGCTGAATGCTAAATCCCTGCATATCCTTAAATGTATCATACCACTGATAAGGACAAGAAATTAGAGTATACATCCATGTCCTGGGCCCATTGATATCCAGATCTTGGTAAGTACAGCTGACTACAGGAGTTAAAAGAACGTGAGTGCAAACCCTGTACATTTTTTAAAAAAAATATCTCAAGTGATTAGAGTAGATCAGGATCTTTTTCACAAGCAAAGATCACCAGTCTCTGAATTATATCAGTTATTTTCACTTACTAAACTAAATAGTAAAACATATTTAATTTAGTAAAGACATCTATGTTATTCTATGTTGTTCATCAGTACAGAATTAATGTAGATTGTCCAAAGCCCCTTAAATCCTAACTATCGAGATAAGTAGATAGATATGCTATATTGCCAAAAGTATTCGTTCACCTGCCTTTACTCGCATATGAACTTACTTTTTTGACCATTCTTCCAGAAGCGCATTTGTGAGGTCACACACTGATGTTGGATGAGTTTACGTGGCCTACCACTTCGTGGCTGAGTTGCTGTCGTTCCCAAACACTTCCATGTTCTTATAATACAGCTGACAGTTGACTGTGGAATATTTAGGAGCGAGGAAATTTCATGACTGGATTTGTTGCACAGGTGGCATCCTATCACAGTTCCACGCTGGAATTCACTGAGCTTCTGAGAGCGACCCATTCTTTCACAAATGTTTTAAAAACAGTCTGCATGCCTAGGTACTTGGTTTTATACATCTGTGGCCATGGAAGTGATTGGAACACATGATTCTGATTATTTGGATGGGTGAGCAAATACTTTTGGCAATATAGTGTAGGTAGGTAGGTAGCTGGTAGGTAGGTAGGTAGGTAGGTAGGTAGGTAGGTAGGTAGGTAGGTAGGTAGATAGATAGATAGATAGATAGATAGATAGATAGATAGATAGATAGATAGATAGATAGATATAGAGACATAGAGACAGTGGACTTTCTATAAATGATATTTAGTGAAAAGTAATACAACAGACAATTGAATGTAGTACATTCTATTGCAAGTTACATCAATTCTATAAAAATATCATCTTTGATATTTTGATGTAATTTGAATCATTTTTGTGATGCAAATGTTGCAAATTACATAATTTCCATTATATAGTTTGGATAATGACATCATCTAAATCTCTGCAATACTTTGCTCTCCATTTCAATGGGCATTTATCAGTAACAGGCAGCTTCATATTACAATTAGCCTGGTAAAATGGGGTTTCATTTTATTTTCAAGACAAAATTATTAACATGCAATATAAATTTACGTAACATACATTTTTGTCATGATTATTACTTAAAATCATTGCTTACTTTTATCACAATGTCTATCTGCCTATCTATCTATCTATCTATCTATCTATCTATCTACCATCTATATCTGCTTCATTATTTGTGGGGATTTTCTGCCTCTGTAATATAAGACACATAATTCAATGGGTATTTTACCAAACAATCATTGAAGTAATTATGAAAGATTCCTAAACTAATCCAGAGAGCCAGTTGCTCCTCCACCAAGATCATGAAAGAGCTGTGTGAAGTTGAGAAGCCAGCCAAAGAGACATTGTGCAAGTAGGTCAACTTTCTCTTGACAGCCAGGTTAGTCACATCAAAGAAGAAGGTCAAAAACTTCAAGGAAGCCCCACACAGCTTTGAGACCATGTTGATCCAGCAAAATCTGATGCAACTGAGTGAGAAGGAGAAGAAAATATATTTCAGATGATCTAATCATAATTACTTAAGAATATATTTTCAGCATAAGGCCTTTTCATCATTTGGGGCATGTGTAAACTAACCTCTGAAAACACTCAGAGGCCAAATAAGCAATAATTCAACCCGTTTTTATAGATAAATTACAATCTGATCTCTATTAATCACAAATACTTGAAACTGTAGATAATGAGACTCCAGATGACAATGGCCACCTGTACCTAGTTATAAGAAAACTTTTTTTTAAAAAAATCCAATATTAACATTTATTGTTACAAATCTCAGCTCTTCAGCTTTATCACATTGTTATATTGCAAACCCAAGAAATGTATTATTTTCATTTATTTTTTAACTTGAACTAGCAAAATAACACATGCAATCAGAAGCAAACATCAGATAAACAAACCATCAAACAGCAAATTAATTATGGAGTGGAAGTAACATCCTTGGACTCTTCCATACTTGTAGTTGGTCAAGGTAAATGCAATTCCTCAACCATTTGTGCTTGGATTTGATTTCCAGCCTGTAAATGAGAATGCAAATCACTGCTGCTATAGCAATTTGAAGTGAAAACAAAATGCCAGGCTGAAGTAGCGATGCTAAATTCAGTGCTTTACTGCTCACTGGTCCAGCAAACATAGCAATCCGGAACCTCACTAGGAAAAAAAAGTAACTAGAATGAAGGCAGGGGAGGATACATGAAATGAAAGAAAATTGGTTTCTTGGAGTCTTTTTCCATCGTAATAACTTGGTATTGGGCTTCTCCCAGATGTCTATCATATACTTTCTTCTTTTGGAAAATTGGGCATTTAAGGTAAGAAACACTCATGTGATATTAATTGTTTTCACCAACTTTATCCTAGATCGTGCATTAAAAATTGCATCTATCATCAGTCTGTCACTGAAGTGCTGCTGAAATGCATTCAGAGTCATGTTTATGAGATGGACAGCTATATAAATGTGAGGAATAAGTAACCAAACAAACGTTAATAAAGGAAAATATTTGTAGCTCAGGATTGAAATGAGGGGTCTTTGGTGTTTTCTGAGCTTGCTGGTTTTCTTGCAGACATTTCATTACCCCAACTAGGTAATATCAGCAGTGCTAGTGAGTAACACTAATGATATTACCTAGTTAGGTACATGAAACGTCTGCGAGAAAACAAGCAAGTTCAGAAAGCACCAAGGACCCCTCACCAACAAGTATTTTTATGTTGTGTTCCTTTCCTAGAAAATCAAATACTATGCAAAAGTATTCCAGAGGTGGGCTGCTGGGGGTTCGCAGGGGTTTGGGAGAACCTCTAACTAAGATTCTGTGCATTTCGAAGAACCCCCAACCACTCCTGACTGCCCCTGCCCAACCCTTCCTTCCCCTCCCAGGAGTCCCCACACGGCCTGTTTTGGATGCAGGTAAGTGCAGAGCATATGTGGAGGCTCAAGGAGAATGAAAAATGGGCCTACCAGAAGTTTGGGAAGGCCGGAAATGGGCCTGTTTCTGGCCTCCAGAGGGCCTCTGGAGCCTGAGGAGGCTGTTTTCCCCTTCCTAGAGGCTTGAGAAAAATACCCCAGAGCCCGGGAAGGCAAAAAAAAATACACATACACCCTCTGTGGTGCAGTAGGCTGACTAGGCCACGACCACCATGGCCATATGCCCACCAGCAACCTGACAGAAGACTCCTTGCTAAGAATTTTGAAGGCACCCCCAATTAAAACTAAATGAACCCAGCATTCTAGTACTTACTTCTAGAATTTATAAGTAGATACATAGCACATTTAAGTGAAACCTGAAATTATGCTTAGCTGATCATAATGATGTTAGCTGAAATAATAATGTTGTGTTGTGTTTTGTTTTTCAATAAACAATACAATACTTTGTTATGCAGTTCTCTGAGAAGCCTATATATGTTGCATGATAATGTCTGGAGATAATATCACCAATACACTTACAAAGAGTTATCGGAATTATAGAGGTGTAGGTAATGGTTACAAAAGTATCCCACCAAAATAAATGCCAGGTGCTTGATTCCCATAGTGACCATTGTGCCCATTATACTTTTAAGCCCAGTGAACACACCTTTAAAGCTATTGGCAAAGGGCTCCTAAGAGAACCATCATATTGAACAATCATTATACATAAGCACACATTGACTCATTGTGACATTATAAACCATTTTCCCAGCAGCAATCCCCAATTAATGGGAAATGGTGGATAATTACTATGGTGGATAATTGCCATTTACACATGCTTAGTCTGTTCAGACAGGTACAAGGGGGACTATTCAAGAGGTGTTAAAACAGGTTTACTAGATAGTGAAATCTCTGTTTATAAAGTACACCTTCTGCAAGCAATACAGATGGGGTTATTATTACATCATGACCTTGCACATTATTTTTAAACTGATATTTGTTAATGTCAGTCTTATGATCAGAGTGAGTTGTCCCTCATTTTCCAGGAGAATTCAACAGATACTACTGGGAAAAGACCATTCAGTTCTCCAAAACATTTCTGTTTAAATGTTGATGGAATATTTTAACATAATGGTACAGAATCTAGTGTTTCCAATGTAGTTATTTGAGAGAAAGACTTTTCAAGAAGAGCTTACATTCTGGTGAAATAATAAAGTGTTGGAAATGGAAATGAAAAATGGAAATGAAAAATGAAAAAAGTGGGCTTGTCAACATTAAGAGAGATGTCTTCTAGGGTGACTCAATATCACTCTTATTATATGTTATTGCTTTGATCCCAATTTCAGTGATTTTGAGGGCAACAAATCTTGGCTACCAAACAGCAGAAAATACAAAAAAAAATCCTCACATAAATTCAGATGGATGATCTGAAGCTTTATGGAAAATTAGAAATCAAAATACAGTCCCTGACAAATACTGTTACAATTTTTAACATAGATATAGCAATGGAGTTTGGCCTACAGAAATGTGTTACATATCAATGAATAGGGATAGAATTGATGTTAAAGTTTGTCTGGCAAGGTAAAAAAAACAAGAATCAAACTGAAAATGTTACAAGGCACCATAAATAAGGCAGGACTACCATATTGGGAGCTATATTACCAGGACTTAGTGTTCACGTGGGTGAAAGAGTGGATACATTTGAAGAACAAAAGCATATTGACACTAGAAGGACATGACTTATAATTGGGGTGGCATGCATTTCCGTGATATGGGAAAAGTAAAATACACAGATACTATATCACTACATCAGGAATGCTGTGTTTTCAGTGTGGGAAAAAATCAAACAGAAACAGTACATGAAAATACTGGTTTGGTTATCCTCAATGGAAGTATTAATACATCCAAATGCTCTTGAATTGGAAAAAATTGTGAGGTATAAAAATATCCTAAATGAACAAGGGGACTTAAAATCAAGACAGGAACTAAAAAATCAAAGAATTGATTTGGACTGGTGGCCATATATCCAAATGAGATACAAGAAAGATGTAGAAATATATGGATTCTATAAAGAACCCCTAGAAGTAGATCAGATATTTCTGGGGATAGATGATAAATTAATAAAGAAAATATATAGCTGCTTATTGAATTTTAAAATGGAAGATGTATGTAAAAGAAACTATAATAGTATGGGCTAAACATTTTGGATATACTATAGAATTAGACAATTTGCAACAACTATGACAAAGAAACTACAAACAAACAGTGTCGACATCATATAAAAAAAAAACCTTTACAAAATGTTCTACAGATGACATTTGCCACCAGTAAGAATGGCAAAGATGTTCCAAAACATTTTGCCAGAGTGCTGGAAATATAAACAGATAACAGATACCAGGTTCCTATAACCATGTGTGGTGGACCTGTACATTGGTGAAAAAAATATTGGTTAAAGATAAAATGGTGGTTAGAAGAAATAACAACACAACAAATAGATCTAAAACCAGAATAATTCTTACTTGGTATATTATCAGAAAAATATGATAAAGAATTACATATTCTTTTATTTATGTTATATGTATGTAATATCTATATATCTATATATCTATATATCTATATATATCTATATCTATATCTATATCTATATCTATATCTATATCTATCTATATCTATATCTATATCTATATCTATCTATATCTATATCTATCTATCTATCTATCTCTCTATCTATATATATATATATATATATATATATATATATATATATATATATATATATTACATACACATGATATTACATGTGATAACGGCAGTGAGAATTATGTATGCACAAAATTGGAAAAATCAATATATCCATCGATGAAAATATAATAAAGAAAATATTAGACTGTGCCAAAAGGGACAGGTTAACAATGAAAATTAAGGATAAAGAGGAAAGAGGTACTATTTAACTTTGGACCTATTTTATAAATGGTTAGAAAATAGAAGCAGAAGTTAGTAATTTATAATTAAGGGTGGTTAATAAAATAAATGCAAATAAATGCATATATATATATATGCAATAATACCATAAGCAATATTACCACTAGATTATATTTGATTATAGATTACATTGTATAAGGCTATTAGAAGGAAAGATTATATTGTAAGTATTATGAGAAAAATGGTTATAATTATGGTGTGCATAAAATTATGTATATTCAAAAGAGAGTTGATACAGACAGCATACTGCCATTGCAGAAATGGAAATGTTATGTATAACAAAGGAATATATATATATATATATATATATATATATATATATATATATATATATATATATATATATATATATATATATATATATATATATATATATATATATTTAAAAAGAAATGTGTTATAGTAGTGGAATTGAAATGCCAAGTGGCCAGATCATGAATCATTTGGATGTAGGCTACAAGTATCTGGATATTGTACAGTTTGATAACATCAAGTGTGGACTGGTTCAAAAATTGATTAGTAAAGAATACATACAAAGAATGAGAAAATAAACTAATAGCAATAGCCCTTAGAACTTATATACGACTTCATGGTGGTTTAAAACACTCTCTAAGCAGTTTACAGACTCAGCATATTGCCCCCAACAATCTGAGTCCTCGCTAAAGGCAAAATTGAATGGTGGAAAAACAATGAAAGCCATCAATACCTTGGTTACACCTGTGATGCGAAGAATTGCTAGGATTATTAAATGGATGTAAGCTGAATTGGATAGTTTTGACTAACAAAGAAGAAAACTTTATAATTCCAGTCCATAAAGGGGAAATTTTCAAATATAATATATTTTTGCCTTGTCTATGCTTATTGTTCTTTCAGTAATCCTACAGGGGCGCACCCTGATTGCCCCACCATTGCAGGATGTAAGCAGTGGTGATTTTGTCAATACCAATGGTATTCAAGTGACACCCCAATTGTTTGTGGATTGCAACAAAGAGGCCTATCACTACTGGTACTACCTTTGCTTTCTTTTACCATAATTGTTCTATTTGCAGGTCTTTGTATTTTGTTTTTCTCTCTAGTTATATCTCTTCTCTTCTCCTGTCTCCAGGTACTGTCACATCCTCTGTTCAGACTTTTTTTTCTTATTATATTGACAATTGTTAAGTCTGGGGTGTTATGTGGCAGCTGCTTGTCTATTTCATTTTTAAAGTCCCAGGACACTTTGGCTTCTCCATTTTCTAGTATTATGTCTATTTTGTGGTCCTCCCAATTTTTGCTTGCAGGAAAATAATATTTATTGAAAATATCCAATGTACCATTGTTGCTAGTTTGTCATGCTGTTGTTTGCATGTGCTCAATCAGTCGTCATCTTGCAGCAGCTACCCAGGTGGTCTACTGTTTCTTCAGCTTCTTTGCAGAGACTGTATTTGCTCTCTGTTGCTCTCTGTCCAATTCTGGTTTGTATGTTTTTGTTCTTAAGGTTTGATCTTGTGCAACCAGAATGTGCCCCTCTGCTTCTTTTGCCTCTTCCTGTTCTTAACCATTGTCAGGTCTTCTTGTTGTCTGGTTGCCTGCTATCTTTTTTTATATAATGGCCATGTAATATTTTGCCACTGTCTCTTTTTTATTCTTCATTTTGCCAGAGGGCAAGCATGATGAGGTGAGGGTAAGAAAGTGTTTTACCATTGATTTCTTCTGACACACTATTTAACTTCCCAGTCTCACCAGAGGATCTGGGAGTTCCTGGGAGTTCCCTACTCATGATCTTACCATGCCTTTTGTTTTGTTTTGTTTGAGATCAACCAAGAGCAGCTAGATGCTGCCATCAGCTGTGATGTGTGCTTATTTACCAATTTCTCATAGGTTACCATTAAAGACCCTTAAATAAAGTATTTTAAAGCACGTTTGGGTAGTTTTGAATAGCATTAAGTACAAGGTTTTATAAATTGGATTTCCGCCCAGGTTTTAAAATATCATAGTCAGTTGTGGAGATTAACAACATGTTTTATTCAGTCTCTTTTCTCTGTATTTAGCTTTTTGGATCAAAAAAAAGTATACCATTCAAGAAGAAAGAGGAGGTAGTGGAGAATATGGACAAATTCCAAAGTTTGCAGAAGTATTATTCAAAGAGGAGAAGTAGCAGTAGTAGCACCAGCACTATCAGCAATGGGAAGAGATAGGGCAGAATGCTGTTATAAAACAAATGTTTTGTACAGTTTTGTGGAGAGGATGTCACTCAGTAGAGAGATAAATAGACCTCTGCCCGAGGAGTCTTTTAAATCTTAATTATTGGACATGCAACATTCATAGCAAATTCAAAATTCATGGGAGAAAATCTCAGAAGTTGGTCAACTAGGACTTAGCATGATTATTGGTGGATTTATGCAGATATTTTAGGGGGGGGTTGTTTGTTAAGGTTTTGATTGAACCCTCCCAAAATTAAAGTGACAGAATTAAATGATATCCTGCTTGTCCTTGTTGAACCAATAACTAGCACCATTATTAGTGAAGCCAATATGGTCCTCAACCATACAGCTGTAATTGAGACCAGAATAACAACTGTAAGTCATTGCAGTTGAAAGTTGATGCACCATGATTTCTTAAAACTTTTTTGCTGTCATTGGGGGAATCCATTTTCCCCAATGGTTGTTTTTTTGCCAGAAACTGAAAATAAACCACCAGCCCCCCCCCCCCCAAGGTCACAAATTGTGGTCTTGTGGCTGCAGGACACTGCAAAGTTCCATAAATATGAACTGATTGCCAAGCACATATGATCATGTGATTGTAGGGGAATGTTCAGTCAAATGTGTCGCAAATTGTTTTGGGAAAGTCTGTCATAACTTCGAACAGTTGTTAAGTGACTGGTCTTAAGTTGGGGACTACCTGCATCATCCTGTCTTTTCTCTTTGTTGAGATGGAGCAACATATCTCCACATGGTAAATCATTTAATTAAGTGTCTTATACATGATTTTAATACTTAAAGTAGTTGTATATTGCTGATCACTGAAGATTGTTGCGAGCCTTGCAAGGCAGTCCAGACAAGAAACACAACCAGGAATCTTGCTCCATCTCTATTGTAAGGTTATACTAACAGAACTTTGCAAGACTGAAAGTACTGTCCCCTCACTTTTACTCTCTCCAAAACTAAATAAAGTCCCCTCTGAAATGCCTTTGTTCCCGCTCCTTCTTCAGGCTCAGACCATTGTCTAGCTGTGGTTCTTCATCCTATCCTAAGGTCATTTCCACCTACTATTGCAAGGAGACAGTAAACGGGTCCATTTATATGGCCTAGAGATGGTCCATACCATCTCTAATCCATACAACTGGACAATTTTACGTCATGGAACTCCTTCATATATGTTGCATATAATGGAAGATATCCCAATTATATTTTCAAGATGTCATTGTAATCACACTTATCACCTCCATTCGGACAACTTTACTACCAAGTGTATGTGTATACTATGTGCCTGTCTATCTGTCGATATCTGCCTGTCTAACTATCTACTATCTATCTGAACAATCACGTAAAGAAAAAAAATAGTCAAATAGTTCCAATTTGCAAAAAGTTTGCATTTGGAATCGACTAAGTACTAAATAGATGCTGTTGTTATACATAATGTACCTTTGCCATTCTTGTCATGTTCTTGTTTTATAGCTTGATTTTTAGCAATTTTCTGTATTTTTCATTTTGAATGTTATATGAATCCATTGATTTATATTATTGTACCTCATGTCAGATGTTTTTATATAGAAAGTAAATTAATTTTTGTTGTAAAGAAAGGAAAGATGGGATTATGACCACTGTTGGTTGGGCTGTATGTTGTCTTGAACCTGAAGAAACTTGTTTCATTTTTTTCTTTAGAAATAAATAAGGTACATAATCAAATGTGGTGTCAGAAAGGCAGCATCCCATGCTACATGAGTGTCAAACTCGCAGCGTCACGTTGTCGTAAGTATAAGTATAATCTTTATTGCCGTTGTACTTAAATACAATGAAATTGGTTTTAACCTCACTGTTGCAAAATTATAACAGAAACGAAAAAAGAAAGAAAAAGAAAAAAAACTAGCATGTGGTTGTATTTAAAAGTCTCACAGCCCAAGGATAGAAACTATTTTTAAACTTATTTGTTTGGCTGGCTATATTTTGATGTCTTCTGCCTGATGGTAGAAGTGCAAAGAGACACTGACCAGGATGTGAATCATCTCTGAGTATCTTCCTCATCATCATCTGATGTTTCATGACATTTTTCCCATTCGGGGTTCTGGGGTGGGTTTGGCCTGCATATAATGCATCTGGCCTGTGGGGCACCAGTTTGACACCCCTGCCATACTACTACTTCTCCGCTGCCTTCTGACTCTAAATTTGAGGGAAATACAAAGCAAGAAAATTGTTATTAGTGACATGGAAAGTTGCTAGTAATGTGGAAGGATATCAGAGATATGGAATAATAGGTTCTAATTTCCTCTTTGCAGCCATGAACTATACTCATAGACAATAAGGAAAATGATCTTGTTAGAGGTATACAAGAGGCAAGGGGAAAAAGTAACAATGACAACAATGTATATGTTGCCTAATTCCCAGTGACTTTTAAGTGCACAACAGACAGAAAATATATGGAATAGGTTCAAACAGATACCCCCTAATTCATGGGAGTACAAGAAGGAGAAAGAGGTACAGTACAATCGGATTTGCAATACTATAATATTATATTCATTTTCAATAAAATTAGCCTAACCTTCCTGGTTGGGCCTATCTAATTATGGAATAATGATATCTAGGAGAAAAATGCATATGAAATGCCAGTTAAACTGTGTATCATATTTATATGGTGATTAGAAAGCTTCATGGATAGTTTTTACAGATCTACTGTCACATTTGTCTGTAATTGTTTAAACTGTTGAGCAATTAAATTTCCAATAGTTAAATATCTTAAGGGGGAGGAATTTAGGCTTAAGGAATGAAGATAATATGCTATAGTTTTCTATGACCCACTAAATGGACCATAAACATACTTTGTCTTCTGCAAGTTACATTATTCTAATATGTATTTTTGCTTTTATACATGGTTGGTACCATTCTTCCTAAATGAGAAACTGACAGCTTAATTATGTTAGATTGATATGGTTATTTGGGGTGAGCTTCTACAGAATGAACACCATTGTATAAATATTTTTCTCAGTATTTCATCAGTTCTTAAGAAGAGAATACAAAGGAAGTGGAATGCAAAGGAAAAAGCTGAGCTGCATCTACTGTATGGTTTCTTCCATACATTTCAATGGACTTTTATGAAAATATGAATGTATGAGTCTTTATCATGTAATGTAACATATAGGCATTTTCCAAAACATGAGAAGATCTAAAATATAGGAGGAGATGCTGGTGGGCATGAAAATTTCCCCATCTGCCTGGTTGTTAATGGAAATCTTTATCTTTAATCATCTGAAATGGGACCAAAAGCACATATTACAAAAGTATAACCATATTTAAAATAAGAACATTATCAAGGTATGTCTACGAAGATTCTCAGTCTCCCAGGTCATGGTTGTCCCAAAGATGCTTTTTCAAGAGGCAACTGGACTTTCTGGTAAAAAAAAGAGAGTCCAGTTACATCTTGCAAAAGCACCTTTGGGACTATCAAGATTTCTTTTAAAATTATACTTTAATTTTTTTAACCACACTGAAAACAAAATGTTTTAAATCATCTTCCAGATCTTGATGCTAAATGTGAAAACAAGCTGAGAGTAGAATTTGATTGTGCATCCACATACCATATGTGGGAATAAACATCTATGGCCATGCATAGTCTTATGGAGGCTTTCAGAGAGCTCCTGGGGGCTGGAGAGGGCAGAAATGAGCAAAAATGGGTTGTTTTTTGCCCCCCCCCCAGCCCCCAGCAGCACTCTATAAGCCTCCATAAGGCTATGCATGCATTTTTTTCAACAAAAAGGTTTTCATGAAAAAGGGGCCATTTTTGTTTGGTTTTGGCCTCAAGGGGAGCACTCTGCAAGCCCCCCGCCCTCCTAAGGCTATTCATGCCTTTTTTTAAAAAAGAAATGGGCCTGTTTTTGTGAAAAACAAGCTGTTTTTGGGAGGTTTGCAGAGTGAAAAAAATTTTTTTTCCTTTTGGAAAGGTCTTTAATTGATTGATAAGAATTACATTGATCAAGTGCTGTGCCAGCAGAAACACCTACCTATCTACTGTATTTCTCTCTCTCTCTCTCTCTCTCTCTCTCTCTCTCTCTCTCTCTCTCCTCCCTTTATCTACCTACCTACACACACTCTCTCTCTCTCTCCCTACCTACCTACCTACTGTATTTTTCTTTCTTTCTCTCCCTCTCTATCCATCTATCTACCAGGAACGGGGAGGCAGGGGAGGCAGGGGAGGCAGGGGCTCACCACTGTCTTCATGAAAAGAAAAAAAATTAAAAGGAAAAAGGCTGAGGTAGTTGCTGCCAGAGTCACAGTGGATGACTCTGCTTAGTGCTTAACTGTTTAAAAAAGCCTCTTTAAAAAGTGCCCTCTGTAGGAGGAGGCAAGAGAACCATGTGCCTCATTTAGTCTATTTTTATGATCACTTGAGCAGAGTTAAGCAAGGGTTAAAAGGTGAAAAATTCCTTATGCAAAGGAGGCACGTGGTTCTCTCGCCTCCTCCTGCAGAGGGCACTTTTTTAGAAGCTTTTTTTAAACAGTTAAGCAGAATCATCCATTGGAGGCTCCGGCAGCCGCAGCTTTTGCCTTTTTCTTTTATATATATATAAATTATCTCGATCCTTTCCAGTCAGGCTTCAGACCTGGCTGCAGCACAGAAACCGCTTTGGTCGCGTTGACTGATGATCTCTGGAGAGCCAGGGATGGAGGCCACGCCTCCATCCTGGTGCTCCTTGACCTCTCAGCGGCTTTCGATACCATCGACCATGGTATCCTTCTGCGACGACTGCAGGAGGTGGGGTGGGAGGCGCTGTCCTACAGTGGTTCTCCTCTTACCTCTCGGACAGGTCGCAGTCGGTGTTAGTTGGGGAGCAGAGATCGACCCCTAGGCCCCTAACGTGTGGGGTGCCGCAGGGTTCGGTCCTGTCCCCCCTTCTTTTCAACATCTACATGAAACCGCTGGGTGAGATCATTCGACGGCATGGGATAAAATACCACCAATACGCGGACGATACTCAGTTGTATCTGTCCGCCCCGTGCCAACTCAACGAAGCGATGGATGTGATGAGCCAGGGTCTGGAGGCTGTTAAAGACTGGATGGGGATCAACAAGCTTGTGCTCAATCCAGAAAAGATCGAGTGGCTGCTGTGTTTCCCTCCCACGAATTGGCCAAGTGTTCCATCTCTCAGGCTGGGGGGTCAAATTGTATGCCCCTCAGACAGGGTTCGCAACTTGGGAGTCCTCCTGGACCCACAGCTGACCTTCGAACATCATTTGTCAGCTGTGACCAGGGGGGCATTTGCCCAGGTTCGCCTGGTACACCAGTTGCGTCCCTACCTGAACCGGGAGGCTCTCACAACAGTCACTCGTACCCTTGTGACCTCTAGGCTGGAATACTGCAATGTGCTCTACATGGGGCTGCCCTTGAAGAGCATTCGGCGACTTCAGCTAGTCCAGAATGTGGCCGCGTGAGCGATTGTGGGTGCACCTCGCTTCACCCACGTAACACCTATCCTCCGCGAGCTGCACTGGCTACCTGTTGATCTCCGGGTGCACTTCAAGGTGCTACTTATCACCTTCAAAGCCCTTCATGGTAGTGGGCCTGGGTACTTGAGAGACCGCCTACTGCCAATTACCTCCACTAGACCGATCCGATCGCATCGATTAGGCCTCCTCCAAATTCCATCTTCTAGCCAGTGCAGACTGGCAACTACCCGGAGGAGAGCCTTCTCGGTGGCTGCTCCGACCCTCTGGAACGAACTCCCCGTGGAGATTCGGACCCTCACCACCATTCAGTCCTTCCGCGCCGCTTTAAAGATCTGGCTGTCCCGACTGGCCTGGGGTTAAGATTCTAACCCCACCCGAATTGTGTGATTGTGTGACTGTTGTGCTCTCTTTTTTAATACGTTGTATTGTCTCTATGTGGAATACTGTTTGTCTTCCCCCCCCCCTTTTTGAACTGTGAGCCGCCCTGAGTCCCCCCAGGGAAAAGGGCGGCATACAAATAAAGGGTAAACTATAAACTTTATTTATTTATCAGCACAAATAATTTTATATATATATATATATATATATATATATATATATATATATATATATATATATATATATATATATATATATATATATATATATAATATATATATATATATATATATATATATATATATTTGTTACATAGACAACACATACACACAACAATGGAGAAACAAAAAAAAGAAAGAAAAGAAACACAAAAAAGAAAAAAAAACCATCATCACATACAGCATGTCGTTTGGTTACAGGTGTTTTAATATTTATCATTCTTATACATTTATTATTTCATTTAATAGGTTAGAATTTAGTATCATTTCTTATTCCCTTACCTGTGCTAATCTATCCTAACTATATTTCCCCACACACAAACACTTTGTATCTCTCTGTTATTTAATACACACAACAATAATAACACACACACACACACACAAAAACACAAAAAGAAAAAAAACCATCATCACATACAGCATGTCGTTTGGTTACAGGTGTTTTAACATCCACATCCTCAAATAATATTTACCTTCTCAGACTTTTCATCTAGTATAAGTAAATACCTCACTTTCATTCTACAATATATATTCAGTTACCATTAGTATTATTTTTCCCCAGAAAATATACTTATGCTCGTTATTATCCTTGTACTTCATACTTTCAAACAGAGATCTTATTCCTTCATTTTTCAACAAAACGTCACTACATATATATACCAATTTTCAATTATTAAAATTATTCAGCAGCAGCAGAATATCATTATAATACGTTCTTAACATTATACATTATATCACCAGACCTCTATTAAATATACATAAAATCATTATTATCCTTATCCTTTTTAAAGCAAAAAATTCTAAAATATTCAATTCATTGATATATTAATTTTTCATTGTATCATTGTTAGTTTATTTCACAGCATAGTTGTATTTTTCAATTAAAGCATAAGTATATCATTTTTCATTTCCAAGTTTTTTTTCCCCCTAGCCACCGATAAAACAAATCCCATATCTTATAAAATTGCTCATCCTCTTGTTCTCTAATTTCAAGTGTAAATTTACTCATTTCAGCACAGTCCATTATTTTTCGGATAGCTTCTTCCTGTTTTGGTATTGTTTCATTTTTCCAGTTTTTTGCAAATACGATTCTGGCTGCTGTTAACACATTTACAATGAAATATTTTAAGTCTTTGTTGTAGATTTTTGGTATGATCCCCAATAAAAAGACCTCTGGTTTAAAGTCTATTTGTTTGTGTGTCATTTTCTCCAGCCACATGTGGATTCTAGTCCAGTATCTTTTAGCTTCAATGCAAGTCCACCACATGTGGTAATATGAACCCGGTATCTGGTGACATTTCCAACACTTTTCTGATTTATTCTTGAACATTCTTGCAATTCTAGTTGGGGGTAGATGCCACCTGTAAAACATCTTACACAAGTTTCCTCTATATGCAGTTTTCTCTATATCTGCCTTTTTCATTTTACAATTTTTACATTTTCATCATGGCAGACAAGAGGAGAGTTGAAATCCTCTGTGACACAGCTGGAAAAGGTATGTGGGTCGGATGGAGGGAGGGGGGAGGAATTCAAAATTATTGTAATTTGTAAGTAATTTTTACTGTAAGTAATTTGTGTGTGTGCACGCGTGTGTTTGTTTCTTCACTTCACTCAAACAAACTCTCTCAATTTGAGAGAGAGTTTGTTTGAGAAGAGAGGGAAGGGGGAGAGGCAGGGAGGGCAGCTTGTTTGAGAAGAGAGGGGCAGCCTTGTTTGAGAAGAGAGGGCCAGCCCACCAGCAGAGGCGGGTCTCTGCTGGCGGGCTGGCGCTTTCTTTCTTTTGCCTGCTGTGCCCCCCTTCCCTTTCTCCTCTCCCCTCCATCGAGAGCCCCATCCTGCTCCCTTCTCCCTTTCCTCCTCCTCCTCTCCCCTTTCTTCACTGGCTGCCACCCTGCCCCTGCCTCCTCCGTCCCTGCCGCTGTGTCCGACAGAGGCGTATCGCATCTATGGCGGACATAAACATGAGACGCCTCTGTCGGGGACAATGGCGGGGATGCTGCTTCTCACTGCCACCACACTCCACTGCCTCGCCTCCTGCCTCCTCCGTCCCCGCGCTGTGGCTGACAGAGGCGTCTCGCATCTATGGTGGGCATAAACGTGAGATGCATCTGTCGGGGACAGCGGCGAGGACGCTGCTTCTCGCCACCGCCGCGCTCTTGCCTCACCAACCATAAACCTCACCGCACGTCACTGCCTATCTACTTTTTCTTTATTTGCCTCTTCAAAACCTTGGTGCATATTATACTCCAAAAAATTGATTCAAACGGTCCCCCAAGAAACCAAGCAGTTTTCTAGAAAAGAAAAATGTGGCATGGCTTGACCTTACCATATAACTAAATACTGTTCACTGACATTATGCCACAACTATTATGCCTCCTATGTATTCTTTTGCCTTTAATCCCAGTGAGTAATAAGGGAACAGAATACTAACCAAACAAGACATTCTAAGTAGCACATATAATTTACACCAGCTTGTTTGTTTTTATGTTTGGTTAGGATGCTTCAGAATAATTTAGGCAATAGAAATGTAATCAGTATTGACTACAGTTTAAAGGGAAAAGGCTACTTGGTATCTGAGCAACGATAAATAAGTATTAGTTAAACTAACTGCTTAAATTTTAAGTTGTTTTCAAATGAATGCTTTTTATCACCGCAATTGAATAGAAAGCAAAATTGGATTCTTGTTCACTTTCTAACTCTAACACTGCCTTAATTCCCCCCCAAAACCAAACCAAAAAGAGGTTAAAATGCAATTGAAATCAGAGATGTTAATTTTGGGATTAACGGGCAGACAGTTGCAAAAAATCTCATGGAATTTTGTTTAAATATATAATGACATTGAGACTTTTTATGTGCAGAATAATACAAAGATTTGACACAACCCACAATGGAAGAACGGACGGTGAAGTTGATGAGTTGATGGAGATGGCAAAAATGTCAACTGGTTGGAAAAAAATCTTTGAACCTTTTGTATGAAACTCCAAAATTATGACATATGGATTTGATGGTTAGAAAAAACGATACCTACCACAATAAATGAAAGCTTTGGTGTAAATTTAAAATAAGAGTTTAATGTAAATTTATACATGTATCTACTGTAAAAGATGCTGTCAGAAGACTTTTATTTATTTATTTATTTATTTATTTTTCTTTCTGCACTTTTGGCTTTGTTTTCCTTTTCATTGTTTGATTTTCTTTTCTTTTTCCTTTAATTATTTGTGTTTGTGTTAGTTTACTTCTTTGAAAATATAATAGTCATTTAAAAACAAAGCACAAAGGAAATAGTGATAGTGATAGCAATATCAGTTGAACATATAAGAAATATAAACAAATTGTGAATTTTCACTAAGCACATTTTTCTATTAATATTCATTTATAGCTTAGCAAGCAGATGAGACAAAAAATTACAGAAAAGCAAGATTGAGTTGAGAATTGATATTTCTGACAAGTACTTATTATTATAACCCTCCTCCCCAACCCCAAAATCTACTATTGAATATTTTGTAATTTTTAGAAAGTTAATTGTTTTCAAATATAAAGGTAGTTGTAGCGTTGTAAATGTTGTATTGAACAATATTGATATGCTGCTTCAAAAATCCTATTAATGGGATGAATTTTGATGTTCTAAACACCTCCTGGGTTTGACTTGAAGCAAGCATGGGAAGGACTGAAATCATAGAGAAGGCTTTTTCAGGAAATAAAAGGAACATTTCTATTCTGGAATGCACCAGTTTCAGTTGTAGTTATGTCCCAAAGTCAAAGGGAGCAGTAGAAAAAGAAAGGAGATAGAGGCAAAATCTGAGAATCTAAATATGGAGTAGAAGCTGTTTTACATTCCTTAGATCAGGAAGCTAGTTTCTGTGGGTTGATACAACCTCAGACAGATTTTCACCCTTGCCCCAGAGCAGATACCATTGTCACAATGTCATTCTTTAATAAAGTTAATCTCCCTTCACCTTTTCCTGCCATGTATCAAAAGTTGCCCCTTTTCAGTTGTGTCGACTCAAGTAATACTGTCCAGTCTTCCCTTTGACCTTAATTTCATTATAGGCAAACATCTGCACTTCAATTGGCTGCAGTAGACTATGACAAGAATATTATCTGCTCTCTGATCCTTAGACAATTGTCTCTGCTTATAGGATCATTTCTTTTTTTCTTTCTTTTCTTACAAGTTCTCCCAGGAGATAATGAAAGGCTGGCCTTTAAAACAAAAACAAATTCAGTGATGGAACACTAATATTATTTTCTCTCTTTTTTTAAGGTGACCAGATTTTAACATTGGTAAAGCGGGACACCATTGACCATGGGGGGGGGCGGTTTCTTGATTAAAAATTTGGTCTATATGGATTCTCTCCTCTCCTCCCAGCACACACACAATACACCCTCACTGAAAGCGCTTTAATCAGTGGGGTGCATGCCTTCTCCTGCCACGGAGGAGAGGAGAGATTCTCTCCAATCCTCCCGGCATGCACCCCACTGATTAAAGCGCTTTCTTTCGCCCGCCTTAGCGCTTTCAGTGGGGTGCGTGCCGGGAGGAGAGGAAAGATTCTCTCCTCTCCTCCTGGCACGCACCCCAACTCCTGGCACGCACCCCACTGATTAAAGTGCTTTCTTTCGCCCGCGCCTAAGGCAGGCGAAAGAAAGCGCTCTAATCAGTGTGGTGCATGCAGGGAGGAAAGGAGAGAATCTCTCCTCTCCTCCCGGCACACACCCCATTGAAAGCGCTTTAATCAGTGGGATGCATGCCGGGAGATTCTCTCCTCTCCTCCTGGCACGCACCCCACTGATTAAAGCACTTTAATCAGTGGGGTGCGTGCCGGGAGGAGAGGAGAGAATCTCTCCTCTCCTCCCGGCACTGAGGAGAGGAGAGATTCTCTCCAATCCTCCCGGCATGTACCCCACTCCCGGCATGCACCCCACTGATTAAAGTGCTTTCTTTCACCAGCGCCTAAGGAGATGCAGAAGATTGATCTAATTTTAAGGTCATTCCTTTTTATCTTAAAACAATGCACTGAGTTTTTACCCGAGTTGAGCTTTATCATTGTTTAATTTGATTTACATATTACCTCAAATGAATGAAGAACTGAGAAATGCATTACATAATTAAATAATAAATGTGTCATACAATCTTTCAGTATAATTTTTTGAATCCACTCAAAAAAGAAATACTATTTGGTTCAATGAAACATGGGTACATATATAGGACTGCAAGCATAAAATATGTAATTTTATGGTGTGATGTAATCTCAGTAAAACCTAAATGTGCATCACAATGTTTTAAAGAGGCAGTTTTATACACGTGAAGTGTTAATACCACTTTATAATGCCTTGATAAGGCCACACTTGGAATACTGCATCCAGTTTTGGTCACCACAATGTAAAAAAAATGTGGAGACTCTAGAAAGAATGCAGAGAAGAGCAACAAAGATGATTAGGAGACTGGAAGCTAAAACATAAAGAATGATTACTGGAATTGAGTATGTCTAGTTTAATGAAAAAAAGGACTAGGGGTAACATGATAGCAGTGTTCCAATATCTCAGGGCTGTCACAAAGAAGAGGGAGTCAAACTACTCTCCTGAGGGCAGGACAAGAAGCAATGGGTGGAAACTAGTCAAGGAGAGAAGCAACCTAAAACAGAGGAGAAATTTCCTGACAGTTAGAACAAATAATCAATGGAACAACTTGCCTCTAGAACTTGTGAATGCTCCAACACTGGAAGTTTTTAAGAAGATATTGGATACAATTTGTCTGAAGGGGTGTAGGGTTTCCTGCCTAAGCAGGAGGTTGGACTAGAAGATCTTCAATGTCCCTTCCAACTCTGTTATTCTGTTCTGTTCTGTAATCAAATTAAAGATTCTTTCAACATTCAATATTTAATTGATGAACTCTCAGTTCATTGACATTTAAAAAAAAGGCGAAAGATTTATACGATCTGAAGAGAAACCAGAGTAAAACTGTTCATTGACATTAAAGAATATCACTCTAGTTTCTCCAAAAGAGTCAAACAGAAAGATTGAAAGGTCTTGAAATATATCAAATTGAAATACATTATCTAATTCTAATGAATTCATGTACAAATTTTATATTTAAATAATTGTCTGTCCAGCACTGCTTTGAATAACTGTTTTTCCTTCTAAAATAAGGTTTATGTTTTTCATGATGGGCATCATTTTTGTTTTCTCTGACAAGGCTGGGGTACTTTAAGGATTGTGTATATAAAGCAGCATTGAAACTGCTATATATTATATTGTTTATCTGCATATGGCAGAACCATCTGGAAGGAAAGAACCATCTTTCTAAGGTAGTCCAAGAAACTTACTCCAAATTCTTTCTCCATCTGATTGTGATATGGACATTTTTTTCTACAAGTGTTGTAATGTAACATTGCACTAATGATTTACTCCATGAGATAATTCTCAGGAAAAAAACCCTATACGCAATGCTCCCTATACTGATTCTAGCCAGAAACGAACAGTTGATGTTTATGCATATTATACTGTCACAGTAAGAAGCTGAATATAAAGACAGTAATTGGCAGCTTCACCTATTAAATATTGATTATGGAATGCTGTTATTCTATGTGCTGTATAAAAAAAAATGGTATTGGTGCTAATGGAAACAATGCCTGGAAAATAGCCTCAGTTTACCTGGAAACTAATTATGGACTTAGGGAAACTTCTAATTGCAGCCTAAGCTGCTTGTCTTCCAGCTGTTTCTTCAACTACCTTTATTAAATTTCAAGAGTACAAAGGGTGGGCCCCAGGACCCTGCTGATGTTCAGAATGGACTACTGTTCTTCGCCCTTCACATCTATGCAGGGAAAGCATGGACTTTGTGTGCCTAAGACCAGTGGTGGGTTCCTACCAGTCCGCACCAGTCCGCCCGTACCGGTAGCGGAAATCGGGCATACGTTTCCTGTAGGTAGAGCTGGAAGCCCCCATATAGGTAGGGTTCCTCCTCTGGGCTGCCCCCGCTTGCTCTCCCCGCCACCCTGTCGCCGCTTGCTCACTCTCTCACCTCACATGTCCATACCATGTTTACCCTGCCCACCCACTTCCTTTGCTGGAGTGCAGGACTCGGCTGTTGGGAGAAGCCCCGCACTTCATTCTCTTTGAAAGCTGCCTCATTTGCAATGGGGTGGGGGAAGAAATACATGGTTAGAGGAAGGAGAAGGCCATCCCTAGCAGAAGCTCAGCCTTCTCCTCCCTCTAACCCATGGATTTCTCCCCACACCACTGCAAATGATACAGCTGTCAAAGAGAACGAAGCACGGGGCTTCTTCCAACAGCTGAGGGAGGAAGGAACGGGAGAGTGGAGGACTCGGAAGCAGTGAAGGATGGAGGGAATTGCATTGAAAGACTTTTGAAAGCCCCCTCAGAAGCCACCAAGCACTTGCCATTCCTCTGACACTTGCCAAGCCTCTTCCCACTGCAGACATGAGGATCATGGAGGAAAAAGCTTTTAGGTGGCAGCACTTTCCACACACACTGTTTTTGGAATCAGGGAAGGTATCCTCCACCTGAAAATGCTTTCCTCCATGATTGTCACATTTCAGTCAGCAGATCTCACCAGGAGAAAACAGAAGGGGTGTTTGTGGTGGGAGGAGACTCAGCAGGTGTCAGAGGGGTGGCAAGCACTCCTAAGGGGGCCAAGCCTTCTCCACTTGCAATGTCTTCGCTCTGAGAGTATCACTGGCAGCCGCTTCCTGCAGTTCAAGAGGTCTTCACTCTCTCCACTGCTGCTGCTCAGCCTGAAAATGCTTTCCTCCATGATCCCCATGTTTCAGGCCAAGCAGCATCAGCGGGAAGAGCATGAGAATGGAGCTGCTCTTTTTTACGTGGGGCAGGAGGTGAGGCCATCTGGGGACAGCCTCTCATAGGCATCGCTTCTCTGCCCAAAACAGTGGCGAGTCTCTGGCAAGAGCCCTGCCATTGAGCCAGATTCACCAAAAGGAGTTTCTACTAGAATAGAATGAAGTGCTGGAGACCATACATTGCATAGAGCCTAAGATGACATAGGTTAGGAAAGAGCTTGTTTTGAATCAAAGCTGGAAAACATAGACATAGCAAGCATTTGCAGTGGGCTTAGAATGGGAAGACAATAGCTATGTTTGCACTTAGGAAAGGCTGAGTGGTCCTTGTTGACAGTGGACCAAGTAGAAAGGGTGCTTTTGATCTCCCATGGAGATATTTCTTTGAAATATAAAGCACATATTACCATTTGGAATGGTTCTTTTATTGTAGCAAGCAATGTCTACATAGTTTACTTCAGCTACCTGAGATAGAGAGGTTAGTTTGAGGCTTTACACTCCTCCTAGGAATTTTGGAAAGAAGTAAAGTAAGTTAATAAACTGAATAGCTACTTTTAGTTCTGAGTTGCTAATATCTTTTAACACATTCCAGGATTGTGCAGAACAATGTGATGTTCTACTGAATGCTCTTGATTATGATGGCTTTTATCTCCACTTTTCTTAGTGTTAATATTTTTGCAGAGTATCTCAGAAATACACATGCATGCGCGCGCGCGCACACACACACGGACACACAGGGACACAAATGTATTATATTATCTTACATATAGTGTAATATGTATTTTTCTGATAAGTACATTTGCTATGTGTATTTTATTGCATACATTCTGGAGGTTTGCAAACGGCAACACAATTTTTTTCAAACTATAAACCTGCCATTCATATCCAACTCTGAGATAAATGGGCTTGTGTGCAAATGGAACATATTTTTTGCAAGGCATTAAATCATGAAAGTCTTCTCCATCCTATTTGGAGGCAGAGAGTAGTTGAGAGCCGCAGTAATATTACTTTGTTCTATCTAAACATACAGTATGGGCCAGATGTTCACCAAAACTAACAAAACAACAAGCATGAATGCCTATTTCCTTTGTCATACTCCTAACTTATGTTATATATGGAAAGACATGTCTATCACTCAGAGAAAAAGTGTGCATGTGCAGATCACATTTAGAAAAATATATTTTCGGAATATATTAATACAGCATATTTATGTCAAAGAATAATCAGATTACACAGGATATTTTATTGTTAAAAAGTCAGGAATATCCTTGGCACACCATATACATACATACACTCATACACACATACACACATACACACATACACACATACACACATACACACATACACACATACACACATACACACATACACACATACACACATACACACATACACACATACACACATACACACATACACACATACACACATACACACATACACACATACACACATACATAGCAGTGACGTGTGGTGAGGTTTATGGCTGGTGAGGCAAAAAGAAAGAAAGGGCTTTTGGCCGTGCTGCCGCTATGTCTTACATAGAGGTGGGATGCCTCTATGTCGGACATAGCAGCAGGGCGGCTTTTGCCCACTTTCAAGAAAGCTTTCTTGAAAGCGGCTTTTACCCGCTTTCTTGAAAGCAGGCAAAAGCCGCCCTGCCGCTATGTCCGACATAGAGGCATCCCACCACTATGTCAGACATAGCGCCGGAGTGGCAGGGCGGCTTTTGCCCGCTTTCAAGAAAGCTTTCTTGAAAGCGGCTTCTGCCTGCTTTCTTGAAAGTGGGCAAAAGCCGCCCTGCCGCTATGTCCAACATAGAGGTGTCCCGCCTCTATGTCGGACATAGCGCCAGGATGCCTCTATGTCGGACATAGCAGCAGGGCGGCTTTTGCCCGCTTTCAAGAAAGCTTTCTTGAAAGTGGGCAAAAGCCGCCCTGCCGCTTTGTCTGACATAGAGGCATCCCACCTCTATGTCAGACATACTGCCGGGGTGGCCAAAAGCCGCTTTCTAGAAAGAAAGAAAGTACCAGCCTGCCAGCAGAGGGGGGGTAAAAGACCCGCCTCTGCTAGCAGGCTGCCCCAACACAGAGAAAGAAAGCTGGTGGGCTGCCCCTCTCTTCTCAAACAAGCCGCTTTCTAGAACAAAAGAAAGTGTCAGCCCGCCAGCAGAGGCAGGTAAAAGACCCGCCTCTGCTGGTGGGCTTCCCCAATACAGAGAAAGAAAGCTGGCGGGCTGCCCTCCCTGCCTCTCTCTCTGAGTGAAAAAAAGCATACACACACACACACACACACACACACATTACTTACAATTACTTATAAATTACATTAATTTTGAATTCTTCCCCCTCCCTCCGACTCACATACCTTTTCCAGCTGTTTCACAATCACAGAGGATTTCAACTCTGCTCTTGCCTGCCATGATGAAAATGTAAAAATATAAAAGGAAAAAGGCAAGAGCTGCTGAGGTCAGGCTGGACTAGTTGCTGCCAGAGTCCCCTATGGATGACTCTGCTTAACTATTTCAAGAAGCCTCTACAAAAACACCCTCTACAGGAGGAGGCAAGAGAATCACATTCCTCATCTACATAAGGAATTTTTCGGCTTTTAACCCTTGCTTAACTCTGCTCGAGTGATTATAAATCAGACTAAATGAGGCACGTGGTTCTCCCACCTCTTCCTGTAGAGGGCACTTTTTTAGAGGCTTTTTTAAACAGTTAAGCACTAAGCAGAGTCATCCACTGTGACTCTGGCAGCAACTACCTCAACCTTTTTCCTTTTACATTTTTTTTTCTTTTCATGTTGACAGTGGTGAGGCCCTGCCTCCCCTGCCTCCCCTGCCTGCACCTCACTACATACATACATACATACATTAAACAAAGATGCTAAGAATTATTTTGTATCATCAAACAAATCTTGAACTAATTTTCAGGTTGACAATTTTGTCAGTAGGAAAACTTCTGCCCCAGAGAGAATCAGATCTAAAAGTTTGGCTTGTAGCATGGTTGATGAGTACTTCCAGAAAAAAATCTAGTCTCATTCTGTTTTATTTATTATCTAGAGTTCTCCTGTTTACGAAGAATCTAGAATCTCGTTATTTTAGTGCATCAGAAATCTCAATTTTAGAGGTGACGCAGAGGAAGCCTCTGACATGCTGAGAGACTAGCAGACTTGCCATTTCTTTGTTATATTCGATTCCCTAGAACAGAATTGTGCAATCTTTTTATGCCTAGAGCAACAATTGGCATTATTGGTATGGCTGAGAAAACTCTGAAAAGTGTGATTGGCACTGGGACAAAAAAAAATGGGAGGAACTGTAATAAAGACTAAAGCTGAATTTAATGAAATGGAAATTAAATTAGTTCAACTAAATTCAGCCATTATGATTATTTGCACATAAATAGTATTTCTTACCTTCTGACCCATTAAAAAAGTATTTTGCAACATGTTCCAGAGGGACATTTTGAATTGCCCTCAAGGTTTCAAATAGCTTATTTTTTTTCCCAGTCCTCGTCTCAAATCAAAGAATGTATATTATTTACAACCAGCCATTGTTGCTAACCCATGCAAATTTCTATCAGAAGGCTGGTGAGGGGCAAAGTATGAAAGTCATTAATGCAAGTGTTTGTTTTTTAAGTTTAAATGATGAAACTTAAAAGAAACCTATTTTGCTAATGTGAAGTTCCCAAGAGATGACCTAATTAATTTACGAGCCTCGAGACAAAGTTCAAACAAAAACATTCCTTTATTAGGATCAACATCTTGGCTTGATCTTCTGTGGAGCCTAAGCTCCCACTTAATGGCATCTGAGCTTTACCCCTGAACTTTACCACTGTGTCCCCTTCCCTCTGACTATAGTCATCAATCACATTCACTAACAAGATGTTACAGCAGGGTTCTGGACATGTGCATTCACATCCCAGTTACAAGAATATGACACTTTACTCTAGCCAAAAGTATGCATGGAATTCTCCTCCCTTCTCAAGTTGATAAGTAGTAGTACCTTCACAATTTAAATAATGTTATTTTATTTACTTTTTTAACAGAGTATAAGAAAAAATAAAATGAGCCAAGGTGGCGCAGTGGTTAGGGTGCAGGCCACTTCAACTGACTGTTATCTGCAGTTCAGTGGTTCTAATCTCACAGGCTCAAGGTTGACTCAGCCTTCCATCCTTCCGAGGTGGGTGAAATGAGGACCCAGACTGTGGGGGCGATATGCTGACTCTGTAAACCACTTAGAGAGGGCTGAAAGCCCTATGAAGCGGTATATAATTCTAACTGCTATTGCTATTGCTATAGTCATGGAAATGCTTTAGATGTTGACATCCGACACCCCCCCCCACTTCCTGAAAGCAACCTGAGTAAAACAAAGCAATTTGAGTACAGGTGTATAACTTAGGGATGTGTCCCTCCCATAGGCTTGCTTGGATTTTCTGCATGGAATTTTGCTATAAGGCAATCAGCCTGGATATTTCTACTTTTCACCCAAGATGCCTCTGATAAGGGGTAGCCCTTCCACTTGATTAAGTATTGGCATTGTCTCCTATGCCACCTTGAATCAAGGATTCATTGAACTTCATAATGGGTTTGGCCCCCTATGACCATAGGACCCGGGGGCTCCTGGGGTATTGGTCTCAGAGTGGATCCAATCACAGGTTTTAAGAGGCTACTATGAAATGCTGGGTGTATCTTCCCTAACAATCGAGGCAGTTTCAGTTGCACTGTGACTGGGTTGATGATCTTTACTATGGGGAATGGTCCCATAAATTTTGGGCCCAGTTTCTTGCTAGACAATTTTAATCTCAAATATTTTTTGGAGAGGTAAACCTTCTCTCCCACCCAGAATGGCCGTTACGAAGCCTGGTGTTTATCTGCCTGTGTCTTATAAGTTTGTGCTGCTTTAGCCAGTGCTTTTTTGACATTTTCCCAGGTTGCTTTCAGCATCGACATCCAATCAGTCAAGCTGACTGAGGAGAGAGGGATCCCTTGGATACTCAGGCATTGGGATGAAATCCATACCTCTCACTATTTTGAACGGCATGAGTCCTGTGCTACTGTGAACAGCATTATTGTATGCGACCTCAGCAAAAGATAAAAGGTCTGCCCAATTGGATTGCTGATAGTTCACGTAGTACCTCAGGTACTCCTCTATCATAGCGGTCAGTCTCTCTGCTGCCCCATTAGTACTCAGATGAAAAGCTGAACTAAGACCCTGAGATGACCCAATGGACCGCAGGAACTCCCTCCAGAACTTAGTCGTGAACTGGACCTCTCTGCCTGAGATAATTCTTCAAGGTACTCCATGCCATTGGTAGATATGCTTCATGAACAGTTTAGCCAGCTTGTGAGCCAAGGTTAGTCCGCTACAGGTTATGAAGTGTGCCTGTTTGGAGAACAGATCTATTACAGTCCAAATCGACATGTTTCCCCCACTTTTCGGCAACTCTACTATAAAGTCCATTGCGATCTCCTCCCATGGCCTAGTTGGCTCTGCTACTGTTTGCAGCAATCTGGGGGATTTTCCCGGTTGTCTCTTCATTGTGGCGCAGGTGGTGCAACTTTTCATGTAACTATCCACATCTTTCTTTATGCCAGGCCACCAGAATTGGGCTAAGTGTAAAGTCTTTAGGAACCCAAAGTGGCCTGCCGGTTTGGCATTATGACTCCTCTGGAGAACTAGGGTACAAAGGGATTCTAGGATGTAGAGTTTCATCACCTTCCATGCAAGCTCATCTCTTTTCATCAAGATGTGTTGGTTGTTTTGGAACCAGGGGTCTGCTAGGAGTTCAGTTTTGAGTCTCGTGGTTAGGTCGGGCTGGTCTGGCCGGTTACGGTGTTGCCGCCTGGTGGTTACTTGGGCAGCTGTTTGAGTAGAGGGAATGATGGCGTCCACTACGTGCTCCCATTTGTTCGCATTTGTACTGAGGCATGAGGGAGAGTGCATCAGCTAGAAAGTTCCTCCCGCCTGGAATGTGCTTTAAGACAAAATCAAAACGGTTGAAGTATTGAGCCCATCGGACTTGTTTGGGTGATTGTTTCCGTTGGGTCCTAAGCACGTCCAGATTTTTGTGGTCGGTCTAGATTTCAAACGGTTTCTGGCTCCTTCTCCTTCTATTGGGAGAGGGAGGGGGCTGCGCTCCAGTTTGCATCTCCTCCCTTCAGCAAGATAAGATGTCCCTCCCCTCTCTTTTGGGTGGCATGATGGCCCCTCATCATGAAGGGTGGCTCGGTCAAAATCCTCCCTCAGTTGCTCTTTTGCACTCCCTAGGGATTGCATCTGGGGCTTTGGGAGCCTGGCTTGTTTCCAGTTCCACCTCCAGTCCATCCTTGCCAGCTTGCTTGAGCCTATTTTCTGTATCTGGGAATTGGGATAAGGGAACTCTACTTCAGCTGCCTTAGGGGTTAATTTCCAAAAGTACTCATCCTTTCTTGCTTCTGCTGCTGGGGAAGACATCACAGCATGGAAGTGTGGAGCTCTGATGGGGGGGGGGAGGCTGGCCAACTTCCTCCAGTTGAAATCTGGCTTTCTCCCAATAATCCGTCTTCTGCCATGGTTGCCTGATTTTCCCTGCAAGCACCTCAAATATTGGGGGAGTGCTCGGACAGCCCATGATTCAGGAAACCCAGAAATCTTGATAGATTTTTAAAAGTCAGTTTAGGCTCTCTGTGAAGCTCCCAAGAGATGACCTAATTAATTTATGAGCCTTGAGACAAAGTTCAAACAAAAAACATTCATTTATTAGGATCAACATCTTGGCTTGATCTTCTGTGGAGCTTAAACTCCCACTTAATGGCATCTGAACTTTACCCCTATGTCCCCTCCCCTCTGCGTGAAGTCATCAATCACATTTGCCAACAAGACATTACGGCAGGGTTCTGGACATGCGCATTCACATCCCAGTTACAAGAATATGAGACTTTACTCTAGCCAAAAGTATGCATGGAATTCTCCTCTCTTCTCAAGTTGATAGTAGTCATGGAAACGCTTTAGACATTGACAGCTAACAACCACAAACAAACAATAAGTGCATTTGAGACCTACTAGAATTTGGCAGTTCAAATCTCACCAGGCTCAAGATTGACTCAACCTTCCAGCCTTCCAAGGTCAGTAAAATAAGGATCTAGATTTTTGGGGAAAATATGCTGACTCTGTAATCCACTTAGAAAGGGCTGTTAAAGCACTGCAAAATGGTATATAAGTCTAAGTGCTATTGCTATATTTCCCCAAATTTCCCTAGTTGAAGGTGCAGAAAGGAAAAGACCTGCTTGTAAAATTGCGATGTTCTAGATGCTTTTGAGCATTCTAACACTATTCAAAACTTAAGAAACAAGGCCACTTTATCATTAGCCAGCACCATCTAAAATCAAAGTTTGAGATATATTTACATTCTGGTTAATATTCAGAAAGAATATCCAGTGTGTTTGAAAGAAACCTACTTTTGAAAGTCCTCAAATTGCTGGCTCAAAGTGAATTTTGCAGGTTTGAGCAAAAAAAAAACAAAAAAAAAACCCTCCAAACTCCAAAACAACCTAGGAAAGTGATGGTTAACCCATAATGCAATGAGTGTGCCCGCCTCGTGCATCCCCCTGAGCTCCCCCTGTCCCCTGTGCCAGCTGTCTCACAGGAGGCGCACATGCATATATGGTGGAGCTGAGCTTGGACAACGGCTTGCATGCCATCAGAGAGGGCTCTGCATGCCACCTATGGCACCTAGAACTATGCCCAATTTTTGAATCCTAGAAACACTAGCATTATTTATAAATTGTAATGTTAAATGATGAATCATATAGTCACCTGTTAAAATTTCAGACCTCCCCAGATCTTATGCAAAATTAAACTTTATGAAAGAGGATTAATTCTCTAAGCAAGGAGCAATTTTCAGATTCACAGAGGAACTTATTTTCATACCATATGGACTTTTTTTGAGTCCTGTGATAATGAAATACACTTATGATATCATTTGGGCATTCAACCTCATGTACCAGGTTCACACTTGACAGTTCAGCATTCTATTAGAAACTACAAGAACAGCAGGAATCCACAATGAAATATTGAGTAAATTATTTGCTTTCAGTATAGTTAGTTTTCCTTGGATTGTATTCAAATATACTTGTAAAGTTTCTGCCATTTCTATAATTCTAGAATGCAGATGTTCAAAACGAGCATATTCAAACATATTTCCAGAAAACAAAGAACCACTACTGTCCTTAGAGAAAAGGGAGGGGGAAAGGATGATTACCTTCCTCAAATCCATTATTTTTACTTTATTGATTTATTTAACAAATTTATACACTATTCATCTCACTATCTAAGTGACTCTGGATGGTTTACCGATTAAATGGAATGTGGAAAATGTGGGTGTATTTGTGTGTGTGTGTTCTCCATATTGCATTTTATACATAAAATGGAAAATTGGCTAGAATTTGCTGTTTATTGAGAAAAAACTACTCTCCTTTTAGCCCAGTAGATTTGATATGAGAATTTGTAACTCTACATGTTGCATAATTTTTTGCAGGTCTATATAAATGCCAAACAATCACAGAATTCAGTTCCCTACCCAGTCCATAGCTTCAGTCCACATTAGAATTTCACTGTAATATGCTTTAAAGAGTTGTTATAGGGATAACATCTCTATACAGACAAACAGACCATAGAACCAATGTGGTTCTGCTCTAAATATAAAATTTTGTACTGCAAATGTTCTTGGAGATCCCTACCAGTTAGGAAAACTAACATTTTCAAATAAACAAAATAGTTCACCTTTCCATTTTTTCCCCCATTATGTAAAGTTCACAATTCTTCCCTCTCTTAATTCTTCAATAGTCTTATCAACAATTCATTGTAAATGTTTGTTTAGAGATGCTTCAGACTCTGATATCACTGGAACCTCGACTGGAAAGTTTAAATTTAAATGATGAGATTCTATAAGCAATTAAGGGCAACCTTCTTTAGAAACCTAAAAAAAGTTCAAGTTCAACTCATTTTTTATCAAAAGGTTCTTTATCTGAAGTTCAATGATTTTTTTAACTAAAAGATCTACAGTCTGATAATCTTTAAAAACTTTAGAACTTATCTCTGCAAGAGAAAGTACCATTAAAAGTGTAATAAACTATTTAAATTGCCTCTTATTAATCCTGCATCAAATAACTTAGGAAGCTCACCATTAGTCATGATAATCAATGAAGTAACTATCATGGATTCTTCATAGTTGCGGTGGAAGTATAAATAGTTCATCTCTTCATTATTTATAATCAAATGTAGTTTAATTTGTTTTTTAATTCAAAATGTTAAATTTGTCAAGTATATTTGAATAACTATTATATTAGAGAAAATCCAATTTGCTTCTGTTTACCAGTCAAGCTAAAATATTCAAATAAATTATTTATTGGCAAAGATTTACATTCAGTGAATTTAGTATGTAAATCAGTGACTGTTCCACCCATACATCCAAGAGGAGGATGGTTGTCTTGTCATGAAAGGGGAAAAAAAACTCTAGGGTGTCTTCTTCATGGCAAGAAGTCCCTTTCTAATACTAAAAAACAAGCTTTCTTCAGACTTTCCTACTCAAAAGAGGAAGATTGGGAAGTCTGGAGAGAATGATGGGAAGTGATGTTGCTGTGCACTCCAACATCACCACATCTTTCACTCCATAGAGCAAAATGACTCTATCATGAAAAGCTCTATCATATGACTTCTCTGTGGATTTTTTTTTAAAAAAGAGGTTGTGACTATTTCTGTTCCTGGGCACTATTGTGTATTGACCAGAGCACCTTTGAAATGATTGCCCCAAGTTTGCCCAATCTCATTAAATTTTGGAATTTTAGTTTGAATTTTCACTAACCTCACTATCAGTACAAAAGCTACAAGTGGCACAAAGAGCCATGGAAAGATATAGGATCAACATCCCAAGACAAGATTAAAAAGACCTGCACGTGGATTAGAGAAAAAGTAGCAAAAGAAATAGCACCTAGACTTACATGCCGCTTAATATTGCTTTACACCTCTCTAAGTGTTTTACAGAATCAGCCTATTGCCCCCAACAATTTTACTGACCTCAGAAGAATGGAAGGCTGAGTCAACCTTGAGCCTGCTGAGATTCGATCTGCCAAACTGCTGGCAGCCAGTGATCAGCAGAAGTAGCTTGCAGTACCACACTCTAACCACTGTGCTACTGCAGCTCAGTGAAATAAAAGAATATGGTATCATCAAGACAGTAAAAGAATTGAAATGGAAATGGGCTGGTCACATAGCAAGAACTCATGGGCACTGGACTAAGGCAGTCATAGAATTGATCAACGATAAAAAAAGCATCCACGAAAGAGACCTAAAACAAGATGGATCTTTTAAGTAAAAAGTCATGACACTTAATGATCTGTGTAGGCAAGTATTCTGTAATGTAACTTTTTACTAAACAGTACCAGGTAGACACATGCAAAGATATAGCTATAGTAAACGCTCTCCAGTATTATTCATGCTCTTTAAAAATGCAGTGCAGATTATTTGAATTTGCAGGGAACAATGAACATGGCCAAAAACAAAACTAACCAATTAGACCATTCTTACCAGATGTAATGCTTTGGGGCTAAGTTTATATGTCATCAACTCTTGGCAAAAGAAGCAACCTATTTTGCATTATAAACAAAATGTTCAGTTGAACCAAAAATTCCTAGTGATCCTTTCAGGTTATTCCTGTGGCAGATTTTTTTGTACCTTGTTAATGAAGTTGTGCCTTCAATGATTGTGCTACAGGAAATGCAGAACTGCTCACGGGGTAACTGAATCCTTCTTTGGGGCAGAACAGATATGACAATTTTTATATGTGCTATTATCCATTTAATGACTCTTGCACATTGCTGAGTTCTCCCAAAGGCTGTTCACATGTTGCTTGGACTAGACTACAACCAATGCTTTTAGTGATTTAAAGACAGTGTAAGAAAATCCAGTGACAATATGGCCAATTGTGGGGGTCAGTGATGTGCGGTGAGGTTTATGGCTGGTGAGGCAGTCTTCTCCCCCGGCACCCCACTGATTAAAGCGCTTTCTTTTGCCCGCAGCAGAGTTCAGGTGGGCGAAAGAAAGCGCTTTAGTCAGTGGGATGCCGGGGGAGAGGAGAGAATGCCTGATCATTCTCTCCTCTCCCCTGGCACCTCACTAATTAAAGCGCTTTCTTTCGCCTGCAGCAGAGCTTCCAAGAGCTTTCAAGAGGCAAAAGCCACCGTGCCGCCCAGGCGCTATGTCCAACATAGAGGCGTCCCGCGTCTATGGCGGACACAGCACCGGGGCGTCCAAAAGTCCTGCCGCTATGTCCAAAAGCCCTGCTGCTATGTCCAAAAGCCCTGCTGTAATGTCTGACATAAAAAAGTCCCAGCCCGTGGGCCAGCAGAGGCGGGTAAAACACACACACACACACACACACACACACACACCTTTTCCAGCTGTTTCACAGAGGATTTCAACTCTGCTCTTGTCTGCCATGATGAAAATGTAAAAATATAAAAGGAAAAAGGCAAGAGCTGCTGAGGTCAGGCTGGGTTAGCTGCTGCCAAAGTCCCCAATGGATGACTCTGCTTAACTGTTTAAAAAAGCCTCTAAAAAACCGCCCTCTACAGGAGGAGGCAAGAGAACCATGTGCCTCATCTACATAAGGAATTTTTCCGGCTTTTAACCCTTGCTTAACTCTGCTCAAGTGATCATAAAGATAGACTAAATGAGGCATGTGGTTCTTCCACCTCCTCCTGTAGAAGGCACTTTTTAAGAGGCTTTTTTAAACAGTTAAGCACTAAGCAGAGTCATCCACTGTGACTCTGGCAGCAACTACCTCAGCCTTTTTCCTTTTAATTTTCTTTTCTTTTCATGATGAAAGTAGTGAGGGTCTGCCTCCCCTGCCTCCCCTGACTGCACGTCACTTGTGGGGGTGCAGCGCAGGATGTCACCATCAACTGGTATTATCACCCCAAGCCAGCCAGCTGACTTGGATCAAAAATTTGAATGTAAAGACTAACAGAATCATCATTCAGCATTTGTCTAATTTAAAAGAAAGTCTAATTTTAAAATATCATTTTTGCTCCAGGGGAAGGATTTTCCAATTGTGAAAACAACTTATTTTTGCAATCCTGCTTTTCATTTTGTACTTATTTATGATACTCCATATAGATAACATATATTCAGCAATATATTACATAGTTATATGGAATATTCTCTGTAATTTGTTCTGTGTCTCATGCTATATTACACTTATATATAAAAGCACATTGATGGACACTAAATGTCCTCTCTTCTTCTTTAAAGAAAATTTAGAGACTGTAAGCTTTAATGATTGGACTGTGGCCACTTAATTTTTTAAAAAGATTTTGCATCTCCTCGGACAAGGCAGCTTTTAGCTAAAATTCTTTGTCACTTTCCTGAAAGAGGGTCCTGCAAAATGTAAAAAATTATATTGTATTGTATTTCTAAAGCTTGGATTATTAATGAGCTACAGATTTAGCAGAATCCAGTTTTCAGGGCTGAATCCTCTGCCCTTGACATATTTGCATTTTCAGGATTGTTTCCTCCTCACTCCTGATACATATACAAGCATTTTTCACAAAGGTTCTGGCTGCTTTTACTAAAAATTACACTTTTGCACCATAAAATGCAACAGATTATTCTATTTGCAGATACAAATAATGGAGATTTTATGATACCTTAAAACTCTCAGTTCTTGCATTTATGCTGACACCAAGAAAGATTTCCTTGTCATAAAAATACATTTTACAGATTTTTATCTACATGGCTAGAACCAGACTTCTTTGTTATACTTTTGTTTGGTTTAATCATAAATTTTGATAATGATTACTCAGAACTCTATGTACTTATATGTTAAACAAGAAATGTATTTGGCAGTCTTTCTTGTGACTGAAGCTAGATTTATGTTTGTCTGTGTGTGCACCCAAGAGTTCAACCAAAAGTAGAATTCAGCTGAATATGATGTGATTCTGGTTGCCAAGAATACACTTTATTTCACCTAACATTCAGTCTTCTCCATTTATAAGCAGCAATTGTTAGATTTTAAATTCAGAGCTCCATAAACCCAGAGGGATCAAATAACCAATTTCAGAAAGCTACAAGGAGGAGCAAGAAGCAGAACTGGTATCAGTACTTAGAACCAGACACAAGTGGTATTTCTAATGCTCATATTTATTATTTTTCCTTAAAATGAACATTATTCTTAAATAACATGATACTTATTTCCAAATTATTATGTTGGGTACCAAAGTTGCAGAAGCAAATTCCTTGCTTTTGCTATAGTTGTGATGGTGTTGTGATTGCTATTTGAAATATGAACTTGCATTTCACAAAGTAGTGTGTTTGTAATTAATGCCAATAAATACTTTTGTTTGGTTTCTGTTTTATTTCTTGCTCTAATACACCAAGAGTCTAGATATGTAGCTGTGAAGTACAGAATATGGTGGAAAGGAAGGAAGGAAGGAAGAAAAAAAGAAAAGAAAAGAAAAAAAATGATAGTAGTGGCTTTGGCAATTACACGTACAATCAAATTATAACCTCATAACCATGATGATGATACCATAATACCAGTCCTCATAACCTCATAACCATGATGATGATACCATGATACCAGTCATTTCAGCATCTAAAGTTATCTAGTTCCGTGATTGCTGATGAAAATGTTCATCAGTTTGCTATTAAGCAAATAATGTTTTCTAACAGTACCAATAAGAAAATGCACAGCAGTGTTGAATTTTGACCTTTTAAAAATACTCCCTACTCTGGTTTTAACTTTAATATTTTTCTCAAAGCAGGTGAAAATGTTACATTTATTTCATCCACTAAGAATAATGGTCACTTTAACCAATGCTGAGTGACACTAGAGATGTCTAAGGATTTGTGTTTGTTCAGTGTGCACAAAATCTGACTACTTGGTTTTGCAGCTCTTCTGATATTTTATTTTGTACAAAGTTTTTGCTGCTGTATAATTTTTTAAAAAAATATGTTTTATCTGGCAAAATTCAGGCTGTTAGGCTTCCAATAGATTTTACTGTAGCAAGGTGGATTAACAGCAGCTATTGTGTTGAAAATGCATTAATTTAACTTTTGCAGGCCATGTGATGTTTATAATCATTGGGCAGAAAGTTTTTGTCATTTTAGTCATGGTGGCAAAAAAAGCAATCTTATATTGTCATCCACTTGCTTTCTAAAAAATAAATGAACAACTGGAATCTTTTTTTAAAAAAAATAAAGTCTTCCCCACTCAAATTTCCAGGTACAGTTTTTTTTACAGTATGTTCGCTTAGATTAATATTTTGTCTTCTTAATCTGCATGACTGAGTCCATTCTAATTGTTTTCAAACTGTCTTCATTTGTGTCTCATAAAAATAGGAAGATGTAGGCTGCTAACAAGTTGACAATATTATCGCCATATTTGGCATTGATATTAGTACACTTCTGTTGTGTGACAATTATTTTCCTTTGCATACCATATGGTAAAGAAAATGTTTTCATTCACCCACACATGAACGTTTTTTTTTTGCAAGACGCATACAGCTTTTAGAAGTCAAAAGCTGAGCATTTCCCAACCTAGCAAGCATCAAAGGCCTCTTTTAAACTTTATGTATGTAAGATCTAGCGTTCCCATTCCTCCTGCCATGATAAGAGTAACGGAAAAGACAGATGGGCAGCTGTGCTTTACTGGCAGAATTCCTAGAGCCTTATTCCTGCTGTTTCAGTTTATTAACATCTTTCTAAAGTTGCTTTCATAATGCTACCAGTAATACATTTTCAAGTCTCTCATCAATACTCTATTTTTGAAGCCATCTCTCAGGTCATTCCACTCCATCACTGAGAAGGCCAGTACTCAATAATGATAATGCAGGTGGCATAAAGAAATTATATATCACTATTGCATGTCATTATTATGGCATTATCATTACCTGGATTTGTTCTGCTGCCTCTCCCTAGGATTATATGTATCTGTCTAAATTCAGACATGGAACAGCTTCTGACTTCGACTGGCTTGGAATAATTTTGGGGAAATTGTTCTGGATTCCATTACACAATGAATCAATAATGGGTTGCCAATTTTTTTACTACCAGTTCAGTCACATTCACGCATGCGTTTGCACACACACGCACCACTTCTACACATGTGCAGAGGCATCTGGGCAGGTGGGCGGAGTCTCCTGCCACTTCTACTACCGGTTCACCCGATCTGGGCTGAACCAGGAGCAACCCACCTCTGCAATGAACACTTTCCAAACACTACATGGAAATTGATGGCTCAGAGCTGTTCACTGTTAAAAGTAAAAAGTACTTTTTGGACATGGCCAAAAATCATGTTTGTCTTTTGATCATTCTCCAAAGCACTTGAAGCATTGTCTAGTGGTTAAAGCATCAGACTAGAACCCAGGAGATTGGGAGTTCTAGTCCTGCCTTAGGCATGAAAAACCAGCTGGGTAACTTTGGGCCAATCAACTCTCTCCCAACCCAATCCACTTCAAAGGTTTATTGTTCAGCAACTGTTTTATACTTATGACCATTGTGGTGTCCTGAAGTCATGCAATCCCCTTTTGTGATCTTCTGACAAACAAAGTTAATGGGGAAGCCAGATTCACTTAACAACCATTTAAATAGTTTAAAGACCACACTGATTCACTTAAAAACAGTGGCAAGAAAAGTCATAAAAATGAGGCAAAATGCACTTAACAAATTTCTCACTTAGTAACACAAATTTTGGACTCAATTCTGGTTGTAAGTCAAGGACTACCTGTATTTATCCTGTACATGATACCTGGATGGTGGTGTGGTTGAAATTGTCATCAAAACACCACTGAAATGAATTTATGGGGCTTGCCCCAGTCTTCTTACTGTACATATGTGCTATCCCAAATAGTGAAGTCTCTGAGCTTGGTTGTTTTCTTGCAGACATTTCATTACTGCACTGATGATGTTACCCAGTTTGCTTATGAAATGTCTTCAAATATTCTTTTCTACCGGTACTCAAAAAATATTTTGAATTTACGTAATAATAAACCCTCCTGACTTATCTCAATGATAGAGACTCCAGGATGTACTTCACAGGTACAAATATTGTTGTAATGGGTATTTCCTGGCATGAAAGAGGAACTAAAAGGAGAAAAACTAGAGCCTAGATAGGGAAGCCAAATACAACTACATGATTTAACCACACTCATATTAATAATGAAGCTATCCTCTGACTTCATACGAACCTCAAAACTAGCATGGATAGGAGTTCTTTGGGGCAATTCTAAACTCACTTGACATCTCTCTGTTTAAAATTAATTCACAGAACTCTGATTTGTTGTTTGGGAACTCACCATGTTAGCAAGGGCATCAGTATGGTGCATCAGAAAAGCTTATACAAGGTATGTTTTAGGTATGTTTGCTCATGAAATATCTTGATAGAAGGGGAAGGATTTATATATCAATGGGCTGATGCCCAAAATGCCTGATCATCCCCATGTTGGGGATGTATGAATGGCAATATCATGAGTGAGGAAAAGAATAGTTTCTGGTTTTTCAAATGTCTCTGAGTGTGATGTATTCTCCCCCCATCCCAATACTACTTCTTTATCCCTTTCTTCTGTCTCTTCATTTTACAATATGTCATATTCCAATCTTTCCTCCATTATTCTATAAAAATAGTTCATCCATAATTAGTTTTTAACTTAGTTCTCTCTCTGTCATACACACACAGAGAATAACAGTGTAACAGAATTGGAAGGGGTTTTGAAGTCTTCTAGTGACTAGTCTAGTTTTAACCTCCTGCTCAGGCAGGAAACCCTATACCCGTGATGACAAACTTATGGCACATGTGCCAGAAATGATACCCAGAGCGATCTCTCTGGGCACACCAGCCATCATCCGTTGCTCTTCCGAGTTACGCCAGAAACTGGAAGAGAAGCTCCCTGGCGCGCTGAGCTTCCAGTTTTTGGCATGTGAATGCATGCCAGCCAGCTGGTCTTTGTGTGCACATGCATGCCAGAAACTGGAAGACCAGGTGACCGGCACATATGCACACACCAAAACACAGAAGCTCAGAGCACCAGGGAGCTCCCCCCCCCGTGCACGCACCCCCGTTTTAGCACTCAGTGCCAAAAAGGTTCACCAACACTGCCCTATACCATTTTAGACAAACAGTTGTCCAATCTCCTTCAAAAAAAAATTCCAATGTTGGAGCATTCACAGCTTCTGGAGGCAAATTGTTCCAATTGTTCTGTCAGGAAATGGCCCCTTTGTTCTGGATTGCTTCTCTCCTTGATTAGTTTCCATCCATTGCTTCTTGTCCTGCCTTCAGGTACTTTGGAGAACAGGTTGGCTCCCTCTTCTTTGTGACAACCCCTTAGATATTGAATACTGTTATCATGTCACCCCTGGACAACTGTCTTAATTATGAGAAGCCTTCTCTTATTTGCACTATGCACTATATATGTGGGGGACTTTTGTGTCCAGTAGTGCTCCTCTCCCAGTCTCAACTATACCAGAGAGTGTGTGTGTTTCTAGCAGAGACATTACCACCAACGTGATCAAGAATGGGGGCAGGTGAGATGATGCTTAACCAGACTGTGCTAATGGAAGGTTGCTTTCTTTGGAAATACCTCTGAAGTGGTCTGAGTTAGAAGCAGCTGCGCTCAAAGGACAAATAATGTAAACCGAAAGATATGATTTTTTCACAAACTTCTTTTCACTCTGGTAAAAAGAAAACAAAAGGTTAAAATACTATTGCTATATTATCAAGCAAAGAAATCTAGAAGGAGAAAGAATAAATGCCATGGTAAAGAATGAGCAAGTTGAGAAAATAGTGTGGTGTCTCCAGAACAATATTTTCTCCAAATCTCCTTCAACTAAGGCAGTATCATTTTATGATAAGGTCCCAGATTAAATTTCTGGTATTCTCGGGCAAGACTCCAAAATGCAGAATAGATCCTGTCACTCAGTGTAAACATTATTGAGGCAGGACTGAGATTCTGGCTTATTGTAATGTACAATTGTATAACCAAACAATATTTTTCTTGTTCCTTGTCCATGTGTTTGTATGAAACTATTGGATTTTTTTTTTACATTTGTTGCTGCATTCATTTTACAGTAGAATACAGCTTTAGTTTTACTTGTTAAAAACAATAAGCTAAAAAAGGACCAGCTTGCATTTTCAAGAGCTACAGGAAATGCTTGCCAGTGTTTTCTCTTGTTTTTGTCAGTGATTTGAAAAGGTCCACTGTAAATGATGCATATAGCTAATATCTGATTATGGTAAAGAGGGAAGGCATAAACTACCATCAGAGCAAATAAAATTAGCAAATGGTTTTAGCAAATGTCTCAGTCCTTCTATTTAATAACTATTCAGTTTGTGAAAAAGAAGCTGTCTACTTTTCTCTGCAGTAATTATTTTTTGAAGGATTCTTGAGATGTCAACTTGTTTAATGCCAAGGGTTGGTGAGGGAAAGGAAGCAGCTGCCTTTTGAGATTTCTCTTCTTCCCCTTGTGGAAATCATGAGGATTGGTGTCAGTATGCATACGCATACACAGGCACAAACAGACATACATACACACGTACACACAAAGATTCTTAGCCATCCTTCGTCTCTGAAAAAACAGGTGCAGATGAAAGAATGTTGTCTCCAGAATGTCATTGATATCGACTGCCATTTACTCCTGAACTCCTCATTTCATTGATCTGAAAACCACCTCAGAGCTGAAGGGTGGGGGTGGGGTATCTTGCACCTGAAGAGAAATGAAATAAAATAGCAGTAGCAATAGCAATAGCAGTAGACTTATATACCGCTTCATAGGCCTTTCAGGCCTCTCTAAGCGGTTTACAGAGAGTCAGCATATTGCCCCCAACAATCTGGGTCCTCATTTTACCCACCTCGGAAGGATGGAAGGCTGAGTCAACCCTGAGCCGGTGAGATTTGAACCGCTGACCTGCTGATCTAGCAGTAGCCTGCAGTGCTGCATTTAACCACTGCGCCACCTTGGCTCTTATAGTGTGTTTGTGTACATCAGGGGTGGGTTTCTCGCCCCGTTCCAACCGGTTCGGTTGGAACGAGGCCGGCGGCGTCCTCGCGCACGCACGCGGCGTCCTTGCGCACGCACGCAGCGTCCTCGCGCACGCACGCGGCATCTGCGCGATGCTCCAGCTGCTCCTGGAAGATCGCGCAGGCGCTGTATGCGTTCTGCGCATGCGTGGAAGCGCAGAATTCGTAAAAACCGGGTAAGGAGCGGGCGCGTGTGTGCGGGCACGCGCGGGGGGGGCCTTCGCCGTTCCCGGAAGTTACTTACTTCCGGGTTCGGCGACCAACCGGATCGCAGGGACCGGTGCGAACCGGTCGAAACCCACCCCTGGTGTACATGTATGTATATATAAATACATACGGTACATACTATATACATATACATACATGCAGTGGTACCTCAGTACACAACATTAATTGGTTCCTGGAGGCATGATGAGTACCAAAAATGAGTAACAAACAAACTTTTCCCATAAATAATAATGTAGTGAGTCACAAAGCAGCCGACACTGACAAATTCTAGCTTGTGTGTTAAGTACCAAACAAATGATGAGAACTGGGACAAAATTTTCACATCAGATACATTGTCAAATTCGATGAATTTTGAAGTGGTTTAGTACTAAGGTACCATTGAATGTATGTATGTATAAACATATGTATGAATAACTTTAATTATAATTCAATGCTATACATTTTCACCTGGAATATATTACCTAAAATATTGCAATAATAATTTCGTTCTACATTTTTATATTTGTTTTCTGTACAAGTAAAGTCCATGCTTTATTTTATTCATTGTATACTAATTATCATCCAGTACCACTTCTCTGAAACCTCACCAAAAAGCCTCTAGAAGGCTGTTTGAAATTAATGCCTGAAATTCAGCATTGAAGCCATGTGACATGAGCTCTGTCTTCTATATTCAGATGACACTTGCCCATAATGCCATATGGATTTAGTTTACCATATATATTCCATAGGTGTTAGCATATTTAATTATGGTTTTCCTGATATGAATTATTGATTGTTCATAGTATCACCTGAAATTGCTTACAGAATTCATTTTTACCTAGAGAGCTTTGGCATCCACTATATAAGTTTAAAGGCTATAACCAAGCAAGGAATATAAGAAATATATTAGGAAATGCTGCTGCTCACTTTAAAAATGCACACATTGTTTAGAGAGCACTCTTGTGATAACCTGAGGCACTGCAAGGCTGATGAAGAATCTAGAGGTAAATACTTTAGAAACCGAAGTGTAAAAAATAAACTACTAGGCATTTAAGCCAAAATGAATCTATTTATTTATTTGTATTTAAAAAAAAACCTGAATGTTTAATAAGGTTATAGGCCTTTTGTTGTGGAGATTTGACCTCTTTAGTTAACACTGAAATGAAGCACTAGGAAAATCTGACATTCTGCATAAACACAAAAAGTTCTAATTATAATTCTACAAAATATCAGTGTAAATCATCAATGATTGCAGTAAAATGTTATTCTATTCTACGTCATCATATCCTCCCTGCCAATAGATTCAGGTGTTAAAATTATTTTAGCCTAATACCACCTAATCTTAAATATTTCTTACTAAAGTCTTAAAGCATTTATTGTCTTAGACTACCTTTTGATTCGTTGCAATTAAAAGGCTTGATTCCCATCTGTTCTCTGGTCTTCTACCTAATTATTGCAACAGTAAATACCAGCAAGATATTTTATTTCTCTTTCATAAACTTTCAGAGAGCTTTCGGCAGTAGGAAAGTCATATTGGAAAGGAAATTAAAAAAAAAATACACAGGTTCTCCTTACTAGCTTTCTGTGTAAATGCACTAATGAATTGCATTTTTGTCCTGCAATCCTTAGAATCTTGTGACAGAAACCAGACGTCTGCAATATGGCAATTGCTCTGTGTTGCTTTGGATGGATTTCTTCATACCTACTGAAGCTGAGTAAAGGTCTCCCGTATTTCCATCTAGCTGTGAGAGGTAAAGATCCGAGGCTCAAACTCCATTTTGCAAAATCATTTTTAAGCCTTCTTTTCTGTGTCTTTTTTGTTTTAACCATAGCTGTGGAAGCAGTCTCTGACTAAGCAAAAAAATAAATATATACAGTGGTTTAATTCTTTCTTAATTTATACCATTGTCTAATTCTATAGATGGATAAAAATGTTGCTTATTTATATAGAGATAGTCCTTTTCTTATGATTAATCACTGACTGTCTCAAGTTATGACAGTCCTCCCAAAAGGGACATGACCCAGATTTGAAGTTCTTCCCCTAGTCACATGATTGCATTTTGGGTCCTCGCAAGCAGCGTGCATTTAAAGCCATTCACAGTGTTCCCACAGTCACTTTGTTGCAATTTATGACACTTTTTTGGTGGAAACAAACAATTTCTTCCATTTTTGTAAAAAAAAAAAAAAATCCATAGTGAACAATGGGTTTGCCTAATATTATGGTGTTCATTTTATGACTGCTGCAAAAAGGTAACAAAATTGAGTGTGGTCATAAGTTGACCTATTTAACACCCATAACAACTAGAAAGTACTTGGATATGGTACTATCAAGAAATATCTGGGCTGTAATCTGGAAATGCCATGAAAGTAAACAGAAATTAAATATTGACAAGAAAACTACATGAACATGGGATCATTAGGAGTTGAAATGAAGGTGAAGGAAAGTTGACTTTGTATCCTTCTTACATACAGAAAAGCAGCTCAAGGAAGCAATTCAGTATTGGAAAACTGCAGAAAGGTATAAAGTTAAAGAAGTTTGTCCTTCCTCTTCTTATACATAGCCTACTCCAGACTGCATTGGATTTAAACCAATTAATGAAATATACTATAATATAGGAAGAATATACCAACCTTTATTTTGTTTATCTTCAAACTTGGCCCTTGATTTTTATTTTTTAGCAACAAAGACAAGCTTTACAAGACTGTAGATGATTTTTTTTTTAAATCTGAAAGACAGAGCTTCGAATACTTATCTCTGATAGGTTCTAGTATTCCTGAGATATTCCAGAAATGCAAATGTTGCAGTCTGTCTAGCTCTCGTATGCCTCAATCCACCATTTGTTGAAAGGTAACAGTGTTACACCTGTTTAGTAGAAAATGCCATCCTCTTTGGTAGGGGTTCATACATTTAATAATAAAATTCTTAATGAGACAGTGATTATAAGTCTATCTTACCCAATAGAAGAGAGCCTTATGCACATCTATTTTAGCTGCCAAATAAAACTAATCTGATATTATCTATTACTGGCATTGTCAAAAGATAAGCTTCATTAGTTGAAATGTTGACACTCATTTTTTCCATGACTTGGAAGAGTGAAAAATGAACATTTTTCAAATATGGTCATGCCAGTCTGGGTGCATCACAATTTTGCATAACTTAACAAAAAGATATAGCGATACCTTGGTATTCAACAGCTTCGAAACTCAGCAAATTTGGTACTCAATGCATTTTGACATGGAAAATTTACCCTGCTAGTCATCATTTGTTTGGTACTCAACACACAAGCTAGAGCTTGTTAGTATTGGCTGCCTTGTGATTCACTATAATATTTCTTAAGGGAAATATTTGTTTGGTACTCATAATTTTTGGTACTCATCACATCTCCCAGAACCTCCCTAACAATAAGTATTGAGGAACCACTGTAATTTATTACTGCCATGTAAGAGAGGAGGGTTTATTCCTATCATAGACCAGCATGACGCTCCACATGTAAAACAAAGGAAATTCTTACAAAGGTCTTCCTTGCAATATCAGGAACTATTCTTCATTCTGATATGCATCCCATTATGTTTTCCCCCAAACACAAGAGACAGAAAAGAATTATCTAAGACTTGAGTTGCCAATATGTTCTTCCCTTTGTGCTAGTAGGTGCTTGGGTGGGTTTAGGTGTACACCATGTGTACATAACAATGCAAGTTTAAAAGATATCCCACTCTCTCCTGATCCCCTGTTGTTCCTTCATGGAAAGGTGTGAAAGCAGAAAAAACAGGAGTCATGGCCCCATTGGAATCAGCTTTAAAGTCGTCATGTACGTTTATGTATGTATCTGTGTTAACAGAGAAAGTTTTGTTTTTGAATGAATAAAAAGGAACAAAAATGAGAGAGTAACTGTAGTTCTTTTTTTTTTTTAATCATGGATTTTGCTTGCCCTTCCTTTGCAGATTGTTGTTTGAATTTGGCTACAATCAATGCCTTTAAATTGACTGTTTCTTATTATCTTGGAAGTTCATTCTCTTCTATACTATACTATACTATACTAATATATGCATGTATGTATGTACATATGTACATGTATTTTAGCTGCCATATAAACCTGGGGAATCTGATATTATTTATTACTGGCATTATCAATAGGTAGGCTTCATTAGTTGAAGTGTTGACACTCATGTTTTTCCATACACACAGAGACACACAAAGCCACTCTGTGCGTGTGTGTATGTATGTATGTATAAACACACTACATATAGACAGATGAGTATGTACGTTTGTGTATGCATCTCTGTGTCTCTGTCTCTGTCTCTCTGTCTCTCTCTCTCTCTCTCACACACACAAACACACTCTTCCCCCCCTCCCATCCGCCGTCCCCCCCCTCCCCGGTTTTCCTCTGCTACAGCACCACCAGCACCAGCCACCAGGACAAGTTGCTACGGAAACGGCTGCATGGCAACCGGCTCTGAGCCTGGGGTCCGTCTGCTGCTACTGCTGCTGCTGCTACTGCTACTGCCGCCGCCGCTGCCGCCGCCGCTTCTCTGGCTGGCTCATTCTCCCGCGCGCTTCCTTCCTCGCTAGATGGTGTGCGAGACACCCGAGACTAGACACGCTCCGGACGCGGCCAACGAGAAGCCGAGCGAGCGAGAGAAAGCCAAGAGGCGGCAGCGGGAGCAAGAGAGCCGGAGAGGCGAAAGGAGGACGCGCGGTTTGTGCCAGGACAGAGGAAGGCGGCTGCTTTCTGCCTTCGCGCCCGCCCGCCTGCCTGTTTCGCCCGGGGGGTCGACGCGGAACTAGAGCCGCGAGCCGGAGCGCAGCCTTCGAGAGGGCATGGACGTGATGCTCCTGGTCCAGGGCGCTTGTTGCTCCAACCAGTGGCTGGCCGCGGTGCTGCTCAGCCTCTGCTGCTTGTTGCCCTCCTGTCTCCCCGCCGGTCAAAGTGTAGACTTCCCCGGGACGGCTGTGGAGAATCTGGTGGTCCGGAAAGGGGACACGGCGGTGCTGAGGTAGGACTCGACTCAGCCTCCTATCCGAGCTTGGCCGGGTTGTGTGTTTGGCGCGCTCTGCTTGCCCCCCCCCCTCCTCCGTGTCGGTGTTGGCGTTGCCTTGAAGCTCCACATGCACTGGCGCAGCTCATCTTTTCCCCCTCCCGGGAGGTGGGGGGTAAAGCGGAGACTCTTTCTCTGCCTCCCAAATCTGCCGCACTCAAATGGACCAAGAGCGTTTGGAGCCGGAGCTTTTGGCCGGCGACAGTAAAAGGAGAGGAAGGGGCTTTCTTCCACTTTGAAACTAGACACCCCCCCCCCGTCGTAAGGGGGTGGACAGTAGCTCTCCCTGCCGCCCCATCCGTGAAGCCCCCTTCCTGCCTGTTCTCTTATCCCGAGGGGTGAAAAGCCCCCACATCTTCTCTTTTGATGCCCCCCCCCCTTTTCCAATGTACTTTCAACTCAACTTTGGAAGCATCTCCTTGTTGTGCTCGGTGGACTCCCTGCTCTCCCCCCCTCCCTCTCTGAGCAGACAGAGAGGGAGAGATGCTACGCAGTCAGCTCTTTCCCTGGAATGAGTTTGCAGCTTCTTCCTAAAGGCATGTTTCTCACACCCCTGTGAAAGCCAGCAAAGGCTGGTAGGAGCGCAGATATACACCCCCCCTTCCACTCCCCCCCCCCTGCCATTTGTAGCATGGCAAGCAAAGAGGCTGCAGTGCAGTGCCAGCCTTTTGTGTAACCTTTCTTCTCTGGGGAAGGAAATGCTAGGCTGGTACCAGGAGTTCTGATCTGTGTGTGATGCTAAAGACCACCCTGTCCTCCAGAACTGCCTTCCACCCGCCACCCCCACCCTGGGCTGAATGTCCCAACCGGATCTTTGCTGCATTAACACACAGCTAGTGCAGCAGGATCATGCATCCAGGCATGACGGCTTGGGAAGTGTATATTTGAAGAGATTTTATTTCGGGATGGATCCGTAATAAGGGGTTAACCAGTGCAGAACACACTGGATTAGCTACTGCTGTTTTTTTCTGGGAGCAGCTGTATGTGCTACATAATTGTATAACTGGGCTGTTCCAACAAGCCCTGAACGGAGTTACAGAATAGAGGAAACCCTGTTTTAGATATTTCCCGGGGAAGATGATTTAAGAACTTGGATTGCCACTTGTCTTAAGAAATGCAGAATCCCTGGTACTCAATTATCGGATGCTTTGAAACTATAGAAAATAGTAGTTACTTGTTGCAGCAGAATCTGATGGGTACATATATTATTATTATATTACTTAAGCAGCCGATACATGGAAATGTTCTGATTTCCTTCTTAGAATGCCAAGTTTGTTGATGGAAGTTGGAATAGAAATGACTGACGTTCAAATTACTTTCTGTGGGAGACTGCCTGATACTTGTATGTAACAGGATCTGCAGTGCAACCTTCCTGTGCCTGTGTAGAGTATTGCTCAGCAGTAACACTTCCTTGAGTGTACAGAGAAGCATGCATGTGGCTTAACATCCTTGGCGTATAGCCAAACACTTTTCACTGAGAAAAAAAAAAATCAGGCTAGACGATTATGTGAATTCGCTTTTTGTTTAAATACCTTCGGAAGTCTGCCTCTATTGAGAAATTGATTTCTTTTGAAGGAGCCTTTGAATTATACATGGTAACAGAATATTTTTTACCAATAGTAGCTCAATTTTGTGTGTGTGTGTGTGTGTGTGTGTGTGTGTGTGCGCGTGTTAAAAAAAAACTGTTTTAAGTTCCGTAAACCTTCAGGCTAATGTCACTGAGCTACCCACCCACCCAATTCTTTCAGTTTAAGTTTTAGTTGACATATTTCACATGTTTCTAAACTAGCCCTCCATGGGTGGGGGAATACCCAGGTTTTCTTATTATTTACGATATTAATAATATCAAGTGGGGAAAATGTTGTTTGCATCTTAAACATTCAGAGGTTTCCCTCTGCAGTAGTTTGAGCAGAAACAGTGTTGCTTGCATTGGGTGAAGCAGGTACATAAAGTAACTTGATCAAACGCGTCACTTTTGGCATAGAATGCCAATCCTTTCTTACTCCCCATCACCAACAAAAGGTAGATAAACATAGATGGCATCTTTTCATTGTTTCAAATTCTGAAATTCTCAGCCCATCCCTATTTATTTTCCAGACTGTTCTCATCTGGCTGAGGCTGAGAACACATTCAGCGTCTATACACTGCTGGCTGATACATTTTTCATCTGTGGTAATATGCTGTAGTTACACTCCATGGTTTTGGAATACATTGGAATGTACTGTTCTTGGGTTCTTCTGCTACAGACAGAAAGTAAATGCAATCTTAGTCTCTTTATTTACAGTACCTCCAATGTAAAGACAGCCATGGATCAGAGTTGATGAGATGAGTTTTCTATTGAGGTTAGAACTCCGAAAAGTGGTAAGTGAAAAGCCTTAAAAAGCCTTTCAATCCACTTCCATCCTCAAGAAATTTACATTTAAACTAAGTCACTCATCATGCCTTTGGATTGCTAGATTATGCTTCTACCACAAAAACATATGTATTCCTTTAGGCCTGGTTATAAAGCTAAATACATTATATAAATGCAGTTGGCATTTTAGGGTCAAGCAATCATTTTCATCTCATACTTTGGAGAGCATGAGTAACAGCTTTTGAAAGAAAAGATAACAGTGAGAATAGGATCCACTACACAATTTTCATTTAAAAAAACCACCCCAAGCAACTGAGTATAAATAGAAAAGGCAATATTTAAGCTATTAGAAAGCTTGGATGTTTCTTAAGAAATTGAATGTTTTGGATATTTTTATTTTCTTTTGCATTCCTTGTGTTGACTTATGTGAGATCAATGTTTGTGACAAAACTGGTTAAGTTACCTATTAGATACAGACTTACCAATCATTGTCTGTAATTATACTAGGCTGGGACAATTTAAATTTTAAAAAATCCTTCAAACCTTCAAATTTATATTAACAACAACCTAAACAATAACTTGCAAATATGAAGAGGGAAGAAGGATATGGATAACTATAACTGTTTTTGTAGATTTTGTAGATTTGTTAATTTAGTCATAGAACATATTTTATAGAACATATTTTATTTCAATTGTTCCATACTGAAACATTATTTTTTAGATTAAACATATTTGGCTTGAAAAAGGAAAGATAACAAGCATAAAGGTATATGTTGTCCATTCTTTGCAATATTGAGGTTCTCTATATTAAAAAGAACTGAATACATAGCATGCATTTATATACAGTTTGTTTATTTTCTGTTCAGGATCAAATTGTAGTAAATGGAAAGAGATGTTGTGCATATTCAGCCAATTCGGATACTTCTAATTGCAAACCTGCATGTCTGCTGGTGGCAAGTGGTTAGGATCTTTTTGAAAATGCTGACTCTCTGAGTCATTCTTCTGATGTTTTGAGTCAGCAGTTTGGTTGTTTAATAAAAATATAGTTATGTTAAAGAGATACAATATACTGGTGCTTTTAATTATTTTATTATCTAGTAGCAGAACTCTTACAGAACTTTTAGGTATGTCATATTGACATTTACATAAATGTCTTTGTACAATGGTGACAACAGAATTATGCAAGTGGAGAAGCTAATCTAACAAACTTTGCAGATATGCATTGGCAGTAAGTTGTTTTCTAGAAAGTAGTGTTTAAAATAGGTAACTATTAGTGGAATGTTGTGCCAAACTTGAATTCACCATATTGCCTTGACTGTATGATTTCTCAAATGCCCCAAGAAGAATAAAATTTGGTGACATGGCATTTTATGTTAGAAGTGTAGATTGGAGTCTTATTTTATTTTAGTGGGTTAAGCTGCTTCCTACTTTGTCATTAAGGCCACAACCCAGTGAATAGGAAGTCCTACTGAACAGAGTGCAATGTGTTTCTGAGCAAACATACCAAAAATCACATAGATTTGTTTTTATAGGGCTGAATAGCAATCCAACCCTTAGTAGAACTGAATAGAATTGAAATAGGTTCTAATTTACAAAGAAAGGAGTTGAGTAACCATAGATTTTCAGCACAGCTTACTGTTTTTAGGCAGCATTCCTCATTCTGATGAAGTTTGGCTACAGGCCTCCATGCTGAGGATTTGAAAAATTATAATGGCAACCCATTCAGAGGCACCAAGGGGGAAAATGGTTATAATTCTATAAGTGAGGCAACATGGTGGACTAGAAAATTTGTTCATTAACATTCTTATTGGCTGCAAGCTTTACTGGAGACCTGAATTGAATAACATTCAAGAAAGTAAGAAGAGTTGTGGTGGCGCAGTGGCTGGAACGTAGTACTGCAGGTTAACTTACTGCTTACTTCAGGGGTTTGATTCTGACTGGCTCTAGGTTGACTCAGCCTTCCATCCTTCCAAGATCACTAAAATGAGAACCCAGATTGTTGGGGGCAATAGGCTGACTCTGAAAAAAAATCCTTAGAGAGGGCTGTAAACCACTGTGAAGGACTATATAAGTCCATGTCAGTGTTCCAAGTTATTCCTATTTTGTTATAGGCTGATGAAATGTCAAAATTCTTTTAAAAAAAACCTGGTATAATAGTAAAAATGTAATCAGGCATGTGATGCACACATTACTACTTATATACTAATTACATTTATAGTGGGTTCGTGTGTTTTGCTTTCAACATTTTGATCTAGCTTTTCTTTTAAAAGAAACAATTAAAAGAGAGCCAGTTGGGTGTAGTGGTTAATGTGCTTCTGGTTTTAATGTGAAAACTAGAAGCCTTTGAGTTCTAGTCCCACTTTAGCCATGATAGCCATTTGGATACTTTGGGCCAGACAATATTTCTCAGTTCAACCCACCTCACAGAGTTGTTGTTGGAAAAAGAGGAGGAGGAGTATTTTGCATATTTGCCAGCTACTTATAAAGTAATCAAAGCAGGATAAAAATTAATTAAATGGATAAAGTTGTAATGTGTTTGTTCATATGTAATAATAAAGGTTAAGATAAAAAAGTAGGTCACAAGTTCCACTTCAATCTTTTTTATGAAACAGTAACTCAAAGGGCAGTCATAGCATAAGGAGAAGTAGAGTTCTATGTTCAATAATCCTTCTATCACAATAACATACAAGAAAGAGTGGAGAAGTTTGAAGAGTGGAGCTTGTTCTGTCCTAGGTTCTCCCTGTGGATTGTAAATCAGCTCCTTTTTCTGTCAACATCAAGATGGCATATTATACAGGGACAAACAGGGATATGAATGCTAGGCTCTTTCTAGTTTCCTGATCTTCATTTTGTATAATTATCATTGAATATGGCTTAATAGCTAGACTCAACCTTGAACCTAGGAAGTTGACAAAACAAGTTCAGTTTACAATTTCCCTTTGTGAATATCATTAAATGAAGTGAAGAACAAAAACAAAATCTGAAAATTACTGTCTCCAAGAAAAAATCATTAAAAAAGTAAGAAAACGGTTTATTCCTATATCAGCAGTGTTTTCATGTATGTGTCTTTCTTTACTCCTAAACCAGCTGCAATTTGTTGCTTTAAAGAAATAAACTTGTTTCTCCCGGCATCACCTTCTTCTAGCCATCAGTTCACTCTATAATGGGATTAGAATCCACCAAATGGAACTCAATAATGGGATACATACTGAACACAAGAAAATGCATTGCGCTTTGAGGATCTTCAATATATAGACTTATTCACTCTCTTGCGTCTTTATTACAAATATTTTTCTTGTATGCATAAATCCACAGACAAAAAAAAATGCATCGAGCAGCAATGTAACTTTGTTCCCAAATCACTTAATTGCAATAGCAATAAAGTAGACTCAACTATTTTTGGAATCCTTTCTAAAAGAAATCTTTACGTTACGTTTTCTGATACTCTTCCTGCAAGTTATCGTTCCAATTAAATATTGTCCAATTTTCTGAGAATTTTAGAAATGGAAGTTTAACCCATTTGGAGTCAATTGGCTTAGGAAGATTGTTCTAATTTTCTATTTTGTGTTGGATTACTTTTTGAAATACATTTCCCAACTGTTGACTTTTCCTTATTGTCACTAATTAAAAGTCTAGAACAAGTCTAGAAACATAATGGGGGGTGATTTTTAAATCTTACTTTCATTTAAAGAAAGGTATTTTGCATTTCCATTGCCATAAGAGTTGTAAGCTTCTGATGCAGGCATAAATTGCACATATCCTTTAAAATGAAATTTGAAAAATTTATTCAAAGGAACCCATTAAATCATGTATATATGAAGTATGATTTAATATTTAATTTAAGAGACGTGGTGGCTCAGTGCCTAAGATGCTGAGCTTGTCGATCAAAAAGATTGGCAGTTCGAATCCCTAGCACCGCGTAACGGAGTGTGCTCCCGTTACTTGTCTCAGCTTCTGCTAACTTAGCAATTCGAAAGCATGTAAAAATGCAAGTAGAAAAATAGGAACCACCTTTGGTGGAAAGGTAACAGTGCTCCGTGCCTTCGGTGTTTAGCCATGCCGACCACGTGACCACAGAGATGTCTTTGGGCAGCTGGCTCTTCGACCTTGAAATGGAGATGAGCACCGCTCCCTAGAGTTGGGAAAGACTAGCACATATGTGAGAGGGGAATCTTTACCCTTTACCTTCTGAGCAAGGCTCAGAAATAATGTTGACTAAATGTTTGTTAACTAAACATTAACAAACGGCTGTACCATAGAGATTTTGCATGTTGGACTCTGTAACTCTGGGTCACAGAATTTTTTTCAAACAGATTAGTTACAATCCTGACCATAGCTTTTCAACCAATGGTTTTCAAGTTGACTTTCTTTAATAAAATGAATGTAGAATGAATTATTTAAATACAATGGCACTGTCTTTAATGTATGTCTTAAAATGAATTCACAATCTTTGCTAATTGATATCATTTAATACATTCAAGGATTAAATTCAAGGATTAAGCAAAGCCTAGTGGACTCTATTTTAAAACTAGAAAAAAGTAAACTTTCTTTTTCTGATTCTATGTTATTCTAAATATCACATTTGAAATAATGCTAAAAACCTGTAGTATATGTTTCCTTAGAATATTATGTGGGGTTTATTCTTCTTTTTTCTAATACCAATTTCCTTTGATTAAATGTTAACCACAAATTAAGTATAATTTAATATACTACCTAGCTTTGCCCGCTTCTTATTGCATATTTTTGTATATACTATTTACTATAAAAATATTTTATATTACTTGCTATGGAAAATTCATTAGCATGATTCTGTACTTTTTATATAGCTATCAAATATAGTTTGATAATTCTGAAAACCGTTTTATTTTGAGGAGAGATTTCTTTCTAACAATTTAAATTAAAAGTGGTACTGTAGATAGAAATAAGGGGTTGATATTTTATCCTAAATAGATAATAAAGAGAATCATACATGAATATACAAATATTTGCCACTCAACATCAAGAGCCCTTTTTTTATGACGTACTACCTGATTGTCAGCTAGAAAGACAGCAGACCAGGTTTGAAACCTGAGTACCACATGAGGGGATAAGCTCCTGTCCTCGCTCCAGCTCCTGCCAACCTACCAGTATGAAAGCATGCAAATGCGAGTAGATAAATAGGTGGGAAGATAGCTGCAGTCTGTGACATCATGTTGAACACATGACTGGATAGTGCTGGATCAGTAGCCTGGAAACAGAGACACCCCCCTCCCATAGTCAGCAATGAGTAGTGAAGTAAAATCCACACACACTCCTTTATTATTTAAAGAGGCTGCAAGGAAGTTTCTCAACTTGATTCATGAATGTGGAATTATTGAAGTATTTTTCCTTAGTTATCTTTTACTAATTTACTGTGAAATATATGTATGCCATGTGTAGGAGTTTAGAGTTAAAAAGCTATTTAGGGAAGTTATCTTCCTGTCAAATATTTGCTAAATTAACAAATATACACCTGAAAGTTGAACCTGAGGTTCTCTAATATACACTTCTGTTGATTGAATGAAACTCTCATTATAACATTATAATAAGTTTCCTAATTATAAAAATATTAAATGAAGAAATGCATTCTTTAGGATTACTGTAAAGTCAGCTTATTTAAAGTAAATAAAAACATATTAAATTTATAGATAGAAGACCCTACTGAACTGTAGGCAATGCTGTCTTTAGAGAAGACATATAGCTCAATTAGAATGGCTAGCATATGTACTGTAAACTCACAAAAGCCCTTTTTCAATGCATTTATACCTCTTGAGAGGGTTAAGGCAGAGTTTGCAGTCTTGCAGATCTGCCACTCATTAATGTTGACAGTATTAAGCTAGGAAGATTAGTGGTCTTGTTCTCTTGAAAGTTACCAAAGAAATTCTTGAATTTCCAAAGATATCAGTGATAAATTATACCAGTGATAAATTATATCACTGAAATCCACTCTCAATCATATTTACCTATTTTTCCAAACTACACCCAACTTTTTGACATTTACAGGTATGTTAACTTCATGACAGCTCTTTTTTGTAGTTTACAACAATTTTGTGAATTAATAAAATCAACTTTGAGTTCCATCAATTAATAGAAAAATAAAATAATTCCATTTATTTCTTCCCAAATTTGTTAGACTTGTTAAATATTGTTGAATGTTGTTGAACATTTTCCTTTGTGAACAATTTTGAGGGTTTGCACACTAAATTCAATATGTTTCTTTGAATGTAATTTATTTATTATTGATTTATTTATTTGGAAAATTTATATTGCTGCCTACTGGCTCATGGCAACTCAGGATGGCTTACAGGAAATAAAAACACAATATAAAATAAATAAAAAGAATAAAAAATAAAAATAATAAAATAATAACCTCCCATAATTTAAATTTAAAAACTAGTGGCAAATTTAATTAAATTATGAAGCATATTCATATATAAGTTATAGGCTGACATTTATTATGGCTTTATGGATTATTTAGACATGTCTAAACTATCACTTCTTTTGGATAAAATAAAATATTTTATTCAAACCCCTCATAGAAATATCCGTACTTGGGTTCTGTTTATGACATTGTATTATAGGCTGAATGTTAAAAAGGAAGTTTGCTATATTAGGTGGGTGCCTGATACAAATATGGCTCAGTTCATATACTTGGGAAAGTTTTTCAAAGATGAAGCATGTTTTCAAAAGCTCAGCTGACACTTTCATCTGCTGCTGAGATTAAACTGGATGCAGCCCTATAAAGTCATTTAAAAATTTGCTACTATGTCTCTAGATTTTGTCTATTTTTGCCCCCTTTTTCTGTTTTTCTATCCAAGAACTTGCTCTGTGTTTCCCTTGAAATGGTTCCTGTATATTGGCCTGTATTTGGAAATAGCATTCTGTATTTAAATAAATCAGAGATGGCCAATCTAGTTCCTTATAGTTAGTTTTTGTCTACAACTCCCAGAGTCACTATGGGTTCTGGTGTCTGACACTGATGAGAATTAAATTCCAAAACATCTGGATTACCTATTCCTGCAGTAAACTAGAAAAGGATGTCTCCAGTCTCTCTAAGAGCTACTAGAATAGGTAGGAATGGAGGGGAAAGCCTCAAGATTTTTCAACTGTATTTCCTTCAAAATTAGCATGACTACCAATACCTAAATATCAGCAAAATAGAATATTCACTTTCCAAATTAAATATTCCTGATACAATTAAACTGTTTGCAGGATTCCCCAAGATTATAATAAATACAGTAAATAAATCAGTCGTTCAGTTCCTAGTCATCTCATGACTGGACCATTGTATTGTGTTCTACATGGAGCTACTCTTGAAAAGCCTTTGGAAGCTGCAGCTAGTGCAGAGTGTGTCAGCATAGGTAGTTTTTGGGGTCCCCAGAATGGCCCTCATGGCACCATTGCTCTGCAAGCTGCATTACTTAACAGTCTGCTTCTGGGTGCAGTTCAACATGTTGGTGATCACCTTTAGAGTCCTTCAAGGAATGGGTCCAGATTACTTGAGGGACCGTCTCACCCCACTGGAACGGGCCGATACTACTTGTGCCAGTAGGGTGCCTGTGCCAGTCAGCTTGAGGGCCCAATGGCAGATCAGCATGATGCATGTAGTTGATAGTAATAACAGTTCCCATGCAATCCACCCCCACCCCCACTCTCCCCATGTGTCTTTGGTTTTAAGGTTTGATCGTAACATTTTTGTTTTAACTAAGATGTAAACTGTAAATCTCCCAGAGTTACCCTATGTTAACAGGTGGATAATAAATTTTATAAATAAATAAATAAGGAAATAAATAAATAACACTTTTTTATTAATGCAGTATAAATCAAACTCTAAGTCATCCTGCTTTCAACGAAGAAATAGTAATATAATTGTAACTTAGCTACATTACTGGGGCATTTTGGAATTTAACCAGAGGTTGAATTCAGCTGGTTCAGACCTGATCAGGTAAACTGATAGTGGAAATTTTGAGTAGTTTGGAGAACCAGCAAATACCACCTCTGGTTGGCCTCGACTTCCTGCCCCCGCTCATTCCCTGTCCTATATTCCTTTGTTTTTTAGCTCAGCTGATTCATGCGGCAGAGCGGATTGCTGCACCTCCGCTGAGCTAAAAAACAGCTCAGCTCACCAGCACTGACACTGAGGGCTGGTCTTTGAGTGCTGTGTGTGCATGTGTGCAATGCATATTAGGCACGTGCACACACAAAGCTCGCTCTCATACAACCGGTAAGAAAAGATTTGAAATCCCACCACTGAATTTAACCAAGGATTATCATGAAGAAAGGGCGTTTTTGAAATTTCCAAAATAAACATTTATCTCTCTCTCTCTCTCCTCTATTCTCTAGCCTTTCTATATTCCATTTAAAGAAAAGAAGTAGGTTTGAGAAATAGGACATCCTTCGACTATTTCATTTTGGTTATGAATAATATCATACTTTTCTGTCACAATGAGTGTTAATGTTTGGGTCAAGGAAACTACATCAAGTCCTTGTTGATAGGAGACCAATACATAAACCAGATCTAGATGGAGGCAGCCCTTATGAATAAGGTAATAGGGTTTTAAAGATTTTTTTCATGTTTTGCATGAAGCCTCCCCTCCCCCTTATACCCCTGTTTTTTGTGTGTCTGGTATCTCATAAGATGTTCCTTGCCAATGCATTTAACCATCAGATTCTTAATTCTATGCCTTTCTTTCTGTGATAACAAAAAATTTCCAAGATAGATAGATAGATGGATAGATGGATATGTTTGTGTGCATGTTTTGCACAAACAGAAGCACGTACAGTACATACAGAGGCAACTTGCTCCTTTAAAAGAAAAACTGGAGGAGCTTTTTGATTTGTTACCATAGAACAGCCGTTGCACCAGCTGTTATCTAAACCACTATGCAAGCTGTTGAATGAATCTGTTTGTCACAAGTGTGGTTTTATTTTATTTTTCCTGATGTGTGAGCTTTATGAAAAACAAGTTCTGGATGTCCATTTGCAAAGTTCTAGTTCACTTGTTGATAAGTATGAAATGCTACATACGGATTTTGCCTTCTCTTTATTTGTAACTGTTGTAATAAGTCCACAAGCTGGAGAGATCCGCTGCTTAGTTTTCACCTGAAATCTCCGGTCAAAAAGAAAAGACTGGATAGCCACCCATCTGAAATGGTATAGGGTCCCCCGCTTGAGCAAGGGGGTTGGACTAGAAGAACTCCAAAGTCCCTTCCCACTTCTGATTCTCAAAAATATTTGTGATGCTAAACATTTTATATAAAAGCAATGGACAACCAACACTATGTATTTATTTTAAAAAGCATACTATTTTTTAGTTTTTTGCCCAATTATCATTTAGAGTCCGTAGGGAGTGGGCGGCATACAAATCTTATTAAAGTTGCAAAGTTGCAAAGTAGACTTATTGCAATACTGAAAACAATACGGCTTTTATACAGTTTGAACACCAGTTCTGCAATTTAGGATTTTATGTTTTAATTTGTTTTATTAAATGAACCAACCTGTTAGAAATTGAACTGCAGAGTTAGATTGATTGCCATTGTTTGACCTCCATTGACTGGGATTGCAAACTGCCCGCTTCTTCCAACTTTATTTATTCTGCCTTTTCCCCCCATAATATTTGGCAGGTACATACTATGTATCCAAAGCCATAGACACATTACATTTCAAGGAGAAACCACTGTTACTTTCCCGCCTGGCAATAAGAACCTTAGGTGACCGACAATAGTATTCATTTGAAATCAATATATCTTTAAGTATGGCTCTTATCCATATCTAATAAAAAAACTTAATTTGTTCATTTTTAAGAGGTTTTGTTCAGGTAAGTTACTGTAATATGGAACATTGAATAATCCACATTCTAACATTGATCTCTCCTCTCCTCCCCCCAAATGTTTACTTCTGATTAATATATTTTTTTGTTTGAATTATCACAAAAGAAGCTATAGGCAGTCCTTGGCTTTCAACCACAACTGAGCCCAAAATTTCTGGTGCTAAGTGAGACATTTGTTAAATGAGTTTTTGCCCATTTTACGACCTTTCTTGCCACAATTGTTAAGTGAATCACTACAGTTGTCAAATTAGTAACATGGTTGTTAAGTAAATCTGGCTTCCTCGTTGACTTTGCTTACCAAAAAGTCACAAAAGTTGATCAAATGACCCAGAAAACTTGCAATCATCATAAATATGAGTCAAACTTGAGAGACCGCCTTCTGCCGATTACCTCCCTTCGACCGATTAGATCGCACAGACTGGGCCTCCTCCGAATTCCATCCGCCAGTCAATGCCAACTGGCGACTACACGGAGGAGAGCCTTTTCTGTTGCAGCTCCGACCCTGTGGAACGACCTCCCCGTCGAGATACGCACCCTCACCACCGTCCAGGCCTTCCGCACAGCCCTTAAGACCTGGCTATCCCAACAGGCCTGGGGATAGGTTTCCAATTTCACCCCGCCCAAGTGTTGAGTGTTGAATGCAAGTTGTGTTTTTATCATTTTATTTTATTCACATATTGTTTGTTTTTGCATTTCACCCCCTCCCTATGATTGTAAGCCACCCTGAGTCCCCTCAGGGAAAAGGGCGGCCTATAAATCCTAATAAAATACAAAAAAATACAAAAATCAAGCATCTGAATTTTGATCACTTGACCATGAGAATGCTGCAATGGCTGTAGGTGTGAAAAACAGTCATAAATTACTATTTTCAATGCCACTGTAACTTTAAATAGTCAAGGACTACCTGTATGTCCTTCAACAGGATGGTTTGGAGAAAGCATAACTATGTTCTGTGGCATAAGACTGGAAGAATATTTGCCAAATATTCAAATCATTGTTTTAAAAATATAGAATATTTCAGATTCATAATCCATATTACAAATTACAAACTATTTATGATGCCATATAATTATAATCTCATCATAGATTTACTTCCTTGTGTCATTAATTTTCGAAGATAATCTCTCTCTGCTCGGGATTATTGCTTTAATACAATATTTACAATCTCAATACCAATAATTATAGTGAAATGAAGTCCTTTACCTACAATAAATTTAACCTCTTTAATAAAAATCAATTGAGCTACATATTGAGCTATTGTACACTTTCTGGCAACATAATTGATTGAGTTACTTAAACATTGCAAAATATTTGGTTTCCTACTGCTTAGTATGCAATTATGATTTTACTGTTTTGAATAATGAAGAATGAAATAATATTAGGGAAATGGAAATCTAATAATGAAATGTTTGCTTTTTTGACTGAATGTGCCTGCTCATTTAAATTACCCTTTTTCAACCTTTAGTCTTTCAATATATCGGTACTCAATTCCCACAATTTCCCAACGTCTGTGACGAATATTCATGCTGTCTAGGATTTTTTTAAAAAATTCATTATGTGAAAGGTAACAGTTTGGAGAAATAACACGTGATGGAACTTAGTTTTGATATTTGGTTATAACTGAATGCCACTCTTTTCTTATAACTGTATAGATTATTATTAATTAGTATTATTATCAATATTACTGATAATACTGATTTGCAGTTAGCCCCTTTATTTTAGTAGATGCTGATGTTGGTTGCTTAGTTACTATTCCACCATTTTTAAATAAATTTATTTATATTAAAGTAATAGAATAAAAATTATGCATACACACAACAATTATGGAAAAACTTTTGTTTTTCATGTTTTACTTTTAGAATCACCTTTTTCAAAAGCTCACATTTGCTTTCCTTTTACATAATTTTACATTTATTGACTATATTCTAGAGATGTCAGAAAAACTTCAGGAACTTTGGTAATTATTGTTTCAGATATATAGTGGACATCTGAGGACTTTAAATTCTTCTTTGGCTTAGATAAAAATAAACCAAAGGTGGGAGTCCGTTGTAAACCGAGAATGGCAACAAAATGCAAAGAACTGCTTGGACAACAGATCCACTAAGAGATGTGTTTTTTATCCTCCCAGCTAAAGCAACATAGATTTTAAAAGCCAAGAATGGACTGTTTTCAGAAGAGATTATTCAAGCCCTTTAGTGTTTTCTGAGTTATTCCTAATTGTAATTTTAAGTTAACATATCACAATGATTGAGCCTGAACCTAAATCTCCATTAGCTGATTCCAATACAAAACTTCAGACTGGTGAAAGGACACCAGATTTACAGAAAAAAAAATGACTATAAGAAAAAGAACATACCCTAATGTAACAAAATATACATTGTTTCATTCAATAATGAGCTCTTTTTCAGGTTTTTTTATTCTAGATTTCTAGATGATCTACAAAATAGTACAATTTTGGTTCTTGTTATCCATATTTTATTAATTTATTTTATTTTATTCTTTTTTTTCAATAATAAGTCCAAAAAAAGTAGCAGATTCAATTGCTACTGCCATGTAAACCTCTTTTAAAAATGAATATATCATTAATAAACATTTATCATTAATATCATTAATAAACATTTAAACAATATTCAGAAATCAATATTTATACAATAGAAAACTTCTATATAAAGCATGAAAGTAATACTGATACTGAGCCACATGCAGAGGTGGGCTGCTGCCAGTTCGGACCGTTTCAGGTGAAATGGTAGTTCTGACCACTGGCTGGGCCCGCTATCCTATCCTATATATTTCACTATCTAGCTTGCTGGCCCCATCCATGCAGCCCATGTGATTTCCATGCATTGCCCACTCTACTCAGTGGCTGCCTAAGAAGGTGGGCTGAAAGCCACGTGCAGGAAATCGCTGTGTGTTTGAAGCATGCCATGAAGCATGTGTTTGAAGCAGGCCACATGCTCACATTTTTGGTTCTGCACTAGGCAAACCGGTTGTTAAATTATGTGAAGCCCACCTCTGGCCACATCAGAATGCTTATTTAGAATACAGATGATAGCAATGTTACAGTTATATTAATTACATTAAGTTTAGTTTAGCATTCTTTATTGGCCAAGTGTCATTGGACACACAAGGAATTTGTTTTTGGTGCATAAGCTCTCAGTGTACATAAAAACTATGAGTGATAAATCATGATCATAGTCATCATAAATATATTCATCATGAATCATAAGATACAACACTTCGTGATAGTCATAAGATACTAAATAAGCAATCAAAATCATACTAGGAAACTAAATAAAATGATATAAATCATAAAGATACAAGCAACAAAGTTATAGTCATAAGTAGAAAAGGAGATAGGCAAATGGAAGGATGAGAAGAATAATAGTAATACAGTCTTAGTAAATAGTTTGATAGCAGGGACGTGCAGTCAGAGGAGGCAGGAGAGGCAGGGCCTCACCACTCTCATCATGAAAAGAAAAAAAATGTAAAAGGAAAAAGGTTGAGGTAGTTGCTGCCAGAGTCACAGTGGATGACTCTGCTTAGTGCTTAACTGTTTAAAAAAGCCTCTTAAAAAAGTGCCCTCTACAGGAGGAGGCGGGAGAACCACATGCCTCATTTAATCTATCTTTATGATCACTCGAGCAGAGTTAAGCAAGGGTTAAAAGCTGAAAAACTCCTTATGTAGATAAGGCACATGGTTCTCTTGCCTCCTCCTGTAGAGGGTGTTTTTAGAGCCTTTTTTAAACAGTTAAGCAGAGTCATCCATTGGAGACTCTGGCAGCAGCTAACCCAGCATGATCTCAGCAGCTCTTGCCTTTTTCCTTTTACATTTTTACATTTTTATCATGGCAGACAAGAGCAGAGTTGAAATCCTCTGTGAAAAAGCTGGAAAAGGTATGTGGGTCGGAGGGAGGGGGAGGAATTCAAAATTAATGTAATTTGTAAGTAAATGTATTATTGTAAGTAATTTGTGTGTGTGTGTGTGTGTTTTACCCGCCTCTGCTGGCTCGTGGGCTGGCACTTTTTTTTTTTTTTGGCAACCCAAAACTGTTAAAGCGAGGAGGCTGACCATTCAGCAGGCATGTTTATAATCATTTTCCATTTCCTGTCTAAGGGGAACCACTTTAAGTGTAGGATGTCTTCATTAATATAATCTGCCCCTTTCTCCTTCTGATGCTGTTTTATGGGAGAGGGGAGAAAGATAGGTTCTCCCTTGGTGTGGTAGAGCCCTTCCGAAAGAACTGCTGCTGTGTCCGACATAGATGCGTCTTACGGGAAGCCTCTATGTCGGACACAGTGCCGAAGCTTCAGCAGGGCTTTCGGAAAGCCCCACTGCTGTGTCCAACATAAGGCGGCTTTTGCCCACTTGCCTCACCAGCCACAAACCTCACCGCACGTCACTGTTTGATAGTGTTGTGGAAATTAGTTGTTTAGCAGAGTGATTGCACGTGGGGAAAAAAACCGTCCTTGTGTCTAGTTGTTCTGATGTGCAATGATCTATAACATCGTTTTGAGAGAAGTTGAAACAATTTATGTCCACAATGTGAGGGGTATGTATATATTTTCACAGCCCCTTTTTTATTCATGCAGTATATAGGTTCTTAATGGAAGGCAGGTTGGTAGTAGTTGTGCCCCCCCCCAAGTTCTAATTATCGGTTGAAGTCTGTGTCTGTCTTATTTGGTTGCAGAGCCAAACCAGACAGTTATAGAGGTGCAGATGACAGACTCAATAATTCTTCTGTAGAACTGTATCAGCGACTCCTTGGGTAGTCTGAGCTTTATGATTAGTTTTACTGATATTTGTGAGATTTATTTTAATACATCATGCTTATTTAGCCCAAGAACTAGAAATATATAGTCATGCAATACAGGGAATTAATTTTCTTCAGTAGACAGATTTGGATTACATGTAGACTTCTATCATCCACACTGGAAATTGGTCCTGGTAAACCTTTTCACTCAAATGAATCATTATAAAATTATACTCTGTAGAAATGCTCACATTTTAAAGTCCTATATGCTCCAATACATCTGAAACATGCTTTGATATTTAGAATGTATTAAAAATAGCAAACAAAATGGATGAATTCATCCACTGATTAATAGAATATAATTAGATAAGATTGAACAGGAGTGAGAGAAATAGGATTGCCTCATGGAATAAGTATGACAAATAATATAATAAATAATACAAACTACTTCTCCATAAATTGTTGTTAATTATCCATTTAATGAGAGATTTTATATCAAGTATTTTTTTCTAAAAAAAATCATTGAGTATCAGTAATGACCTTCTAATACAGTGTTATTGAAAGTTTGCCAGTTTTAAGTAAAAATGTATATATTTATCAACATTTGGAAATGCAGGGATTTTTATTAATATTTTCAATTGCCACCTTTTGATTTAACTCCATAAAATAGAACCAATTACTTTTTCTTTTATTTGCAATTTTATGTGCTAATAAAATCCTCTTTTTCCTTCTTCAATAATGTGGCAATGTCAGTCAACATAGTATTTACATGTCACAACTTATGCTGCAATATTATAACTAAATATGAAGTTTTTGGACCCCATCATAAGTAAGAATAGAACCAAAAATTAAATCTCCAGGATGAAAAGAGCAAATAACTGAAAAATTGGTTGCTTGTGAATATAGCTACAGTATTCAAGATTAAGAGGTGGAAGTTATCCAACTATTCATTTATTATATAGTTAACTTTCATCATAGAACATGAAGAAAGTGAATTATTATTAGCATAAGAGCTAATAAGAAACTAATTCCACCTAATATTGCAAAATGAAGGTTGAACTTATTAGCTTTGTCTCTTGTTGCCAAGGTACAATGTCTAACCTTCAAACATGTGTTTCTGAGTATATCCTCCAGGTGAGAATTTCTTTTAGCATTGTTTCCAAATTGCATTTTATACATTTTTCCTATTTTGATAACCTCATACTTTTGCTTGTTATGGGCGACTAATAAAGCATATTATTCAAAGACAATAATTGAATTACTTTGCAGATTAAAAAGAAAAGAAAAGAAAAAGTAACGGCCCTGAAAAAAAGGAATGGTGATTGAAGAGATAGTGGGAAGAACAGTGCTAATCTTTTTGTTTTTAGTTTCAAGTTGCGTATCTAGTCAGTCTTCATACATTTCATGATGAATTATGAATTACTTATAGGAATTTAATTCATGTACATTTAATAAATAAATGTAAAACTAACAAATATTTTGCAATGGAAAGGTAAAGGAATGAAACTCAAATTTAGTGAAAGAATATGTTAAGGCTAGTAGCCATAAAATTAATTAATTCATTCATTCATTAAATTTATTTGCTCCCTATCTCTCTATATAGCTAGCTTTCAATAGTAAAACATGTTACACCCATCCTCCGCGAGCTGCACTGGCTTCCTATTGGTCTCCGAATGCGCTTCAATGTGCTAGTCATTACTTTTAAAGCCCTACATGGCTTAGGACCTGGATATCTGAGAGACTGCCTCCTGCCACATACCTCCCAAGGGTCGATAAGATCTCACAGGTTGGGCCTTCTCTGGGTGCCGTCGACCGGACAATGCCGGCTGGCGACCCCTCGGGGGAAGGCCTTCTCTGTAGCTGCCCCAGCCCTGTGGAACGATCTACCCGTAGAGATCCGGACCCTTCCCATTCTCTCAGCTTTCTGAAAAGCCACTAAAACCTGGCTATTCCGGCAGGCCTGGGGCTGTTGACTTCACGAACAAGATCCAGCCCCACCTAGACAGAATGTATGGTGTGTTGTTTTTAAATTGTTTCTCTCTCTATTTTTAACTTTTTAACTTTTATCTTGTTTCTGTAAGCTGCCCGGAGTCCTACGGGATTGGGCGGCATATAAATTTATTAAATTACTAAATTACTAATTACTAAAACATAAAATTATAAAGAAATGTAAATATAACAATAGTAAAAACAATGACAACAATGAAAGTTCAGCAATATGAATTAAAAGATGGTGGGGAGGGAACAGGATATGCAATGGGGAGATAGGGTTTGCTGTTAGTCTAATACCATCTCCAGTGTGGTAGTCCTCCATTGAGTCCCCAGGCTAATGCTTCTGTGCATAAAAAGGCCCATACTAAGAAAAGGTAGCTGCAATCCGAAACAGATGTCATTTTGGTTGTTCTCCTTATGGCCTTTTGTAGCATGTCATCTCCAGTTCCAATGTTCACTTTGGAATGTTAATAAATGGAAAGGGCAAATGAACTCTCCAAATCACTTCATACAACTCTGTACAGACTTGTCACCAGAGACAAAAGCCAACTTGGACAATATCTGAATACTGTTCAATGTAATGAATATATTAATAATCATTTCACAATATTTACTGAAAAATATTAAATACATTAATATGTAATGTACAAATTTCTTGGGTATGTTACTATAATGGTCTGTTCTTACAGTAACTGTGGGACATTTAGGCTGATAAACCAAGGTTAAGATCTTGCAAATAAAGCAAACAATAGAAGGGATTCTCACTGGTTTGTGAGTTTTCTGCATTTAATTTTCATTTTATAGGAAAATACATATATCCATGCTTCATATGAGTCCAATTAGGCTTGATCCTTGAAGTTTGCCCTACCATGGGGCTCCTTGTGAATATATACAGAGCTGCTGTGGTTTTGGGAGATGAATGCAAGAAAAAAAACCCATGCAGAATGTTGCTTTAATTTTTATGCAACAAAGTTAATTATTTCCAAAAATCTCCCGCTTCTTTATAACAATTAGCATTTGGTTTTCTCCCCTTCCCATTTTTCTCAAATTAATGATAGATGTAAAATTCATCTTGTTTTAGGATTTTTTTAAAAATGGAAACTTAAGAAATATTTTTAATTATAAACACCATCTACCAGAACTTGTTGAGCGAAGTCGTTATTGAAATACTTCAAAGGAACAAGAAACCCATGGCACATACTAATAGGTTTTCAGTAACAATGTAAATAATTAATATTTTGGATAAATGTTATTTTATTTTGAAGATAAGAAACGACCTTTCCATTCAGTGGCTCTAAAAGTAGGGGTGATTACCCATAAGGGGGTAACTTGGTCATATCCTGGGAATAATGAAGCAATTTGCAATTCCAGGTTTGTGAGTTGAAAATCCAGTCTGGGAATGCAACTGCCAAGAAATTGGGTTTAAAAATAGGTTTTGTTTCTTTTTTCATTTGGGACTAATGACATTATTAGTGACTAGGAAAAGGGTAATTGGGTGATCTGGTTTAAGAACCACTGTTTTAGTTCTGCTATCTCAGTACTATAGGTTAAGGGTTCCTCTCTGCACTTTTTAGCTCATTGTTAATTATCACTATGGCCATCACTTAGCTTTGTTAAGTTGTAGAACAATTCACTTATGGTTCTGAAAATGACCTGTCTCTTGTACCTTTTATGTGAATATAGATCAGTGGTGGGTTCCTACCGGTTTGTACCAGTTCGGCTCAACCGGTAGTGGTTTGGCAGCCTGAGTTGCTGAAACTAGCAGCGATCCAGGCCTGCTTCACCCCTGAACTGGTTCCCCAGTCAGTGCCATTGACACCACCATTTTGTTTTTCAGTTCTGCACATGCACAGAACATGCAGTGCACATCAAGCGCACACACGTGCGTGAAGCACGCATACAAGCGAACTGGCAATAGTGCCTGCCGGAACTCACCCCTGATATAGATGTGTAAAAACGTGAGATACTAAAAGGTTTAGCAAAGACCTTTATGTAGTTATTACAGTATATGAAGAAACTGCAAGTACCTATCCAATCTTAAAATGTCTTATTAAATACTTAATATATAATTATACTTACAAATGAAGGATGACATTAATTGTTGCTTGGTTTCGCAAGCAACATTTGTAATTTGGTGATCATATTCATATGTGCTGGTAGATGACATTGGAAATCACTCATCCTAAAAGAGGCTCTTCAATAAGACAGTTAAAAAAGAATACAAATATCCCTGGCTGACAGCATGACACACTGTGATGCGTTCCTTACAGTGTATAACAACATAATATTATCTTTTCGATCCCACCCGCACTTTATTAAAAACAATGATGAATGCAAACTGGAACTTATCGAATACATACTATCAATTCAGTGCATTATAATTTTCTGCTGTGTATTTGGTTCTTGGGTAAATACATTAATGTGCACAATATTTTATCAGGTTAAAAATGTTTAAAACTCAATTTTCCTAATTCATCTGCAGACCCCATCAAACATAAGTATCAGTATGCATGTGTGTTTGTGTGTATATATGCAAAAAAAAAAAAGTCCAGATGGATAACCTTGGGCCAATCTTTCTCTCTCTCAACCCATTTCAACATACGATATTGTTGTGGGGAAAATAGAAAGAAGAAAAAGTAATGGTATGTTTGCTGCCTTGAGATGAGTATGGAAAAAATGTGGGATAAAATAAATTTAAAAATATAGAAGTAAATGGATGCTGCTGCTTTAGATGTAAATCTCAATATAATAATTGAACGACTGATTTGTTTTTCACAGATAATTAGCATAGGGAGACAGACAAGCTTTGTGAGATAGTTGAGCCAATTTTGAGTGGATCATTCTACCAGGAAAAGATGCTGTGATAAAACATAGAGTTGAAATTTTGGTTGAAGTTAGCTAAAAGAGTAATAGTGTCATTGTGTCAGAGAAATAAATAGAGCCAATGGACACTGCAATCTCTGTTCCCTCAATTTAACAAACTTTGGGATACCATCCCTCTGTGTTTGTCCCTTTAGTGCAGGAACCTGACCAAATTAAGAGAATGAAAAAAGAATAAATTAAAGATAATGTGAGATGTGCAGTTGCCCAGCTCTGGGAATATTACAGATTTGGTTATTAGTTATCAGAATGGAGAGATATCAATCTGGATGAGTGATTATAGAAGAGGAAGGATAAGTTGGATTGTATTTTATTTTCAAAAGCTACTGATTGCACAGAACAGGACTTTTGTAATATTTAAAAGATATACTTTTCCCAAGTATATGGAGTTTTATGACACAGTACATAGATTTTTCAAATTTTGTTTTGTCTTGGCGTATTCGAGTCTTTTCCCATGTAAGATTGAGAGTATCTTAGTGAGGTTTCGACAAGGTCCCACTCGCCATCTTCAGGCTGGTGCCTTCAGCTTCATGTTTGTGCGAACAAAGTGTGATCGGAGCTGCCGTCTTTCTATAAATATTGGTGGGTGGATGTGGAGTGCTGGCTTTGTTGCTGTAAGCCGGTTGGTTGGCTGTGTTGTTACATCTTGATTAGTTGATGGAGTTGATGTATGCAGATTAGTCAGCTGTTTCATAACATCCTGTATGGCTGAGGTACTAGCTGTGTGCCCATTAGTCTTTTGTGTTGTACCGACTTGGGTAATGGGCTGTGTGATGACATCCTGAGCTCTAGTGTAGTGATATCTTGTGCTGAACATCCTGAGAGATTGACTGCGTTGTAACATCCTGAGCCTTTGCGTTGTAACCTCCTGAGTTCTATGATGTAATGTCCTGAGCAGATGGTTGTGATGTAACATCCTGAGCTTTAGTTTGGCTCTGAGTTTGCGGTCTGGCCATGTGTTCATGGTGTGTGTCAGTTTGCTTTGTGTGGGAGTTAGAGGACAGTGCAGCAGATGGTGATGCCACCGTTGTTTGGCTTTTGGGTGGTGGTTGCATTTCGTCTATGGGATGAGTTTGGGTTTGAGTCTGGTGAGGGTGATTGGTTGTGTTGTTCTGGGTCTGGTGTCGTTTTTTGTGGCTGGGACTTGTTTGTTGTCTAGGTCTAGTTTCCAGATGCCTGGTAGGCCGGAGACATTGTAATGTTTATTCATGTTGTGGGGGTGTTTCTCTATTTTGATAGCTTCCATAATTATTCTCTTGTTGAAGTGTCCAGAACCACCACCCAGAAGACCTGAATACGCCAAGACCTGCATAGCTGTACCCGTGAAAATCTATGAAAACATGTATGTATGTATGTATGTATGTATGTATGTATGTATGTATGTATGTATGTATACGTATATATCTTACACAGGAAAAGACCCAAATACAACAAGACCAGCATATATATGTTATATATGATTTTCATGGGTGTAGGTATGCTGGTCTTGTTGTATTTGGGTCTTTTCCCGTGTAA